>NC_136945.1:1112500-1272500 GCF_949987615.1 Pollachius pollachius | reverse complement strand
TTTAGCCCCCTTCTGGCTTTTATTGGTTTATTGTTTAATTGGCTTTGAAAAGTTTGAAGCAACATTTGAACATGTGCATAACACTTCAAATATATAATCTCAAATATATAAACTCAAACACGTAAACTCAAATGTATAAACTCAAATGTATATACTCAAATATATAAGTTTAAACATGTAACTCAAATATAAATATACTCCAATGCATATATTCAAACATGTAAACTCAAATATAAAAACTCTAATGTATAAATTCTAATCTATAAACTCAAACATATAAACTATAAAGTGTGTTTACCGTTGGTTATGCAAGGTTAAACCGATACAAGCTTTACAATATTGCAGGATCGGAATATATCAATACAAGGTTGAGCCGGACAGTGTATGTCTGTGTGTGTGTCTGTCTGTCTGTCCGTGTGTGTGTGTGTGTTTCTGTGGGGGGATTTAAGCCTTTGTGTGGTATGTATGTGTGCGCTTGCATAGCTCATTATGATGAGCTATGCCTTTTGACAGTAGCCTCATTAATATGGAAGCCAATCTGTTGTGATACAGCAGGGGCTCACACATGAGGCAGGAGGCTAGCAGAGAAGCCACTCTGTGTGTGTGTGTGTGTGTGTGTGTGTGTACACGTGTGTGTGTGTGTATGTGTGTTTGTGTGCTTTGAGTAGGAGGCCATTTCTAATGACCTGAGAACATCGTGTCTATTTATAGGAGCAGTGAGACCCTGACATCATGGACCAGATGTATCCGACCCACAATTAACCGAATTTAGATCAAATGACTGACAATAACTCAATGCTAGTAAATAGTCAAGTAGCAGTGTGAAGGCTTTGTCAATGCCTTCTGTTACAGGGACACCCTCTCTGTACACCAGCCATCAACAGCTGTCCAATACTAGGGCCATGGGAGCCATTTTGGTCCTGGTTTTCTATTAATGTTTAACGGCTGACAACGTTTCAATATGCAAACACTAGAAATCGAGTTTCAGTCATAGTTGGAACAGTGGACATTAGTTCTTAGCAATGGACATTGCCAACATTTTATCCTGAATGGTAACCAGCATGTTATTCTGATTAGTAACCATCATGTTATCGTGGTAACCAGCATGTTATTCTGAGTGGTAGCCAGCATGTTATCCTGAATGGTAGCCAGCATGTTATCCTGGCTGGTAACCAGCATGTTATCCTGAATGGTAGCCAGCATGTTATCCTGGCTGGTAACTAGCATGTTATCCTGAATGGTAACAGCATGTTATCCTGAATGGTAGCCAATATGTTATCCTGAATGGTAGCCAGCATGTTATCCTGAATGGTAACAGCATGTTATCCTGAATGGTAGCCAGCATGTTATCCTGGCTGGTAACTAGCATGTTATCCTGAATGGTAACAGCATGTTATCCTGAATGGTAGCCAGCATGTTATCCTGAATGGTAACAGCATGTTATCCTGGCTGGTAACCAGCATGTTATCCTGAATGGTAACAGCATGTTATCCTGAATGGTAACCAGCATGTTATCCTGAATGGTAACAGCATGTTATCCTGAATGGTATACAGCATTAAAACAAAAGCCCAGCCTTCTAGAAAGCAGATAGCAGGCAGCAACAGAAATGAATAATCTGAATATCAAACTCAAAAATCCTCTGTGTGGGTCCAGCTTGTGCCCTGTTGGAGAGAAGTCCCTGGCCCCGCTTTTAAAACAGCTCAAGGTTCATTCTGGGTCCCCTGTGACGGCCCTTCAGTCCAGGGACAACTTGCAGAGCCCAGGTGTGGCGCTCAAACGCTGAAGCCTCTGGCTGGTTTGCTAAGACCCAGGGGCAGCTGAGCACAGTGTCTAGGTCCAGCTGTAAACCAGCACAGTGGACACACAGAATTGCAACGGGTGGATCCTTTCATTTGGGGGCACTATTGGAGGTAAAGATAGAGCCAGGGCAGTTTGTAGGGAATAACTTGTGTTGGACAAACTGGGATACAGCTACAGGAGCTACTGAATGAACGGCCCCAGTTTGGGAACACGCCTGCAACGCGAGAGAGTAAGTTAAAAATACAAGCAACTCGATTTCAAGACCTACATGTAGATACTCTTTAAAAAAGAATGAAGATGGACTGGCAAGTCAAATCTTTAGAATATGAGAATGTCTGGCACTCCAAATCCAAAGATGGAGGAAACAACATCCAGGTACAAATACACATCCATTTTTGAAAGCCCTGAGCAGGTTTAAGATATGACTAGCCATCGCTGGATATGTAGGGTGCATGAGCAATCTGCTCAACGCGGGACGATAGGAAGCTGCATGATGCTGGGATGCTGCATGGCGCTAGGAAGCTACACTAGGAGGCTGCGTGACGCTAGGGAGCTGCATGACGCCAGGAAGCTACACTAGGAAGCTGCATGACGCTTGGAAGCTACATGACGCTAGGTAGCTGCATGGCGCTATGAAGTTACACTAGGGATCTGCGTGACGCTAGGAAGATGCATCACGCTAGGAAGCTGCGTGACGCTAGGAGGCTACGCTAGGAAGCTGCGTGATGCTAGGAAGCTGCATGATGCTAGGACACTATGTGACGCTGTGTGGCTGCGTGACGCTAGGAGGCTGTGAGACGCTAGGAAGCTACGCTAGAAAGCTGCGTGACGCTAGGAAGCTACGCTAGGAAGCTGCGTGACGTTAGAAAGCTGCGTGACGCCACGCGGCTGGGCTCCAGGGTGTGAGAAGCATCGTAGCCATCCATCAAAGCCCATCCTGGCAGAGGGCCACACTACAGGCCGGGAGCTCAGCACTCTGCTGTTGTTGCTGAAGTACCAGATTATTGGTCACCACTGTGAGCGCAGTGTCTAAGGCCTTGATCCGCTTCACGGAGCACGCTGGCTGATGGGGTGACATTATGTAACAGAGGAGGGATATGACACAGACAGACACACACATATACACACACAGACACACATATAAACACAAATAAACACACACAAACATTCACACATAAAGACACACACACACACAGACACACAATATCTCAGTAATTCTAGTTGCCTTCCATCACATTCATTCTGTGTGATGCAACAGCCCATGGGAGTCCCTGGTAGAGTCCCACCACGTGTTTACTGGTCATTGGGGAGGACTGGGGAAGTCCAGAGTCCCATGACTTCCCTCAAAAGGCTACAATCCTTCTCCTGCTCACATGTGGCTGCTACTTCATACACAAGCTGGGTCGTTTCGGCTGTGGAACATGACAGTGACTTTGTGATTTTTGTGATGAGCCATGAGGTTCATTAAGAGTACATCCTATCTAACCAGCAGGACCACTAGGGACCTGGCCTGGGGGGTGATTTCGGGCAGCCATTAGGAGGACTGATGGTGGCTCATTAGGAAGGAAAACAAGCTAATGAAGCCTAACTAGATACTGGGCGAGTTCTCAAGGCCCATAAACAAACATGAACATAAACACATGTTCACTCATAGTTTAAGGTCATTGAAAATGACATCCCTGCATCAAGCAGGACTATTGACCACCCAGGAATATTGACCACCCAGGACTATTGACCATCCAGGACTATTGACCACCCAGGACTATTGACCAAGCAGGACTATTGACCACCCAGGATTATTGACCACCCAGGACTATTGACCACCCAAGACTATTGACCACCCAGGACTATTGACCACCCAGGACTATTGACCACCCAGGACTATTGACCATGCAGGACTATTAACCACGCAGGACTATTGACCAAGCTGGACTATTGACCAAGCAGGACTATTGACCATGCAGAACTATTGACCAACAGGACTATTGACCAGCCAGGACTATTGACCACCTAGGACTATTGACCACCCAGGACTATTGACCAAGCAGGACTATTGACCACCCAGGACTATTGACCACCCAGGACTATTGACCACGCAGGACTATTGACCACGCAGGACTATTGACCAAGCAGGACTATTGACCAAGCAGGACTATTGGCCATGCAGGACTATTGACCAACAGGACTATTGACCAACAGGACTATTGACCACCCAGGACTATTGACCACCCAGGACTATTGACCAAGAAGGACTATTGACCACCCAGGACTATTGACCACCCAGGACTATTGAACACCCAGGACTATTGACCAAGCAGGACTATTGACCAAGCAGGACTATTGACCACCCAGGACTATTGACCACCCAGGACTATTGACCATGCAGGACTATTGACCACGCAGGACTATTGACCAAGCAGGACTATTAACCAAAAATGACAAATGACCTATAAGGAATATTGAACAATAGGGACTGTTGACCACCCAGGACTATTGGCCAAAGAGGGCGATTGACCTTCCAGGACTATTGACAAAGCAGGACTATTGACCAAGCAGGACTTCTGAAAGTGCAACACGAGACAAAGGGCCATGTAGGTTTCAGGTATACTTAACTACAGACCACTTGTAAACCACACTAGATACAATATAAACCTTTACGATTCACAGACTAAATTGCCGTGGTCCATTTAGATTTAAACTGTTTAAAAATAGTTTGCAGATAAGTCAATAATAAAGGTACCCCTGGGGAAATCATTGAGGAAATCACTGGGATGTTATCCTCATGTTTTAAGGAAGCAATTTACGGAGGCTGCTCCATTGAAACGATGAAGTACATCAGAATATAAGAAATGCAGATGTATTTGCATCACCTTCTACATGCCTGCCTGATATGTTTCAAAACCCCCTCGGGTCGGCCTTCCTCTCACCCATTCATCTGCTGTGATTAACCCATGATGACACCACAGCCTCCCTCATTCTCGCAGAAGCCATGTCACCCTGTCACCCTTCCCTCCCTGGAGGCAGGATGCGTGGAGATGAACCACAATACGGAGAGGGTAGTTATGGTTGAAGTTAGTGGTGCACGGACACAACTCAACTAATCACTAAAACAATGAGAGAACAAAGAAGGAAACATTCCAGTGGAGGACAGGCAAGCATGACACATGTTGTATTCAATGGCAAAATGTAGTATCCATGGTACCGAAGAGGAGTGGTCGTTCGTACGCTATCAGGGACCTGAGTCCATTCAACTGTTGGCATTAGCTACAACAATAGTTGCACAAGATTTGGTTGTTGTCCCTTCCTGTCTTTTTAACTAAATTATGCAATGGTCTGCGTTACACATACCACTTAAACTCACTGTTCTAAAGGGTAATGGCAAGTGGCACAAGTGACTCCACTGGCTGAAAAATACTGTGTGTGCGTGTGTGTGTGTGTGTGTGTGTGTGTGTGTGTGTGTGTGTGTGTGTGTGTGTGTGTGCATATGGTGTCTTGTCTCGAGTCAAGACATGGAAAACCAGTTTGGTTAGAGAACTACACCTCCACACCCACATACATAGAGGCACACATACATATACACGTACATGTACACATACACATAGTCACACACTCCCACGCACAATGGCGGCAGCCAGCAGTAGACTCACTTGGATGCACTTTTAAAACCAGACACATGAAGACCTCAAAGGTAAGTTTTGCTCTGCGATTGTCAGGCAGCAGCTGCAAGGTTAAGAGAATAAGGAAGCACCAAAACTACCCATTCACTTTTCTCTCATTGCTGTTGCTCTCATATTACATGCATTGGGAAATCACATTCCTGTATTACTCTGATAGAACCTACCAAAGCTGTTATGTTTAGGTGTTTGTGTGATTGTGTGTGTGTGTGTGTGTGTGTGTGTGTGTGTGTGTGTGTATCTGTGTGTCTGTGAGTGTGTTTGCATGTTTATGAGTTTCATAGGGTATCTGTGAAACAATGTGAGGTATATTTAGTAACATTTGGTAGAGGTTATTTTTTTAGTAGCTGTTGCTGATGAGTCCTCAGAGAGACGACAGAAACAGTATAGCCTACATAGGATGGACCCTGTGGGGAACAACCACAGCTGAGCTGTATTCCAATGGCTTTGGACTAAGAGTTCAGTTATTTTGATGTTAATAACAACACACACTATGTTTTTTTTCCAACCCGACCTCCTGATGAAGGAATGATACTGGACTACAAAACGCCTAGTGCTAAGGTCAGGAGGTCAACAGTTAAGGTTCAGTTCTCAGGAGAGGGACAGCCTACTTACATATGAAGGGTAGGATTGCATTATTTGTTATCATGTGAGATCTAACGCTGAAGCCCATCAGGCTGTACACACGCCTCTGTGTCTCGGTGCAGTCGCTTGGGAGACCTCACTCGCCCTTTGTCCAACCACTCTCCCAAATACCCTTTTGAGAGTCTGTGTGTGTGTGTGTGTGTGTGTGGGTGTGTGTGTGTGTGTGTGTGAGTGTGCATTTCTGTGTGTGTATGTGTGTGTGTGTGTGTGTGTCTCTGTCTGTCTGTGTGTTTGTGTGTGGGTGTGTATATATGTTTGTTGGTGTGTGTGTGTGTGTCTGTGTGTCTGTGTGTGTGTGTGTGTCTCTCCACTAGGCAGTGCTCATCCTGTAAGGTTTACCCATCGCTCTCCCAGCAACACACCCTTCCGTGTCCTGGTGCCTCTCGTCTGTACCGCTCACACGGCTCTAAACACAACTCTTCACTTAAACACGTAGAAACACATCCTGTAGCGATGTGTTTAAAGTTGTTGACATGAACTGGTTTGTGTTGTGTATGAACTGTAGGTAGTGGTTTGTGTTATGTATGGACTAGGGCTGGGCGATATATCAATATTTGAAATGTTTCGATATTTTTCAACCAAGATATGTTTAATTTGCGTTGAAAGCACATTTAACAGCAGTTTCGAACTGCGCCTGCCGCCTGCTATACTGTAACTCTGCCTATCTCTCTTCTGCTCTGCCTCTGGCTCACACACACATTCTGCCCCGGCCTGGCCCCCCTTCCACTCACGTCAGTTTTTTAAATCCCCTACGGTGCGAAACGTTGAGTCTGCCGGTGTGGGTACCAGATTGACTCGGCTGCCAGATCGACTCGGGGTCCTGCGCTTACAGATGTCGTATCGACACTTGACGTGTCGACACAAGCCAACGGACAAAACCCGGAAGGGTTGTTTATAAACGGGGCTCAATCATGGACATAAAAAGAAGTCTCAATCCGTTTTGGTTTTGGTTTCATTGAACGCAGCCCGTTCTTTCGCACAAACAAAGCCATTGGAAACACGTCTAAAAAACTAATCCTATATTGATGAAAGCCCCCCCCCCCTAACGTTTATTAGCTCACGTTAGCCATCAATCTAAAGCCATAAATATTATCTGATCAATCTTTGTACATTAGATTATTGTTCATAGATTAGAAAACAAAAGGAGATCGTTAATACTTGGGAATAACATGGGAATGAATGAAACGCGCATGCGCATTTAAAAAACAGCGTTTACAGGAAGTGCGTCATTATTGCACATCTAGGACCCCGAGTCGATCTGGCAGCCGAGTCAATCCGGTACCCACACCGGCAAACGCGGCACCGAGGAGCTTGTATGTAAGCGGAAGACAATTGGCTCCATAGTTTGGAAATGGTTTAGGTACAAGGTGTCTGACGAATTACAGAATCAGGTATTTTGTAGTTATTGCTCCAAAACTAATGGGTCGAGTACGACCAACCTCTTCCATCACCTGCAGCAGCACCACAAGATGCAATATGAAGAGTGCTCAAAATGCGTGCAGCAACGCAAATTCTTAAACTGTCTCGACATTATTATTTTTTTTGTTCCGATAAAGGCAGTACAGCAATTGTCCCAAGAATATGTGTCGCTCCATGTCGCGATTCAATTCTGTGCTTCAGATTGATGAGGAAGTGGAAGAACCAGAGACGTCGGACGCAGTTGTTACGATTCATAATGTAGCATCCACCATTACTTCTGGTTTTCACAAGTGACCGGAGCAGAGACTGAGCAGTGCATGCTGGGAGCCCACCAGGAGGGCTCTGCAGTCCGCCCAGGAGAGCCCAGGGGGGTCGGTTCCGCTGGCCTTTAGAGAGGTTCAGAGAGCCAGGCTGGGGTCCAACGTGCTCCACCAGGAAGAAGCAGTGGATAATTTTTTATCCAAAGCGATTTCACAAGGTTCACACACACATTCCCACTCCGACGGCGGGGTCCACCAGGCAAGGCGACGGCCAGCTGGTAAGGACCAGTGAGAGTGAGGTTTCTTGCTCAGGGCCACCTGGACTCTCTAGGACAGGAAGAGCCCTCTGGTTACAAGTCAACCCAAAAACAACAAAAACAACAAAACAACAACAACTACAGAGGAACAATGAGGAGTGAGGGGGAGGCTGAATGGTCCTACTGGGCTGGGGGGTCTTGCTGCGATGATTCAGCTGCAGGTGGGGCCTTGGTCCAGACCCGGAGGTCTGAGAGACATCGGGCTACACACTGTGCTCCTGAGGGAGCTGGAGGCTCGTGGTCAGAATCAGAATGCAATGAGTCCGTCTTTACGGAGATATTCCTGAAACTCTGCCAAGGAAAATGGAGGGGAAAAGATTATTTTCGCCTGTTTGGACGGGGCCTGAATCTGCACCACTATACGCTGATAATAGGTGATGTTAGGGTAAGAGGCTAGGGGGAGGATGAGCAACGGAGGTGTGGCACGTGGCATGAATCATCACCCCCCAGACATAAACTCACCTCACACAGACACACACACACACACACACACACGCACTCACACAAACACAAACACGCACTCACACATACACACTGACACGCATACACACACTGACACGCATACACAAACGCACGCACACACAGTCGCATATTGTTGCTGCAGGACATATTGAACACCTGTATTCTGACTAATCAGGGATCACACCTATCATCAGATGTCAAAAACACACACACACAGACACACACACACACACACTGAAAAGCACCGCGGCCTGGAGCTCTGGCCTGGGGACTGGTGTTTTGGTGTTTGGCACATGACATGCAACTCTCTATAAAGTTCTATAAATTGATTGTGGTAAAATATGGGAAAGGCAGCTTAGCTTCTCCTTTCTGCTCCTTGACTCCTCCCGTTTGCTGCTCACTCTCTCTCTCTCTCTCTCTCGCTCTCTCTGTCCCCCTCTCTCTCTCTCTCTGTCCCCCTCTCTCTCTCTCTCTCTCTGTCCCCCTCTCTCTCTCTCTCTCTCTCTCGCTCTCTCTCTCTCTCTGTCCCCCTCTCTCTCTCTCTCTCTGTCCCCCTCTCTCTCTCTCTCTTTCCCTCTCTCTTTCTCTCTCTCTCTCTCTCTGTCCCTCTCTCTCTGTCCCTCTCTCTCTGTCCCCCTCTCTCTCTCTCTCTCTCTCTCTCTCTCTCTCTCTCTCTCTGTCCCTCTCTCTCTGTCCCCCTCTCTCTCTGTCCCTCTCTCTCTCTCTCTCTCTCTCTCTCTCTCTCTCTCTCTCTCTCTCTGTCCCTCTCTCTCTGTCCCCCTCTCTCTCTGTCCCTCTCTCTCTCTCTCTCTCTCTCTCTCTCTCTCTCTCTCTCTCTCTCTCTCTCTCTCTCTCTGTCCCTCTCTCTCTGTCCCCCTCGCTCTCTCTCTCTCTCTCTCTCTCTCTCTCTCTCTCTCTCTGTCCCTCTCTCTCTGTCCCTCTCTCTCTCTCTCTCTCTCTCTCTCTCTCTCTCCCTCTCTCGCGCAGCCAGAAGCAGACATGGTTTCGGGGAACGCCAGAGCAGAGGGAGACAGGGCCAGATGGAGATAGGAGCAGCATGGAGTGTGTGTGTGTTGGTCTGTGTGTGTGTGGTTGTGTGTGTGTGTGTGTGTGTGTGGGGGGGGGGGGGGGGGGGGGGGGGGGGAATCTGTGTGTGGGTCAGTTTATGTGTTGTGTGTTTGTTGAACTTTGTGTGTGTGTGTGTGTGTGTGTGTGTGTGTGTGTGTTGCTCTGTGTGTGGATGTGTTGGTCTGTGTGTGTGTTCAAGCCCTGGTTGTGTTTTTGAGCATGTGTGTTCCAAAGAGGGAGGAGCCCTACACTGAAATGAAACAGAAGAAACCAGCAAAATAAAGTCAACTCCAAAGTGGGAGGAATGTATTTTCAGGCGTGTGTCTGTTCATGCATGTTTGTGACTGTGTGTGTACATGTATGTGTCTGTGCATGTGTGCGTGTATGTCTGTGCGTGTGTGTGTGTGTGTGCATGTTTGCGTGCCTGCTTTTGTGTGTGAGTGTGAGTGCGAGTGTGTGTGTGTGTGTGTGAGTGCATGCATGCGTGTTTGTATGTGGTGTGTGTTTGTGTGCATGCATCCGCGCGTGTGTGTTTGTGGAGTGGAGCAGCAGAGGGACAAAGGTAGGGATGGCGGTATGAGAGCGGAGGGTGTGGAAGAGTGAGGGCGATTGTTTAAAAGAGCTCGGGCTGGTTTCAAATTTCCCCCTCCTTTCCACTTTCCCGCTCCTCTTGCAGACTGACTGACTCTCCCTCCCTCTCCCTCTCTCCCTCTCCCTCTGTGTCTCTCTCTCTCCTCCAGTCTGCCCCCTGCCTTCCAGCCAAGCCCCGGCACGCTGGGAGAGGAGCTAGAAGCCACTGGAAAGAGCTTCAGTGAAGGAGGGAAGAGAGAAGAGGAGAGGAGGAGAGGATACAAAGGAGTGAGAGAAGGTGAGCTAACACCTGCCTAGGAGCAGGCAGAGAACAAAGGGTTCTGTTCTGTCGGCTGCTCTGTCGCGTGTTGATCATGTTAGTGGGATGTCTTGTTGTTGCTGCCGCTCTCTGTTGAATACAGCCCGTGGACGGTGGTTAGAGGAACGTACGTGTGTGATCTGGCCATGTGACACCTGAGGTACGCTTTGGTAGGAATTATCATCACGTGATTCCTGCAGAATTTGATACTGTTTAAAATACTTCAACAGCTACGATTATGAAAAATGTCTGAAATCATTCTTTTAAAATGTGGCTATGATTTTTGGAAATGTGGAAGCAGGAATGTTTTGAAATTGAAAAAGAAAAAGGAAAAAGGAAAAAGGAATTGGTTGAGTCTCAAATAGCATCACAACTCATCTTTGCTTTAAACCACAGTGTTCGCAAAAGAGGTGTGTGTTTGTGTGCGTGTTTGCATGCTTTTGCTTTGGCAGCAATTGATTGGTAGCAGACGTGTGTGTCCGTGATTGCAGGATAATTGAAGCGATTAACTTGGTGGCTAAACCCAGCGACCACTTCGACCACGGTCAGTAAAATGTGATTCTGCTCAGATGATCTCCTTCGCTACCTGATGTGGATTGGTGAATCTGCTTCTAATCACACTTGTTGGATTGAATGAAACAACTGAGGTGCAACTAATTACTGTTGTCACTTGGGAATGAACTGGCATTATTTGCATCATAGTGGCTTCATTAGCAAGCTAAAGACTCCAGCAAATTAGATTTGATCAGCTTGGAGGAAACTCAGCTGCCTATACAATGGTTGACGTGATGCCGCTCTATGTACTTCATCAGATTTAGATCTCTTTATTGTGACTTTTAGACGTGGCTCATTAAACAACCAACACGTTAAACGGTGTAGTGCAGACGTACAGATGTGTTTCTATTGGTTGTACAGTACCAGGGATAAGGTGTTTCTGCCTCAACCCCCTTGACTTGATGTTGCTGTTGGTGTTCCAGGAGACACCAGATTAGATCCGTCCAGTCCGGGTGACATCGCTGCAGAACCGTGATGCATTATTGGCGTTTATGTGAAGCTGGCGAGAAGCGGGCCGCTGCCCCAGTACCGAGCTGTCTGCAGGCCTTGGCAGGAATGGTCAGGTTGAGCTGGGGAGAGAATCCCATTACTGACCACTCTTGTCCTCTTCACTACAGTAAATCCTGAGTGTGTGTTTGTGATTCAGAGTGTTTGTGTGATTCAGAGTGTATGTGTGTGATTCAGAGTGTGTGTGATTCAGAGAGTGTGTGTTTGATTCAGAGTGTGTGTTTCTTTGTGTGCAGGTCCCTCCTTGGCAGGCAAAACACCTCCAAAGTCCCATTCATTGAAACACAATTTACAGCATTGTTTTTATTCATTTATCTTTCGTTCTTAAAAGTCACCCGTCCAAAGTTCAATAGAATTGTTTTATTTATCGCGGGGTAGAGAAACAACGTTGACTTCCTCCTCGTGGTCCAGGATGACCGCCGTAACCATGGTAACCTTGCCTGGGGGCCACCTAAGACGAGGGGTGCTGTGAGGACAGGGTGCCCGGCAGAACCCCGGTGCCTTTAACTCCACCAGGTCTCCGTGGCCTGATGGCACGATAGCGTCAGAGCACGGTCGGCCAGGCAGACCGGGGCAATCCCAGACGGCGGAGATTGAGAGCGGGCCAGTCGGGACTTGCAGGGCGGAGGTGGTTCCGGGAAAGGGGCCGGGAAAGGGGGTGGGAGGGGGTTCCTGTTGAGGAACAGAAAGAAGGTGAGGACCCTCTGACAGATGGGACGATGGTGTTTTCCTGAAGCAAGCCTCATTCCTGACGTCTCGACCAAGGTGATGGCGTGAGACTCTGCTCTTTTGCAATCAGATCAAGTAGATGCCCGCTCATCCATCGTTTATTTTACAGACGACTTAGCTTTAGGCATCTGTGCTTCCTGATATGTGGAAACACATGAGTCAGAGGTACAGCAACAAAGGCATTGGCACCAAGTTATGTCTTGGCTGAACATGTTAAAGGACAAAACCCTGAAAAGAGAGCGGAGGAACGCTAGTTGCAGTGAGGTGAGGACAAGAGGGCGAGAGAGGAAGGGCGAGGGAATGGAGGCTTTCCAAAATGAATCAAAGAGGAATGCTAGAGCGAGTTCATGCAGAAGGTAGCGCAAGCAGCCAAGTGCAATACGCAGGAAGATGAAGGAGTACCCAGCGCTAAGATTATGGTTCATTTACTCCCCAACAGTTAGCCCATCCTTGCATCGTGGTCACTCTTTGTCTTAAAGTTAAGGGAAGGGTTTAGCTCTGTGTTCAAATCAAGAAATCACTTAAAACAGTGGTCACTATACATCACTGTACGTCTCTACAGAGCACTGTACATCACACATCACTATACATCAGCCTTCACCACTATACATAACTATGCATCACTGTACACCACTATATACAAATATACATCACTATATACCACTCTACATCACTATACACCACTACACATCACTATACTATACTATAAAGGTTCTTGTAGTTTGCACAATGAATGACAGAGTGGTGACTCCCTTTTTAATTTCACTGTATGTAAAACGTTATTTTTGCAAACATGTGACCAATAAAACTTTGAACTTTGAACTTATACACCAATATACATCACTATACATTTACATCACTATGCATCCCTACACCACTATACATCACTATACATTTACATCACTATTCATCACTATACATCACTATACATCGCTATACACCACTGTACACCACTATGCATCACAATACATCACTAAACATCACTATACATCACTGTACATCACTATATACCAATATACATAAATAAACACCACTATACATCACTACACATTTACATGTATCACTAGACACCACTATACATCACTATACACCACTATTTCACTACAATTCAGTGGCGGCTGGTGGTTTTTAAAGTGAAGAAGGAAGGACTGCGCCCTTGGTTGCCATTGGCGTGCCTGCACTCTTAGTGGCGTATGGTGGCATGAGTATGTGAGACCCAAGTTGTTTCAGGGTGTTTTGGTGAACTAAAAAATAGCAGGGAGGGATAACTTTGTGAATAAAATTGATACAAATCCACCAGTGGCAGCATTGTACTTTGAAAGCTGGTGGGCAGCATGTCTTGGACTACAAGGGCAGAAGGAAAGGATGCAAAGCCAATTAGTCAAATCAGGCCTACTCATGATTTCTAAAACAAAATAAAAAAATCTTGGCCTATTTTTGCCTTCAATGGCTGAAGCTATTGGTTGTAATTTGGCTGTTTATTATTTTTTTTACAGCTACAATTGTTTTAAGAAAAATGAAGACACAAGACCAAAAGTGATGCCATTTAAAATGCATCATGCTCTGAATCATTCACTAACATCCTTTCCACAATATCAAACAGAACGGTCAGAGTAACAAACAATTGAAAGAACAACAAGAACATTATTTCACAACTATTTAGATGACATTAGAAACATTTAGAAACATTGTTTGAGGCAAATGTGGATGTTAATGAATGTTTCAGAATGTTACCTCAGTATTTTATTTAGCGAATGCAAAGTCCTTTAGCCAAGCAGTTGCCTCTTGATCTGCTGTATGAAGGGTGACAAGTCCTCCTTTAAGTCTTTGTAGAGGGCATGCTTCAATGATGTCATGCATTGTTTGCTTGGGCTGCTGCCCCATTTGTGAAGGCTGGCCAAGCAGGGGCCATGTCCGGTCCTGAGTCTATTTAGTGTCGTCCACTGCTTCCTTGGTAGATTGATGCCAGGGATCGGTAGGGTGGGGTCTGACACCAGATGTTTATTTGGGACGTCCTTGGACTCCCATTCCTTTTTCCAAACTGATTGGATGGTGAGATCAGCTGGTGGTGGGTTCTGCCAAGTCGAGCAGTGGGTGGGTAGAAAATGTCCATGTGAATTGGTAGGTGAGGGGAGTCTTTTGGAGCATCCTTTGAGTGAGGACTACTTGGCTAGGACAGGGAGGCAGGGGAGTGGTGTTGAGCGGATTGTTCCTGTAATGGTCCTCATTGCTGAGTTCAATTGGGTGTCCACATGGTGTGTATGGGATGACCTGGACCAAACAGGGGCACAATATCCAGCTGCAGAAACCTTGAGCCAGCAAGCTTACTGAGGAGGTTGTTTCTGGACTTCACCTTAGCTGCTGTTCTTTCGAGGTGTTCTTTGAAGGATAGGGTCCTGTCAAGGGTCACTCCGAGGTAGGTTGGAGTGGGGGCATACTTCAGTTTGGTCCTGCTCAGATAGATGTTGGGTTCTCTTGTGGCTTCTGCGTTATGGAGGTGGAACACACTGGAGACCGTTTCCTCTGGGCTTGGTTTTAGGCGCCAGGTTTTGCAGTACTCGTGCAGTTTAGCGAGGTCTTCATTGAGCACTGCTTCAGATGTACCAACATCTGGTGCAAGGAAGGTCAAACAGATGTCATCTGCATAGATGTATTTGCGGGATTTGGTGGTGGGTAGGTCATTTGTGTAGAGGTTGAACAGGATTGGGGCTGGGACTGACCCTTGCGGGAGCCCATTCTTCTGCCTTCTCCATGCACTCTTGTTCTGTCCAAGGTGAACTCTGAACCTGCGGTTGGAGAGCAGAGATTGGATAATTTCTGATGCCCAGGCAGGGAGTGCTTTGGTGAGTTTTAGGAGGAGGCCTTTGTGCCACGCAGTGTCATATGCTGCGGTGAGGACAAGGAAGTCTGCCCCGGTCTTCAGTTTTTTCTCGAAGCCGTTTTCAATGTGGGTTGTTAAGGCCAGTACTTGTTCTCCTGTGCTGCAGTCCTTGTGGAAGCCTGCCTGATCCACACAGAGAATCTCTTCTACTCCTGGAGATATACGTTACGTAGTATAAGGCGTTCTTGTGGAACGCAGAGTAGAGAGATTTGGCGGTAGCTTGCTGGTAGTTTTTTGTCTTTGCTTTGTTTTGGTATAGCAATGACTTTTGCTGTCCGCCATATCCCAAATGGGATATTTTTAAAGTGATTTCAGAATAACGTCGTGTGTAGCTCCACGTTTTCGCCACCATTTCAGACGGCTTGGTAACCCAACGGAGGAGTGTCTAAAAATATGCAGGCTCAGCGCGTTTATTTTGAGACCTTGCCCAACTTTTGGCGGTGGAAATGCCAATATAAGCGAACCGAGCCGCACTTTACCGCAACGAACAATAGCGCACTGCCTGGTGGAAACGAGGCATACGACTGAGCGGGTTTGTTGGTTCTCGTAGCATAGACTTGAGGGGATAACCCCTCCCTTCCGGCTTGTCCACAGCCAGGTCTCCTGATTATTGGTTCATAGCACAGCCAGGGCTCCTTCTTATTGGTTCGTAGCGCAGCCAGGATTCCAGCCTATTCGTGAATAGACGTTGGCGCGATCCAGATTCCTTAGCTAGTTACACCAACTCAGAGGAGGACTTTCCTCCTCTCTCCCATTGAACCCCATGTTATTCACCAACCACCAACACTTACGGGGAAATTAATAGGAGTCAACGGAGGCTGAGGGAGGAACGTCCTCCCTGAAATAATTGTCAATAGGCGATAGGGGGTGCTAATGTCCCTTTACCCAGTGAAACAAACTTTACATATACAAAGGCATTAAAGTGGTCATATTTAAGGACATTCATTCATTACAGTAGTCTGGGCTATCTACATTTTTTAATCTCAACAATGTTAAGGTTGATCTTGCCCCCTCTTCTCAATGGAGAAGCCTCCACTGCTACAATATCCCATGGTAACGCGTGTCCTGTGGGGATGATGTCTCTCTCTACAAAATCAACTAGCCAACCAACATAAACTCGCTTACAGGGAGAGAGCATTTGGGTCAGCAGACTCCTGCGTACGCACACTGGCATCAATGTTTGCTTTCGTTCATAAAAGGACAAAGTGTCAACATAGTCCTTTTGCCAACAATGGGGTGGGGACTTTCTCAGAATAGGAATGCAATCCTAATGTGAACCTTATTTCCCTGCCTACTAGATTCTCAATGTCCAAAAGTAACGGTAATGGGGGATCACATCGATATCTCCCCTATAATGTTCCTTTCTGTTCTATGTTAATGCTATATATGTTATGTTTGTGGCCATTGCCATTGTTATCCATTTGCCATCATTTTTCCCGATCAGACAATCATACAGTAAAACATGTCATACAGTAATACATGTCATACAGTTACACATGTCATACAGTAATACATGGCATACATGTCATACATGTCATATAGTCATACAGGTATACATGTCTTACAGTGTAGATGAGCCATCGGACCCCCTGATTCACTCCCCAGAAAGCAGTAAGCTATCATGGCTGTGAGCAAACAATGTATGTTCACGACCAAATAATGGCTAACTCTCTCACACAGACGCACACACATGTGCATGCATTCACATGCATTATTCAATGTATTAATTAATAAATATGAATAAAAAGGTTTTACCTTATCTTATGTTATTCTCACACAACAGAACCCTGACCAAAGAAATACATTAGTCCTTACTGACTGAATTAGAAGGTTTGAAGGCTAAGTGTTGGTCTTGGACAGAATCTGTGTGCAGAAACAGGGCAGGAAAACATATAGTAGTAGTAGTAGTAGTAGTAGCACTAGTAGTAGTAGTGGTAGAAGTAGTAGCAGTAGTAGTAGAAGAAGTGAAAGTGGAAGTAGCAGTAGTAGCAGTAGCAGTAGTAGCAGTAGCAGTAGTAGCAGTAGTAGTAGTAACAGTAGTAGCAGTAGTAATAGTAACAGTAGTAGTAACAGTAGTAGTAGTAACAGTAGTAGTAGTAGCAGTAGTAGCAGTAGTAGCAGTAGTAGTAGTAACAGTAGTAGCAGTAGCAGTAGTAGCAGTAGTAGTAGTAACAGTAGTAGTAACAGTAGTAGTAGTAACAGTAGTAGTAGTAGCAGTAGTAGCAGTAGTAGCAGTAGTAGTAGTAACAGTAGTAGCAGTAGCAGTAGTAGCAGTAGTAATAGTAACAGTAGTAGTAACAGTAGTAGTAGTAACAGTAGAAGTAGTAGCAGTAGTAGCAGTAGTAGCAGTAGTAGCAGTAGCAGTAGTAGTAGTAGCAGTAGCAGTAGTAACAGTAGTAGCAGTAGCAGTAGTAGCAGTAGTAATAGTAACAGTAGTAGTAACAGTAGTAGTAGTAGCAGTAGTAGTAGTAACAGTAGTAGTAGTAGTAGCAGTAGCAGTAGTAGCAGTAGCAGTAGTAACAGTAGTAGCAGTAGCAGTAGTAGCAGTAGTAGTAGTAACAGTAGTAGCAGTAGCAGTAGTAGCAGTAGTAATAGTAACAGTAGTAGTAACAGTAGTAGTAGTAACAGTAGTAGTAGTAGCAGTAGTAGCAGTAGTAGCAGTAGCAGTAGTAGCAGTAGTAATAGTAACAGGTTTGGCATGAACAACACACGCAAACACACCAAGTAACACACACACACACACACACACACACACACACACACACACATAATGAGGGTGTTTGTATGACAAGAATGGACAAATGGTCCACAGTGTTACATAATATCCAGTAGCCAATCAACGCTGGACCACACGTACCCTGTGACATAGTGTCTGTATCTGTATCTATGTGTGTGTGTGTGTGTGTGGTAGTGGGTGTGTTTTTGTGTGTGTATGTGTGTGTGTTTCCGGTGAAGGGAAGAAAGATAACAAATGAATGACTGAGGGCAAACTGAAGGAGGGAGCTGTGGAAGCGTGGTGCGGAGGCTGGCATCCAGAGGGACAGAAAGAGAGGTCTCTCTCAATCCAGGGTTTAAATCCAACCAGCTGTGCCATTTCCAATGCATTCCACATGTGTGCGACTGCCCCCCATTCTACCCTCCACCAGCCCCACCCCCACAATCCTCTCTCTCTTCTGGTGAAAAAGGCAAAAAGGGGAAAGAAAATAACTCCTGAAAAGGACTGATGGTTGGAGCCTATGCCTCCATGTTAGAGTTTCTCCTGGCCCCAGCCCCTGGTCCCAGATAAGGCCAGGGGGGGCGGTCTACAATTAGACACTGAGGGGGGAACGGCTCTCACAAAGAATAGGAAACATTCATTTTCAAAGAACTGTTTGAGTTGTCGATTGGTGAAACCCAGCCAGCCCCTAGCCTCCTCTTGGCCCGGAGAGCTCTCTGCCTCCATGACGTCCTGCAGTGCTACTGTTGAACTCTGCTAGGAGTTTCTCTTCTGCCGCATCCACTACCCCTGCTTTTCATTCTGCTAGCGCCATCGTTGCTGTAGTGTAGCCAATGTTTGAATTGTACATCACTATACATTGTACAATTGTTGTGTTTGTTCAAGCAGAACAACTAAGTCATGCCAAGTTGCCAATCGGTTGGCTGATTGGCTGATCAGCTATTTCATCATGTGACCTGCATCATGTAAGCATGATCCTATCAGGTTCCTCACTGATGGAACATAACCCTTTTCTCATAAGCATGGCATTACATCGATAAATCAGTGCCTCAGATGTCTGTCAACATCTGTTTGTGTCTATTGATTTTCTATGCATTGCTATAAAGTGCAGTGCAGTCTACTATATTGATTTTTATACATTATTAGTCCGAAGCCCAAAGCACAAGGCCATGTTGTGACAGACGCAAAATATAACTGTTTTCCCATCCGAAGGAGAGTTGAGAGCTATTATGAACTCCTTAGTTTGAAAGAGGATCTGTGGGGTTGTGTGCAAGCATACTCCATGCATCCTCTGCCCTGCGCAGAGTGTCTTCTGTAACATTACATCAGCTCCCAGCGATCTGTCCACGATGTTTACTCTCAGCGGCCCACTAGTCAACAGAGGTCTACTGCCAGGGAAGCTAGGACACCGCAGAGCACAGCGGAGGCCAAAGGCATTCCTCGCAGAAACAGAACGGATTGCAGCTTGTATTAAGGAGTGGTATTAGAAATAGATTTGTCAACACCCAAGGAGGTTTGGCAAGGTAACAGCAGCAGTAGTAACAACTCATCTCAACCTGAGTATTTAAAGCATAGACACACAAACACAACATGGACACACACACGGAGAACATGGACACACACAGAGAGAACATGGACACACAGAGAGAGAACATGGAAACACACACACACACACACACACACACAACATGGACACACACACACAATATTGACACACACAGACAACATGGACACACAGAGAGAATATGGACGCACACAGAACATGGACACAGACAGACAGAGAACATGGGCACACACACAAGCAACATGGATGCACACACAGAGAACATTGACACACACAGAGAGAACATGGACACACACAGAGAGAACTTGGACACACACAAAGAGAACATGGACACACACACAGACAACATGGACACACATAGAACATGGACAAACACACACAGAACATGGACACACTCAGAGAGAACATGGACACACACAGAACATGTGACAATGGGATGCTGTTACTGTTGGGGTCATCACAGTGTTTAGAAGACCTTTATCGTGTGATCTACTCAACAGTATGAATTGTAATGTGTTCTATTGCAGGGAGACATTTGAAATGTGTACGTAATATTGCAAATGACTGAGGTACAAATAGTGTACCTCAGTCTAACTTCTCTTCCTCATACCTGACTCTGGCTTTCAACCGAATGAGTATGCCCCGCTTTCTTTTGGCAACAGTAGCCCAGGGGTTTAGGCAAGTCGATTTGATTCCCAGCTCACCTTACTGTGAGTGTGGAGTTTTCCCTGAGCAAGGTGTCTGACCCTGACCCTGCCGTGGTGTGTATGAGTATGAATGTATGTATGAATTTGTCTATGAATGTGGGTATGGATGTGTGTAGGTGTGTGTGGATGTGTGGATAAATGGTTCTATAAATGTTTCTGTGATATGTGTATGGATGTGTGTAGGTATGTGTGGATGTGTGCATGAATGGTTATTTAAATGTGTGTGTGAATGTATGTATGATGGTGTGTGTGGATTTGTGGATGAATGTGTGTATTAAAGTTTGTTTGGATGAATGGTTGTAAGAATGTGTGTATGTAATGGTGAACGTGAGGCACTAATTGGAAAGCGCTCTGAGAGGCCTCAGGTTAGAAAAGGACTGTACATCAGGGGTGGGCAATAATTTGTCATTGGTGGCCACATAAGAAATTCCAAAATGCTATCAGGGCCGAGGAAATTCTGTAATTTCTTCTGAGATTGGACTATAGAACATATATATTTAATTTTTTTGGAACCGCGAATTCCAAAATGTGTTTACTTTGTCAAAATGTCACTCTGATGACAAAGGTATACACACATGAATACACTTTCAGATCAGCAGCAACACACTAGTCTACTTTATATAAATCACTGCAGTCTTCCATATTTACTGTTTATATATATACGCCATATATACAGTTCCACAGAAGGCTTGTTTTCACAACAACCAAAAAATCAAGTACTCAATACTGTACATTGCAGTACGATACTTTACAGTGCAGAAAATTCAGTTTAAGCTAAAAAAAAAAAAAAAAAAAAACTAAAAATACATTAAAAAAAATACAACTTTTCTGTATGTAAACACAGAAAAATACAGCAATTGTGCGTGGGTGAGCTTATGGATCCTCGCCTTGTGTGCCGAATCCATCCACGGATTGGCTGTCGGATTGGATGTCTCTGCAGGCCTGTTCCATTGCCTGCAGAAGAGGCATGCGGGCATGTGGTTGGCGGTCATATACCCGCCATCTTCAAGCCGAAAACCTTCTATAGGGTTTAGAAATGGCGAGTAAAGGGGCAAGTATACGACTTCAAATTGTTTATGGTTGGTGTACCCGTTCCGGACCAAAACAGCCCAAAGGAAACAAACATTATCCCAGACAACAACAAACCTGGGCTGCTCTGATCTGTCCTATTCAGCTGCATCATGAAGTGCATCTAGAAATGTGAGGATATGTTGGATATTGTGGTGACCTATTTTTGCATGATGGTGCAGTTACCCTCGAAGGCTTATGGAGGCACACAATGACGTGCACAATTACGCTTTGGCCTTTTTTTAGCTGACTGATAGGTGTTCAGTTTTGTAAGGAAGTGTTTTCAGGTGTGTATGTAAGTATTTTCAATTTCCCAATGTGTTTTGTATTTTGAATAGATGTGTTTTCCCAATGGTACGCTGAGATGTTGTTTTTGAACTAAGTGTCTTATGTATGAAATAGTACGTAGTGTGCAGGAGCAAATGTGTTGCAGAAAGGAGCAAGTGTGTTGCACAATTGCAACTAAAGTGCAAAGCAGCGCTTTTGTTTAAGTAATGGTTACATGTGTTTAAGGTATAGTAACAAAGTTGTGTTACTTTGGTCTAAGCATGTGGCTATAGTGTTCAAGCAATTGAAAAAAACTATTATAAAATAAATAAATATGGAATTTTTAGTTATTTCAATTTTTTGGCTCTTGTTTTATCCATGTTAAAAGGAATGCAGCCCAAGCATTGGTTTTCCTAGTTAGTCAAATAGAAGAGAGAGGTTTTTCTCAATCAATTGTGAATCAAAAAATGAAGATCAAATCGACTAGGACCAGATTCTAATCGTAAAGTGTGGTAGGCATTATGCACGTTAATCCTTATTCCTATATAATCCCTTTCTATAATCCACGTCTGCCAGTTAGCTTCTCATCCATCCCCAGGCTGAGTATCTCAGTGCCTTGTTTCAGGATTAGCTTCAAACCTGTCAGATTCGCGGCCTTGGGATTACTTACCAGCACCCGGTGACTTGGAAAGGGCTCATGAACTTGCTTACCATAATTTGGAACTTCTTCGATCACATCCTATGATATGCATGGCCTGGCCTTCCGGCCAATCAGAAGTGATGAATCCTGTCATCACGATGATAGCCAAGAGGCGACATGGAGAACTGCTCCATTACTCTTTTCTTCAGCCAGCCTGAGGTCATGAGCCTGGGTGAATGAACCATATAATCTTTTTTAATAATCCAGTAATAGTCTCAGAAATGGTGATTAAATATAATTGCAAAACAGGAAAAACATTTCTACAACGTAAATATATTATGGCAGGCAAGTCATAATAATAGTAAGCAGAAAAACAACACACAACATATTGTTGGAAGAGCCACGATATAGCTCGCCAGGGAATCTTTCAAGAGTCAATTTAAAGAGCAGTTCACAATTTCTGCTGTTATCTTATCACAGTCGGCTTGTTTAACTACAAGAGTGACAAACCCCAGCTGTGGTTGACATGAATATCATGCCAATTAGTAAACAAGCCAGTTTCCTCCGACCATGAGTCCTCTCAGTCCACATCCTGCCTGCGGTCTGAACCCCCTTGGTACCATCATTCAGAGCACCACTAATACATTTGACTACTCAGGCTAATTGTTGCCTTGATAACCCTGATTACATTTCTGTCAATACGTTTTAGGTGCTGTGGGTAAGATTCAAGAAGTACTGTTTGAGTACCTATCTAACCTGTTAGAAACAGGCATCTGTCAGCTATTAGTGTGTGAAATAAGTTGACTTGGCCCGCCTCTATGGGAAACTTTAGGATTTAGACCACTCACGGCTCACCAATGACCAATCAGGGCATCTCTTCCCTGATTGGTTCGGGGAATCCATCTTCCCTGTCAATCACAGGTGTGTGAACTTGCAGTTGTCAATGGTAGAGAGCGTGAGGAGGGCGCAGAGAGGGAGTGATGCTCCTTGGTTCCTGAGTTAGCTCATCCTTGCTTGTTTGGAGTTTGTTTCCTCAAGGAGAAGATGTTTTAGGAAGCAAACTTCTGCCTCGGTCTTAGCCTGCCTTTGAGGGATTTGACTTCATGCTTGCACATGTCTTCTATTTGTAACCATAATGAGGACATTGACCCATGAGACGCTGTTCCTTAGTGAATCCTGTGGTCGTTCTCGTCTAGAAAGTTGGCTGGATACAGAAAACGCCCCCCCCCCCCCCCCGATAACAAACGGCTAGAGGTCAAGTCTGCAGAGTCTCTCCCTGTCTCAAACTCGAGGCTCAAGAGGCTGTTGACGCTGTCCTGGAGGGACTAATGAAGCACACACTGGAAGCACAGGGAAGTTATCAGGCATGGAAACAGGAACAGATCATTCCTTAGCATCCTAATGCTGTTCTTACACCGCACAGATCATAACCCTTGTAGGCCTCTTCTCATGGCCTGCATGCTTCATTGAACAAATGGACACATGTAAGGGCATTGGGTAGATCCACAAACCCATGCCAATGCAGGGAGCGAGGGGTGTGTTGTTCTGGCCCCGCCCCCGTAGGCCTGCAGCCGTCCATCAGAGGGGTGTGTTGTTGTGACCCCGCCCCCGTAGGCCTGCAGCCGTCCATCAGAGGGGTGTGTTGTTCTGGCCCCGCCCCCCTGGGCCTGCAGCCGTCCATCAGAGGGGTGTGTTGTTCTGGCCCCGCCCCCGTAGGCCTGCAGCCGTCCATCAGAGGGGTGTGTTGTTCTGGCCCCGCCCCCGTAGGCCTGCAGCCGTCCATCAGAGGGGTGTGTTGTTCTGGCCCCGCCCCCGTAGGCCTGCAGCCGTCCATCAGAGGGGTGTGTCGTTCTGGCCCCGCCCCCGTAGGCCTGCAGCCGTCCATCAGAGGGGTGTGTTGTTCTGGCCCCGCCCCCGTAGGCCTGCAGCCGTCCATCAGAGGGGTGTGTTGTTCTGGCCCCGCCCCCGTAGGCCTGCAGCCGTCCATCAGAGGGGTGTGTTGTTCTGGCCCCGCCCCCGTAGGCCTGCAGCCGTCCATCAGAGGGGTGTGTTGTTCTGGCCCCGCCCCCCTGGGCCTGCAGCCGTCCATCAGAGGGGTGTGTTGTTCTGGCCCCGCCCCCGTAGGCCTGCAGCCGTCCATCAGAGCGGCCTCCTGCCCAGCCCTGTCAGCAGTGCGTCTGATGAAGAGCCATCGACCGCTTTGGGTTAGCCCCTCCCCTTGGGGGGGGGGGGAGGCCTCTGCAGGGCGGAGGAATCAATAAGAAGGAGGTGTGGAGGGTGGTGTAAATCAGGCAGCAGCCTGCTGCACTATCCCCCCCCCCCACACCCCACTGGTTTAGAGAAGGAGGCAGGGAGAGGTGGGGGGCACATCATTATAAGATAAATAAACATCAGATAAGTAACTGTCTAGTTCGATAAGTTCATGCCAATAGGACTTCTAAGTTGAGTTTGTAAGATACTACAGCACAGCTAGAGCAGTTGTGAGGTGGTGTCATATCACCTACACACACGCTGCAGTGACACACACACACACACACACACACACACACACACACACACACACACCCACACACACACACACAGACAGATCTACATACACATACACATACACACACACAAATACACGCACGCATTAGTCATATCCTGCAAAAC
Organism: Pollachius pollachius; assembly: GCF_949987615.1. Taxonomy (NCBI): domain Eukaryota; kingdom Metazoa; phylum Chordata; class Actinopteri; order Gadiformes; family Gadidae; genus Pollachius; species Pollachius pollachius. The sequence continues at coordinate 1,247,679 of NC_136945.1, read as the reverse complement.
AAAAGCTGTATTATGTCCCATTCTAACTTCTTGACTGGGAATATATATCAAATGACATGAGAGTGATGGAAGATATGATCTGAAGGTTTTTCATGGAAGGACAGTTCCGGACACACGCAGTAAACCGTTTGTTCCTAGCTCTCTATGATGGCTACCCAGCTGCAGGGTGGGGCGAGGGACGTGATGGGAGAGGATTAATATTGAAAATCAGGTGTTTGTGTTGAAGAAGGCTAGGAAGGGCTCAGAGAGGAGCATCAGGCGAGATCATCATCAGCAAGCCTTAATGTTGAAGGATTTCCACTAATATGTTTCTGATAATAATGTAGGAGACTCCCTAGGGCCACAGGACTGAGATTATAAATTTGGAAAAGGAAGCTGACTGCACGGCCTAATGACATCCATCGATACGATACTCATTAGCAGCCTGTTCTTCAGAGGATGGTTATGAGGAACATCCCCACGGTTCACTCTCAGTCGAGTGGTCTTTAATGCTCATTCAACATGGAACCATCTCTATGTTGAACGTTATATTTCTTTCATACATTACGAGATTATGTCAAACTACTGAAATGAAAATACTATTATTTATAAAATACTCGTTTTAAAATCAGATCATTGCAGTCGTCTATGTTGCGTTTAGTAAGACCTTTGCACAACTTGGAAGAAGAGTATGCATACAAAACGGCATTCATGTTAAGATGCTACAGTGAAAGCAGAGAGGATCTCTGCTGACGTGACATCATGCTCATGGACGTCCACACGCACTAAACCGTCCCTGAGCTATTAGCCTGTCACCGTCCTCTCGACTCCATGAGGCCCCTCTGATGACCCTGATACATCTGATACCTACCTTCAGTGGGGTCTACAGAGACCGCATGGTGGGCCCCGTGGCGGGACCCTGAGGGGACCGCACCCATGTCCTAGGGTCACCCTGAATCCGTTCTGAATAGGGGGGTGTGTGTGTGTGTGTTTGTGTTTGTAGCAAGAGACAACTGGTGTGACAGCAGCGTCCTTCCCCAGAGAGTGGTCATAGAGAGAGAGGGAGGGCGAGAGCGAGGAGGGAGGAAGGGCGAGAGAGAGGAGGGAGGAAGAGCGAGAGAGGAGGGAGGAAGAGCGAGAGAGAGGAGGGAGGAAGGGCGAGAGAGGGGAGAAGGAAGTCAAATAAACAAGCTGAACATGGCATTTCTCTGCGACAAGGGAGCCTGTAAGGGTATCTCAGAGCGAGAGAGAGAAAGAGAGGGGGGGAGAAAGAGAGAGAGAGTGACAGAAAGCCCAGGCCGAGTGTGAATACAGTGGAGAAGGCGAAGAGGAGGGAAGAGGGAGTGCTCATGTTTTATGGTTCACGAGAAGTGTAAAAGGGGTGAGAATGAGAGGTGAGGTGGTGGAGTAGAAGGGCGAGAGAGAGAGAGAGAGAGAGAGACGGGCCACAGCATGGCATTCTCAAGGAGAGAGAAGAGGACAGCATTTCCTATTTCAGACAGCTACATCAGCATTAAAAGCAGATCTCTTCTAGACCTCAGCTGCAGCTACCGCTCTCTCTTTCTCCTTAAAGAAACCTCTGAATAGTGGCCATACTCTCTGCTGCTGCTCTGTCTGCCCGGAGCGTATGACCAGCCCGGTGGAAGATGCTGAAGTTCCGCGTGGACAGAAGGGTGAGGTAGGTGGAGGAGAGAGAGAGAGAGAGAGAGAGAGAGAGAGAGAGAGAGAGAGAGAGAGAGAGAGAGAGAGAGAGAGAGGGACCGTAAACTATGTTAGGCACATAAAGATGTGGTAGCAGCATGCTGGGGGAAGCTTGGAGGTCAGGGAGGACTGCATTGCAGTGTTGCCGGGAGCACTGCTTTGACACTGTTTAGGGCGTCCATCTGCGTGCCTGTGTGTGTGGCTGCGTGCGTGACTTGAGGATGGAGAGCGGGAGAGAGAAAGAGAGAGGGGGGAGAGAGAGAGAGAGAGAGAGAGGGGGGAGAGAGAGAGAGAGAGAGAGAGAGGGGGGGAGAGAGAGAGAGAGAGAGAGAGATAGGGGGAGAGAGAGAGAGAGAGAGAGATAGGGGGAGAGAGAGAGAGAGAGGGGAGAGAGAGAGAGAGAGAGAGAGAGAGAGATAGAGAGGGACAGAGAGAGTATTCCTGATGGTAGATGGTTTGTGCGTGAGGTATCCTGTATGTGTAACTATGAGTTGAGTTGCTACTGTCTGAATGTATAGTTGATAACAGAAGCCCCAACCCGGTGTGACTGGGGAGGGGCTGTACTCTCTTCCAATGGCAGAGCAGCTCCCTACTTTCCAATTCACTGTTGTTGTGGCTCCTCCTGCGCTGGTTTGCAGTGAGGTACAGTGACGACACACACACACATGCAGACTGGTTGAAGCAATGTACAACTGGACCTGATGCCCTCACACACACACTCTCTATCAGACACATACAAACACACACACGCACGCATAAGCAGACATACACACACTCTATCTCTCGATCACACACACACACACACACACACACACACACACACACATAAGCAGACACACCCACACACTCTACCTCTCGATCCCACACACACACACACCCACACACACACACGCATACACACACACACACACATACAAACACACGCATACACACACACACACACACACACACACATATAGGCAGATACACATACACACTCTCTATCTCTCTATCAAACACACACTCTCTCATTCACTCACTCCCTTACTCACTCACCCAGCAGAAGAGTGTGGCTATGGGCTGGTGTAGCCAGCGGTTATTACAACCTCTTGAAAGGCCTGCTGTGTTTATGCTGCAGGCATTAGTTCAAAGCAAATGTTTGGATCATTTAGATTCAGCAAATTTTCCTGACAGTCCAAAAGGAGCTCTCCATTGTAAATGCAGCAGAGAGACAGAGTGAACACTCTGTGTGTTCATCTCTGACCGCATCGGACATCACTGAGATGGGAACACGCTCATCATGTTCTCTCCTCTGGGCTGGGATGCTGATGTGGAAAGTTGGTAGTTAGCACTTATTGTCCTATTGACCTTCTTATTGTATGTCGTACGTCCTGGCACTTAATTTCATTATTATTGTATGTCGTACGCCCTGGCACTTAATGAACATGAACTTGGAACTTGTTTCAACAAACATCATTACTGTACTTTCTTCTGACAAATGTACTTATTGTAAGTCGCTTAGGATAAAAGCATGTGCTAAATAACCCAAATGTAAATGTAAATGTAAATTGTAAAAGGCGTAGAGCCACTGGTTGGGACAGGCCTTTATTGGGATTCTTTCATCATGTCCCCGTGAGGCATTTCATGGAGATGAAGACGATGTCTTCTCAGACAGCATGAGTCTGCCTCTCTCTCTTTTCAAGGGATGACTTGTGGCTGTTTGATGATGATGAAGGAGGGACGGAGCATAAGGCATCTCACAATAATAATTTCAATCTTCTCTCTTCTCTGTTTCCAGTCAGAATGAACCCAGCGGATATGCAGTGAACCACATCCAGTGGGAGGAGCCTAAACAAATACACACATATCTGCAGTGAGTCACACACACGCACAAACACATCCACGCGCAAACTGAGTGATGAGTGGTGCAGACACCGGGGTAAGCCCCCTACTCTAGTCAGTGTTATGGGATCTTAGGTGACCACAGGGAGCCAAGACCTCGCTTTAACATCTCAAACGAAAGACAGGCCTCTTCGATGTCTAGGGCATTGTGGGTATTATAGAGGCCAGAGGGATGAGCGCCCCCTACTGGACCTTCAACACCTTTTCCAGCCTCAGCTGGTCTCTCATCCAAGGAAAGAGCAGGACCAGGCCTGCTTAGCTTCAAGAGGAGACGGTATTACTATGCCACTCATAAATGCCTGTGACCCCCCTGCGGTATCTGATGAATGAATTGCATGATGCCTCTGCTCTGTCCTTCAACGAGGAGCTGGGAGCTGGAGATGAATGGGAAGGGTAAAGGAAGAGCGCCCGGCGCCACCAGTAACGTCAATGATTCTAACTCCAACCAGACCAACAGGGGGTCCGACATGGCTCCGGAAGCACAGCCGAGCGCAAGGGTGAGTGGTGGACGGTAGATTAAACAGGAGTTTCTAGAAGATGACGAACAGGTGGATTATGGTTTATGTTGAGGACTTGCATGCCTCAGAGGTTGGGTTAGCGTATGTCTGTCGTCTCTAGTGTGGGCTCCTTGTTTCCTGGGGTCTGGGCACGTACTTCTGTCCCACGTCACAGAAACAGGCAACCGACTAAATACAGCTGGCCGTTTCCACGCTGAGACGCCATGTGAATCAAACAAGTACAGTTTGTTAATATTATTTACAGAAGGCGATTTTGTTGCACAACATCTGAAAATCGACTAATGAAACAAATGAGAAGAGTTCTGTATTTCAACAGGCTCCATTCTGCTTCAGCTTTCAACAATCGGCTCAAAGACTTGCTGGATATATAATATAAAATATTAATAATATAATAATTGGTAGGATGGCTCTGGGGCCAAAGGAGGCCTCTTTTTCAGATGCTCGGCCCTTCAAAGTGTCTGTAGCGCTCCACCTAGAGGTGATGAGACTGCTCTTGGTTTTGCCCTGAATCACCCCATCAGCTGCTTGGGGAAATATCAAGATGTGTCCCTCATGCGTCTTTCACATCTCCCAATCTTTGTGCCTCCTCCCTCCTCTCTGTCTCCTCCCACCAGAATCCACGCGCCGCCAGGAAGGCGGCCATGTTTGGGAAGCGTTCCAACTCCATGCGGAGGAACGCCAAGGCTGAGGTCACCAAGCAGGGCTGGCTGTACAAGCAGGTGAGACCAGCCTTCAGGCCAACACGAGGCAGTTAGCCCTCATTCAGGATGACATCACACTTAGTCTCTAAGGGATGGTTAGAGGCTTGAGATTAGAAGGCATCCCCTAACTCTAATCACACAAGACCGATTCATTATATCATACCGCAGAGAAATAGCCCTCTTCAGTCAGACAGAGTGATTGGAGTTGAGCACTCCGATTGGTACATAATGAGTCAGAAACAAGCAAATATTGAAGTTTAAATTCTGATTTTGTTTCTATACATACAAACTAAAAATGGTCAATAATATACTTGTTTGTGTTGGTATACAAAGCCCAACACACTGGGCCCCTCATTTCATCACTCAGACATCCTCAGAACATCTCATGATGATTACTCAGTGTTCCTCAGGTCAACGTTCTCATCACAGGATTATACAAATACATACATTTCCTCTGTGTCCCCAAGACCTGCATTTAAGAAATGAAAATAATAATAATAGTGCAATTGCTTTTGTATATTTTCACAAGCACACACACACACCACACAGGTTTAAGGACCACATGTATCCATGGCACGGGTCAACCTGGTCCTGATCTTCTGATCTTCTTTGTGTTCCTATTTTATTATTTAGAGCCTTGATATAGTGATCAACCTCCTGTTATAAATGAGTAATTGAAGGTTTCTCCTCCAGGCCAGCAGTGGGGTAAGGCAGTGGAACAAACGCTGGTTTGTCCTCGCAGACCGATGCCTGTTCTACTATAAAGGTTTGCTCTCTTTTCTTTCCTGATCTCTGCTGTCTCCTCTTCAACCCTCCTGCCTCTGTTCGTCCTGTTCTGTGGTGTTGCATCTCTCCTCTCTCCTCAACATGAAGCAACAGTGTATTGCACCTCTCCTCTCTCTCAATCTCACCCACACACACACACACACAGCCTAGTAGACTCTAGATACACGCCTGTGCCTCTTTCATGTGAAGTCTGACCTGTGTTATTTGGGGTCACATCGCTGCAGCACAAGTTGTATTATAAGTATTATTTTTGTCTCACCAGGCATTCCTCTTTGTGTTTTTGTGTGTGTGTGTGTACGTGTGTCTGTGTGTGTGTTTATGTCTGTGTGCGTATGTGTGTGTGGGATTATACACACAAATGTTCGCTTGTGTGTGTGTGTCCACGCATGTGTGCATCTGCGCGTGCGTGTGTGCGTGCGTGTGCACATGTGTGTGTGTTTGTATGTCTGTGTGTGTGTTTGCGTGTGTGCGTGTGTCATGACCAGAGGTTAACGTTACAAACTCATGAGTGTGAACTATGAATGACTATGTCACATCATCAGATTTTTATTATAGTACCTGATGGTGGCTCACCACTAGTTGGTGTTAGCTATGTTAACCAAACCAGGCCTAAAGTACTTGATGGAGGCTCGCCACAGGTGGTGTTAGCTATGCTAACGAAACCAGGGGCCTCTACGAATTCTCTTTTTTGCATAGGAAATTTCCTTTCCTATGGAGATGACCCGGAAGGGCTTGGAGGAAAGGTGGTTTGAATTCTAAAAATGCTTAGTAAAGGAGCCTCGATGCTTCCTTTAACCTTCCTTTAGCATAGGTTACTCCTGAGCTTCCTTTGCGAAAGGAAAGGAGATAGTGGTATCCCATAATCCATTACGGCGGCAATATTCAAAGCAACATGCCACCGACAAAGCTTACCGACTCTACGCGAAGACGCATGAGAGATGCGGTAAAGCAGAAGAATAGAAGACAAGAAAATACAATTGATAATAATGGATACCAATTCATAACATAATTATTTGAATAAGAATTAATTCATTTATTGCTGGTTAGTAAGCACATAAAATACACCATAAGAAAAGAAAATGCCAACTTCACATTTAAGAAAGACTATTGGGGGCACTTAATTTCAACATCAACATAAGTTTAGCCTCTTTTTTTTCACATTTGAATTGGAATTCACGTGGCCTAAAATATTCCCGTTGGCCAAGTCCGACCTTAGTGATTCTCACTGTTGGCGTATAACCTGATTGAAATCAATATAACCTGATTTGAAATCAAAATCGGAAGATTGTAGTTTCACACTAGAGACGCTAGAGGTCGGCAATACCCGCCGTCGTGCAATGACGTCGGTTAGGAAGAGAGGAGTCAAATTCATTTTAAACAGTGCTGTCTTTTCCTATGTTCAGTGGTGGTCTTACCATAGAGGCATAGGCCGCGGCCGCTTGGGGCCCCCGTAGTAGAGGGGCCCCCAATTATCCTCAAAACAGAGACGAAGAAAGACGTGTCTACACGCAAAAATGCAATTAAGGGTTAGGAAATAAAGTTACCCAAGCGGCTCAATAAAAGAAAAAAGCTAAAAGACGCCGGTAAGTATTTGGCAACACTGCCAAAGATTACACACTTTTTACGGCTACTGTTGGGGATGCAGACAGGAACAACAACGTCCAAAGCATGAAACATGCTGCTACAGCAACAGCAGCAGCTAGCTGAAGACCTGTGAGAAGACGTCCATAAGTACGACTCTGTCAGAAGCTTGTGATGTGGAGAACAATCTATCTTTTCTCTCTCTCTCTCTCTCTCTCTCTCTCTGTCTCTCTCTCTCTCTCTCTCACTCTCTTATCTCTCTCTTTTAAAGATCGGATGAGGTGGGCCCCATACATATCTTCGCCTTGGGCCCTCAATTTGCTAAGGCCGCCACTGCCTATGTTCAAAAGGAAGCACCTTTTCATCTCTCCTTGACCCGATGACGTTTTCCACAAAGGTTAAGGAAAGGAGGCATAAAGGTTAGGAGATTTGACTATTTGTAGAGGCCCCAGGCCTAAAGTACTTGATGGTTGCTCGTGATGTCTTCTGGTTCAGTAGAAGGTGATGTCTACAGGTTAAGTGGAAGATGATAGCTACTGGTTCAGTAGAAGATGATATCTACTGGTTCAGTAGAGCATGATATCTACTGGTTCAGTAGTAGTTGATGTCTGCTGGTTCAGTAGAGCATGATATCTACTGGTTCAGTAGAAGGTGATGTCTATTGGTTCAGTAGAACATGATATCTACTGGTTCAGTAGAAGGTGATGTCTGCGGGTTCAGTAGAAGGTGAGGTCTGCTGGTTTAGTAGAACGTGATATCTATTGGTTCAGTAGAAGGTGATGTCTGCTGGTTCAGTAGAACGTGATATCTTCTGGTTCAGTAGAACGTGATATCTACTGGCTCAGTAATGCAGGAGGCTGCCAGTAGGAGGACCTAAGGGCATGAACAAATAGCCCTCCCCTGTCTCCACGTTAAGTCTCTCTGTCAGGGTGGTTTAGCAAAGCCAACCAACCTAACTACACAACATACCACTAGAATAATCATTGAGTTGCTTATGAAATAAACCATGAGATAATATAACAAATAGTGTATAGATTTGTTTACTGATTATTTTACCTTAAATATTATTACAATGAAGCCAATTAAATCCATATTTAATGTTTGTGAGGATAAGCGTGCAAAGTTTTCTCATGAAACATCTAAATGAGTGGTGAAGGAAGTATCAGAGACATATTAAAGGGATACTTCTCTGGTGGAAATATGAAGGTTATATTAAAGGTCCCATGGCATTAAAATCTCACTTTATGAGGTTTTCTTACATAAATATGAGTTCCCTTAGCCTGCCTATGGTCCCCCAGTGGCTAAAACCTGCGTTCGGTGTAAAACGAGCACTAGGTGTTCTGCTCACATTTGAAAAATTGGAGGCTCAAGCGCGCTGATTTGGAATGTGGTCCCATATGTCGTCATAAAGGATCTAAGATTCTCCCCTTTCTCTGCCTTGCCCGCCCAGAGAATTTGGCCCACCAATGAGACACAACTGTGCGAGCGTCACATGTGTGTGGCGCTCGCACAGTTGTGTCTGTGTGATTACACACACTGTAACGCAAGTGTTTGCTGTTGGTGTTATGGCGCATAACACGTCGGTTCTTTGACGTCTCTTATATTTCCACAACAAGACTGTAGTTGGGGTTATCTCAGCCATGGTTGAGAAGGAATTGGGGGAGAGGAACTTTGGCTTTGACTCCCTGAAGTATGAACTGAGACATGCTGCCTGCCGCCAGTTGCCACGAGGCACCACCGCCGCAAAGCACCACCGCCCGGCAGCGGGCAGCGCGCGGTTCAGTCTACTTCAGATTGATGTGGAAGTGGAGAACCAGGGACGTCGGAGAACCCGACAAAGTCGTTTGTGATTCATAGATATCTATATGATATAGATATCTATGTATTATATGATATCATTTAGATATAGAGCTCCAGGACTGTAACGCAAGTGTTGTACACTTCCTTGTTATTTGCATAACCGTTCTGCTGTTGGTGTTATGGCGCATAACACGTCAGACTCTCGTCTCTGGTATTTCCACAATGAGACTCGTAGTGGGGGATATCTCAGCGATGGTTGAGAATGAATTGGGGGAAAGGAACTTTGGCTTTGACTCCCTGAAGTACATGAACCACGACATGGAGGAGAAAGGGATTGTTGGCCGTGAATGTCTCCCGCTTGAGCCCTGCTTCCCGCTGCCGAGGGACCACCGCCTCGGCGCTGCAGGAGGCGGTGGTGCCTAAGCGCTGACCGCTGCCGAGGCGGTGGTCCCTCGGCAGCGAGGCTCCAGCAGGAGAAAACCGCGGTCAACAATCGTGGGCAACAATCCCTTTCTCCTCCATATGATGTTTCAGTCTACTACAGATTGATGTGGACGTGGAAGTACCAGAGACGTCTGGTTCACGCGGTCATATCTATGTATAATATGATATTATTTAGATATAGAGCTCCAGGACTCCCGTATGTTCTAGAATATTTACAGAACATGGTCAAAGGCTGTGTCCTCCTCGCCATTGCGATACATCCACTGTAAACAGAGCGCATGGTACCGTGGCCCCATGCTGCTCAGGGCCACACCCCCACCCTCCTCCTTGACCCGCCTCTCTCCTCCTCATTTGCATTAAAGCTACAGACACCGAAACGGCGCATTTGGGGAAAGCTCATTGTGCGATTGGCTCGTAGTGGCTGTAATTCTGCACCACGGCTGAATTTTGCGAACGTCTTCAAATACTGTGTTTGGGGCCTACTAATATCTATATAAAAGCATCCATAAAGTAGCATGCCATGGGACCTTTAAGTAAATAATTCTTTGTATTATAAATGTGCAAAAAAGTAAGAAATCCTCCAACTACCACAGTGCATTGCGCTCGCTGCCCCGCCCACCTGTTTCCGTTTGGAGGGGGAAGAACCGATTATACAAGTGAGAGTGGTAGCGCGAGCAAACTTTGTGTAAACATGATACGTTGACTAGTTTAGACTTCTGCTCTCGTTTTTTCAAACGCATCATTTGTTTATTACTGTACAGCATAAAAACATTGCTAATTACAGTAGCTCAGCATATCAAGTATTTGTACTAAACCTTTTCTCCCAAGTTGAAATAAGTGTTTATCTTATACAGTAGGCCTACTTTAGTACAATAGCACTTGGGTTAGTAAACAAATCACAACAACCATCATGAATTTGAAGTTTTATTCATGAAAAAATATGAACTATTTACAAAAATAAAACGTGCTAGAGTCAAAATAGTCAAAGCTCATCTTGAGCATCTACCGTCTCCTGGTAGCCACGGTACTGCCCATCTTGTGCTGGGTAATTAGCTCTGATGGCCTGGACAACACAGTAAGCCGATACTGTCTAAGAAAGAAAGAGAAGAACATTAGCAAAGCAAGATAAACTAGAAAATGCATTTCCTGCAGAAAATGCGGTGAGTGCTGTAGTCCAAAGTGAGGTTGAAAATATTTTTTGATAAAGCCACATAGATTAAGACATAAAGAAACGTTAAATGGCTTAAATCAAGTGAAGGGATTTGAACAAAAGTTCAAAAGTCTAAATGGAGTAAACAATGTAAACATGCACACCATTTACGAAAAAGTAAATGGTTGGAAACAAATAAAGTGACCGCTGAATGAAAAGCGCAAAGCATTGCTAAAAATGAAGAAATGTAAAATGAATTGAACTGAAGAATCTGAAATGTCAAATGTATTGCCCTGCTCTGTGTGTGTGTGTGTGTGTGTGTGTGTGTGTGTGTGTGTGTGTGTGTGTGTGTGTGTGTGTGTGTCTTTAAGAGAATAGCGAGCCGGTGCGCGATTAAAAGTAGCTCAATACATACTTTGCAGTCACGTGACTACCATGGGTACCAGGAGGGCAACAGACGCCGACAAAATGGTGACAAACAGCGGCCAGCCAGGGGAATTGCAGCCTTGCAGATTTCCAATACTACAATCAATCAACTATTTAGACCATAAATGTTCAAATTAGATATCAAGAAAAGATAAACATACTCGGAACTTGTGATCCACACACAGCACCCGCTGATGTGTTCATTGCTTTGAAGTTGGCAGCGTCTCGACCATACGAGTTTGGAGATAGTTTACATTTATCTTATAGAGAATCCGTCACCTTATACCGTACAAAAAATGAAAGCCTACAAAAGTACGGATAGCTAACTTTTTTTCAAGAGTGGGTTGATTAACAACGTTGTTGTATGGGAGGTGAAAAACAGGAATATCTTCATTATCAAAGCAAAGTTGAGTGAGTACTATCTAGCCAACCGCAAAACGATCCACAAATAGCTTTTTTCTGAATCAAATAACTTTTAAGTAGCTCTTTTATTGACCAAGTAATGCGGTAGCGTCCACACAAGTTACATTTTCGGGATGGGATCTGGTAAAAACATAACCCCGGCTTCACTCCTCGGCAGTTAATACATCCAATCGCACAGCAACTTTCTGGCATATCGTTTTCACCTCAAAATACCAACTTTCATTCATATGGTAAAACTGGCGACGTCCTGGCAGATCCTTGAGGTTACTAAGGTTACTAGGTTACTAAGTTGCTAGAGAACGTTGTTCTTGCCCGCCAGCCAGTCGTCGAGACGTCACGTGCAAAGTATGAATAGAGTGGGAAAAACCGCCCAATCTGGCAACACTGCCTGAACGCCCTCCAAAAGTAACCCAATCTGGCGGGAAAAAACGCCCAATCTGGCAACACGGCAGAACGTCATCGCGCTCCAGCGTCTACGTAAATCAATGAGACCAACTGAAAATGAAGCCGGTGTGGGTACTAGAGATGGATTTATTGATTCGTTTCCGCGAACCAGTTCGCGTCATTCAGTTCGCCAAGAGGAGTCGTTCGCGAATCGTTCGTTCGTTCGTTCAGTCGAGTTTCCAGTAGCGGTGAATCGTATCATACACGGTTCTCTGAGTCAGACAGACTCAGCCCCTCGTTCGTTAGTTCGTTCGTTCGTTCAGTCGAGTTTCCTGTTCAGTCGAGTTTCCGGTAGAATCATGGAATGAACGGCTCAGACTCAGCGCTTCCCTCGTTCTCATTCTCATACGTCAACATTACAACTTTAACCAAATGCAGCGGGATGGGGGGTGTAGTTGATTATTGGATGTTTGACATATCAGCAAAATAATAGACTTGATTTAGCAATGATGGTGGGTGTCCCGGGTGTTTTAGGCTCCCATAAACAGAACCCTGTGCAGCCAAAGACTAAATCTAGCTGCCAAAATTAACACTGCCTTCAAAACGAGAGCTGGTTAATTGTGAAAAATGCATTAAACTGTCATCAGACAACGCAGTTATACGCTATTGTAATGACCTCGCCGGTGACAAACCAGGTAACTGAAAACCCGTAGCCAACGGCAAAAAGCCACACTAACAACAACCGGTTACCCGGGCAACCCCCAACCCGGTTCCTTCAACGTGCAAGCCCCCACCCTCCTGTTCTCCCAAGGCCCTCCCCCAGCTGACCTGATGATTCGCCCCCAACACTGATTGACAAGAAGAACATCCAATGCATGCACAGAGAACAACTGGCATAACGGACAACGAAATACAATGCAACACATAACACACAAACTCTTTAAATGTCCCAGGGTCGCTACACTATAGACTGTAGAGTTTCTGGTATAAAGGCTGGGACGAATTTCAAATGATAAATATGTACACTTTATGTTGAAAGTATACTGTCGCGATTTCCATTGAAACGAATTGCGCGGTGAGTAGTCTTCACAACGAGAGCTGGTAGGTTGTGAAAAATGTGGTATAAAGGCTGGGACGAATTTCGAATTATAAATATGTACAATGCATCCTTTAAATATGTCCATGCAACAGATGGCCTATGTGAATAATAGATAGCTCGCTCACGATGCCCATTTGTTTTTTCCCCATTAAACCCTTTTGATTTCTGTCTCTCATTGACTAAAATTCAACGAGAGCGTCCTAGATTCAGTCCTAGAACAGCATACGATTGGGTGGCTCTCGTGAGTCGTGACGTCTCTCAGTCGGTCCCTCCTCACCACTCACACAGTGAGTGAACGAACTGTCAGCGATTCAGCGACTAGTGGGTCTGGGAGGAGTCGACTCTGAGAACGAACGAGGCGAATGAGGCGAACGAGACGAACGAGGCGAACGAGACGAACGAGACGAACGAAACGAACGAGACAGACGAACCAGTTCAGTTCGTTCGTCTTAACGATTCGTTCATTTGAACTGATTCGTTCGCGAACGAGTCAACACTAGTGGGTACCAGATTGACTCGGCTGCCAGATCGACTCGGGGTCCTAGATGCTCAATAATGATGCACTTCCTGTAAACGCTGTCTTTTCAATATAAACGATCCCCTTTTGTTTTCTAGTCTATGAATAATAATCTAATGTACAAATTATTGTTGCCTATACTTGGGTAATATATAAAAGAAGAATCGATTCACTCCATTCACTGAACGGGGCAATCCACTTTATTTCCAGCGCTCCCAACACAGAGTCAAAACACACCGACCCACACGCAGACACTTCCGTTCTGCTCCTTCAGAATAAGAGTCCCTAACAGGAACTGGGTTACATATGCATTCATCAGTGCTTTTAGACGTGTTTCCAATGGCTTTGTTTGTGCGAAAGAAAGGGCTGTGTTCAATGAAACCAAAACCAAAAGGGATTGAGCCTTCTTTTTATGTCCATGATTGAGCCCCGTTTATAAACAACCCTTCCGGGTTTTGTCCGTTGGCTTGTGTCGATACGTCAAGTGTCGATACGTCAGCTGTAAGTGCAAGACCCCGAGTCGATCTGGCAGCCGAGTCAATCTGGTACCCACACCGGTATGAAACTAAAACTGTGATTCTGAAGAAAGTTTAAATGATATCGAAATTCCGTTCAGATATTATTGAAGATACAAGTGTGTAGATTTGTTAAATGGTTTGAAAGAAGATAAACGGTTGAAAATTTATTTAGTTACGTCTTAAAAAGTTGAAAGTACCAGAGGACGGCTCTGCCGTCCTCTGGTACTTGGGCTCTGCCATCCTCTCATTGACTCCCATGTTAAAAAAAAACATAATATTTTAAAAGTAGAATATCTTAAAAAGTATTAAATATTTAAAAAATCTGAAAATAAGCGTGCGATTCCAAGCTTTTCTGAATATTTTAAAATTTGAATGGAGTCTCTAGGTGAAAAATTGAGGAAGGAGATAGGTCCCAAAGTTTGTAGAAAATAATAAAGAAAGGAAGAAAGAATACAACTTATTATTAAACAATAGTTGAGCGCTGCATGCAGCACTCACCTGATTATGCCTTGAGTAGCCTATACAGCATTACACAGACTTCAAGCTAACGTAACGTAGCCTAGGCTCTCCCAATAAGATCAGCTACTTTTGGATAACTAGATTGTCACGTTCCCCGGGACTCAAAGCTATTGTAGCCAGTGTGTTAGTAAAAAAACAAACATTTACTCTACGCTCAGACGTCTGTTTCTCCCGGCGGGCTTTGGCTGGCGTTCCCAGTTCACTTTCTGAGTCCGTAAATATGCATCCAATACCCAACTGTTCAGATGTAGCGTAAATCCTGGGTGAGAGGTTACACACATGGCCCGTCCTCGCCAGATTCAGCCATTTATTCTAGAAGAAACTGGCATCGCTGAAATTCGCTGCGGCACAGGGTCTCTGTGTTAGTGTCTATAGAGGGATTATCACTCTACGTCACTCCCCGCATACACGCATGTCGTTGGCAGAAAGAGACGAAAGCGACAAGAGCCGCAATCATGTCTTCTTGTGCGGTTGGTTGCACAAACCCTTTTCATGAGACTGATTATCCCATTTATTCTACTTCTTGCTTGCCAACATAATAAAACAATTCAAATACATTAATAATTATGCTTTTTCTTATTCGTATTGCATGCTTATTAAAAATTTTCTCTGTTTGAGTTCATCTCCCTCAAAAAGTGGTCCCCTTTAATTGCGATCAATCAAATGTTTTTGACACCTCGAAGGGCATTGTTCCGCTTATACCATGGTCACTTGCCAAGGAAAAGAAATTAAGATCATTCATTTATATTTTCATGCGTTTTACAATCCAAATATAACGATTTTCACATGAATAGGATGGACCTTAGCTACGTCTTGGCAACGGGAGGTATTCTAGTCCGCTGAGCTACGAGCCAGAGAGCTAACGTTATGGATTGTACATATTTATAATTCAAAATTCGTCCCAGCCTTGATACCACAGATACTCTAGGGTCTATGGCATATAACCGAGTTGTCTGATTACAGTTTAATTAATTTTTCACAATTTACCAGCTCTCGTTTTGAAGAATAGTCACCGCGCCATTCGTTTCAATGGGAATCGCGACGGTCTATACTTTCAACATAAAGTGTACATATTTATTATTTGAAATTCATTCCAGCCTTTATACCACAGATACTCTAGGGTCTATAGCATATAACCGCGTTGTCTGATTACAGTTTAATTCATGTTTCACAATTTACCAGCTCTTGTTTTGAAGAATAATCACTGCGCCATTTGTTTCAATGGAAATCGCGACGGTCTATACTTTCAACATAAAGTGTACATATTTATAATTCGAAATTCGTCCCAGTTCGTCCCTTTATACCACGGATACTATAGGGTCTAAAGCATATAACCGCGTTTTCTGATCACAGTTTAATGTAACAGTAAGCTGACAAGATCGCTAATTAACACCGCAATTGCAAAATAACCACACAGAAATAACCATTGCAACCGGTCAAACAAATCTTTTTGCCATCTTTCTGCGCGCGGATCCGCCGTGTTGAAAAACAAATAATCCCTCTATAGAGTGACGAAGTCACGCCCCTTCCGGTAGAGCCCATGGGACCTATGAGATTGAAAAATATGAATGGGTTTCAATGGAGAGAAAGTAATTATTTTCTGGTCCCAGCCTTTATATGCCCCGGATTACACATATGTTGTTTGTGGATTTAAATGATATTTTTTCATGTCAAGAGTTTGACCGTTTATTGTGCGATTGTTCAGTTAAAGGCTGTAGAGAAAACACAATGAGAAAGACTACATGTCTCGTATGTGCCGTCACGCTCCCTGCGACTGGCGTGG
The DNA here is from genome assembly GCF_949987615.1 of Pollachius pollachius. Lineage (NCBI taxonomy): Eukaryota > Metazoa > Chordata > Actinopteri > Gadiformes > Gadidae > Pollachius > Pollachius pollachius. Next base: position 1,231,469 of record NC_136945.1, on the reverse strand, counting down.
ACAAGAATGACAATCTCCCCATCGGCATAACTGAAACTCTCCACATGCCACGACTTATAATGGTTTTCACCTCTTTCGACGCTGTTATCCTCCCCTTGGAAAAAAGCGGTGAAGTGGAGCAGAGAGATCGACATGAGTTCAAAGTGCGGGTGGTGACGTATATCATTCATGTCGAGAGCAGCGAAAAGCTGTAGTTCACAAAGCAGCCTCACACAACCCTAACATTATCAAACTTCTTCGCGAAATGTTTTAGTTTTCTTTGCATGAAAAAATATAATTTAAATCCTAAAACAACATATGTGTAATCCGGGGCATATAAAGACTGGGACCAGAAGATAATTACTTTCCCTCGATTGAAACCCATTCATATTTTTCGATCTCATAGGTCCCATGGGCTCTACCGGAAGAGGCGAGTCTTTGCCACTCTATAGGCGAACAGAGCAAACAGTTACACAGCCAGTTCACTCCTGCGCGCTCCGGCTCCTCGTCCTCGGCAACAGGCAAGGCTTGTTTACCTGCAGCCACAGAAGCCTCCTTCTCTACTTGTGTCAATTCTTCTAACCCTAACCTCACTTTGGCTGATTCCCATTGCAAATTTGCTTCTGCCATGGTCGGAGGTTTGTGTCGGTCCAGTTCTCTAACTAAGCGGTGAAGAACCATGGCGGACATTGTGTTTACATCCCGCCCCCTCTCATTCCTTATTGGTGGGCTCACAAATTGACGGAACCAGTGGTTTGAAGTCCTAGGCCCTTCTAGCAGGCAAGCAAATTTCTAGTCAAATGCGTCATTTGACGTCAGGTCAGAAGAAATGCAAGGAGGACAGCTGGGCCAAGGGAAGACTGGGTTAGACTGAGGGAGGAAAATACTTTTTCTTAATGTTATAATAGCGATTCTATAATGGTAGAACACCGGTTCTTTATCGGTGAAGTATCCCTTTAAGGTTGGCCAATGGTTAACGGGCTGACCACAGCAAAGTGAGGCGTGGCTATCAACCTGCCACGCCTCACTTTGTGTGTCTGAGTGCATGTGTGCTAATGTCTGTGGATGGTCTTGGTTTTGCATATATTTGTGTATTTGTGTGTGTGTGTCTGTTTGTGTGTGTGTTTGTGCGTGCTCGTGTATGTGTGTGTGTGTGTGCGTGCTCATGTTTGTGCGTGTGTGTGTTTGTGCGTGCTCATGTATGTTTGTTTTTGTGTGTGTGTGTGGAGCTCGCGGTCGATAGTAACACTGAGCCAGATGGAAAAGATGATTATCTTAAAGACACATGAACTGTATTGTGATTGCACAACAAACCTCCCCCTACAACCACCTCCTGCCCCACTCTGCTCTCTCTATCACTGCCTCCCTGTGCCTGCCCTCACACACACACACCCACCCACCCTCACACACACACACACACACACACGCAGAGCAGCAGAACGAGCCCCTTGTGTTGAAGCTGTATTTGTCGCGCGAGAGCAAGAGGGGAGGGATGGAGGAAGGGAGAGTCGGGAACGGACGAATGAAGAGAGAGAGAGAGAGAGAGAGAGAGAGAGAGAGAGAGAGAGAGAGAGAGAGAGAGAGAGAGAGAGAGAGAGAGAGGGAGAGCATTGCAAAGCGAGCTGGAGACGGGAGGAGGAGGAAGGACATGGAGGAAGGACAGTACTCTTTCCATTTCCAGCTGCTTAATTTTTCAACACCTGCTCTATTATTTAAATGCGCAAAGTGCCCCCTCATTTCTGTTTCCTCACGGTGCTCGGATCTCTATAAATATCTCTGGATGGCCCGCTGTTGAGTCCGGGTGAGATTGTCCTGGTGTTGTGTATTTGTGTGCATTTCTTTGACTGTGTGTGTCTTACTGTGTGTGTGAGAGTGTGTCTGTGTGTGTGTGTGTGTGTGTGTGTGTGTGTGTGTGTGTGTGTGTGTGTGTTTGTGTGTGTGTGTGTCTATTTACTATGAACTGTATGTGTGTGTGTGGGGGGGGGGGTATTTGTGTACTGTGTGTGTTTGTGGTGTATGTGTGTGTGTGTATGTACTGTATGTGTGTGCATGTGTGTACTGTATGTGTGTGTGTATTTGTGTTCTGTGTGGGTGTACACTGTATGCGTGTGTGTGTTTGTGTTCTGTGTGTGTGTGTGTGTATACTGTATGTGTGTGTGTGTGTTAGTGTACTCTGTTCTGTGTGGTGAGTGCAGTAAAGGACTTTGAGAAGCTTTACTTATCACAGTCCCTCAGACCAGAGTGGACGTCTATTCCAGGAGGCTCCTGCTCTGGCAAAGACTTTCATGTTGGCCCCCCCAGCTACATACTCGGGCCCCTGCAGGTCTCTACGCTAAACAACCTTTTCTTTACTTTCTACAGGCGGGTCATGATCTTACAGCACATCACCTGTATTATCTTATCAAAGACCTGATGCTTTAGGAGTGTTTCCTCATGAAGAGCAACGCGTCGTCTGAGTGAATGTGTCTGACTCCCCTGTTCTCCGCCCAGATGAGAAGGAGGACACGGTGCTGGGCAGTCTGCCCCTGCTGAGCTTCCGAGTCGGCGCCGTGCAGGTCCTGGACAACGTGACCCGCAGGTTCTCCTTTAAGGTCAGTCTCCTCTTCACGCCCGTCCTCCAGCTGAGAGAGCGGCTCTCCTGCCTCTCACGGAGAACCATGAGGGAGCTGACAGGGGTGATGCCTCAGGCAGAGGGCTCATCCCCAGGACAGAGGGCTAGAACATACTGAATGGACCAGGAACAGAGCGCTGCTAACATGGACTCTGACTTAGAGGAGGGTGGGTGGGAGAGGTGCTGAGTGGGGGTGTTTTTCATTAGTGAGGACGTGGTACAATGTCATCCATAAGTGTCAGACGCCCCCCTTGGGGATGAGCTACGGCTGGGCCAGGTTCGGCGTGATGGGGCCGTAATGGGCGGAGGGCGGTGGGTAGTAGAGTGTGGGCTCAAAGCGAGACACGCCCAGCACACAAAGGGAGATTGCTCATAATTTCCAAATGTTTCCATCGATCATTATGTCTTTTTTGCCTGCCTGTCCCTGGTGTGTGCCCGGGAACATTCCCTGGACTTTGCCCTGGACATTCCCCTCTCTTGCACACTCACCACGGATGTGTCTGGTAGAAATCAGGACAGCAGGGCATAGGGAGGCTGGCCGTGTGTCTGGTCACATCCAGAGCCGTAGGGAGAGAGCGGAGATGGAGGGAACGTCGACGACTGGAAGTAGTGGGAAGGTAGAGGAAATGGAAGCAGCTTCGCCAGAGAGCCAGGTAGGAGAAGAGATGTCAGTGGCGATGTGGTTCACAGTCTCCAGGAGCCTGGCCATGTTCTATCTTACATAAAGCAGGGCGAGAGCCGGTCCCTCCATCCTCAGCCACAGGCTCACATCAGTCATGAGAACATTCAGCCTGTCCTTGTATTGCCAGCTATCACTTGTCCTCGTTTCTCTGACACTATTTCTGTAGCTCTGGTGTGGACATCAAAGCTAGTGGCCTTGAGATCGGACACATTTACCCGAAGACACATTTCATCTTCTATATCGACCTAAAATCCTGCGTACTCGCAGGGCAAACAACTGAAACAGCTTTTTTATGTTCAGTCGCAGATGGTTCAGGAAGGGTTTTGGCCGTACAAGGGGGGTTATATCATAGCATGAGCTAAAAGGCTGGTCTGCCAGGTCAAGGAATTGGATTTAGGACAGAATTGACATGTACCACATTCAGCGCCTTGCTGAAATCCTCCAAATTGTAGGCTTTATTGCACAACAATATCATTGGTATAGCTCGCATGCAACCAGAACTGTGCTGTAAATCTGGACCCTCAAGTGTGCGTAGTCGTCACATCGAGTATGTCAGAAGAGAGGAAGATGTGGAACATCAAAATGGCGCCAGGTGTCATGCATGTAAACCTACGTGTTAACCTACGATGGTTTAAGATATTTGGAAATACGCATGATGATTTCAAGAAGCACAGTTGATGAAAATTGTCCATCATCAACCTGACATTAAGGATGGTACAGTCAACATATAATCATAGAAAAGGTGCAATCATCTTTTCATTGAATCAGTCCAGTATTGAATGATGTTAATACCATGTTAATCTGTTAATACCATCTCTCACTGTTAACTATGTTGATATTAACATTAGCAAAAACAAAATGTGTTGATATTACCATTAACAATAGCAATATGTGTCAGGAATAGCTTTTCAATATGCGATCAATAATCGGTGAATCCTGAGGATACTTCACTGAGGATAGAACCTAGTAACATCAATAACTAACATCATAATTCTAAATGAACACTTAAACACTTTTTAACGGGGAATTGACTGCTGGTATGCTGGGCATGCCAGGTGACGTCAATCCTTATCGTTTGGTTTGGTCTTGGATGCGGGAGCAGAGCCGAGTTGGCGTGGGACCCTGTCAGACAGGTCTGCTGGTGTGTGAGCCTGAAGACAGGGTGTCCGTGTCTACCATGAGCTACATGTGTTGCTCAAGATATTTGCCCCTCTCTGTCTGCTGCTGCACCACCAACCCCTTAGGGAACAAGGAGGTGGGGCCCTGGACAGGGTGTGGCCCTGGACAGGCTGCGTCCCACTAGTCATGTTCCTGCACGCTGTGTGTGTGTGTGTGTGTGTGTGTGTGTGTGTGTGTGTGTGTGTGTGTGTGTGTGTGTGTGTGTTTTTTAAAGTCTAGCTCGTGATTCCTGTCTGCCCTGCCTACCTCCATGTGTGACACCTGTTTGAAGTGACCAATAGGAGAGTGAGAGGCGTAACCCGAGAGGTTCAGTAACGTACGGCAGGTCAGCGAGGCGGGGTAGCTAGTCGTCGGTTAAGAGTTCACAACATCCAGTCTACTTGGCTGTGGACCTTAGGGATTTAGTGAAGATGAATGGTAAGAATACATTGTTCAATCTCTGTGTCCTAGTTCACTGAACGGGTGGGGTTTTCCTGTCCAGAGTGCTGCTGGGCTCAGACTGGGGGCTTCTTGCTGTGCTCGGTGGTGAACGAGATGCCCCCAACCGGCCAGTTCAGCAGCTTCTGTTCAGAGGTGCAGGAGTGGCTCCAAGAAGTCTTGTTGTGTGTCTATGTGTTGGATAGTTCATGGCAGATTGTCTTTGTATTCGCCCTGTTGACACTTACTTTACTGGATGCCTGAACCAAATGTTTCCAAAGAAATGACACATGTTGTGTTAGCACAAGAGACCTTGCCCCACCCTCCCCGGTCAGGGTGAATGATTAATTCAGAGCCGAAGCCCGCTGTGTGTTTGTGTAAGAGAGAGAGAGAAGAGAAATAGAGAGAGCCAGAGAAGTAAAGAGAAGGGGGGAAACAATGCCTGCTAGCGTTACCAGGTACAACCCTAGTGTTGGGTTCCAGCTCCAGGTGTGTTTGTGTGTGCATCAGTGAGCCTCACAGCCTCATGCTATCAGGTGTGTTAGCCTCTACTGAGCCTCATGCTATCAGGTGTGTTAGCCTCGACTGAGCCTCATGCTATCAGGTGTGTGTTAGCCTCTACTGAGCCTCATGCTATCAGGTGTGTTAGCCTCTACTGAGCCTCATGCTATCAGGTGTGTGTGAGCTTCACACTGAGCCTCATGCTATCAGGTGGAGAAGCAGGCTGGGCTTCCTTTAGGCTGTTGTGTTTTCCTGATGATCTCTCTATTTATCCGCTCCTTCTGGAATACAGAAACCCAGAACATTTTTTTTTTCTGTGACCTGATCCTGTCTCAAAAGGGGAGTGGAGTGTCATATTGAGCAGACATGTAATGAGTATCATTGGAGCATCTCTGCATCACAAAGAGAACTGGAAAGGATCGGCAGATCGAGTGATCATGAGTCATCGCATCAGTTTATTTATGCCATTGGTTCTTCCTGGCCACATGCTTGCACTGGAGATTAAAACCAGAGGGCTAGAGGGGTGTGAGGGGTGTTGACCACTGCACATTACACCCAGTGAACCAGAGGGGTCTTGACCACCGCACACAGCACCCAGTGAACCAGAGGGGTGTTGACCACTGCACATTACACCCAGTGAACCAGAGGGGTGTTGACCACCGCACACAGCACCCAGTGACCCAGAGGGGTGTTGACCACTGCACACAGCACCCAGTGACCCAGAGGGGTGTTGACCACTGCACACAGCACCCAGTGACCCAGAGGGGTGTTGACCATTGCACATTGCACCCAGTGAACCAGAGGGTGTGAGGGGTGTTGACCAATGCCCAATGCAACCTCAGAATAAGTATTTTACAGGCAAACTTGTTTGATACTAAATGTAGTTTCTGTTTCATGACTTTTTGAAACTATCCTAAATCTATTTTCCACAAACACTAGAATATTGGAAAGTTTTGGTAGGATGTGTCATTTTTGTTGGTTAACAGGAGACCAGGAGTTTTAAAGGTTTCAAAGTTGTTCCAACAAAAGGCTCATTATTTGAGGTAAAAGTAGTTTAGTGATATTTGTAGGCTCTTCATTTGTCAGAGATTGAATTGCTTAAATGGGAACACTTTCAGCAGCACGTTGAGCAGTATCTGTTGATCGGTATCTGTTGAGCAGTACTATAAGCACGCTGTAGTTGAATGTACTGGTCCTCTGAGTTGCTTTATGTTGTGGGATTTCATTTGTTACAGAAACAACAACAGGTCACAATCTTGTGTCGGCATGTAGAGGGCCTTAGCTGTGACAACCAATCAAACAAGCTATATCTCCTATGGCATCGGAGGGAGTGACAGTTAGTTTCACCATGGGTGCATTCAATGAAATCCTATCTTGGTCCCATGTTTAATATTAATCTATTTACCATTTTCTGAGATGACCTGGCACGAATCCCAACATTTCGAAACCTGCGATTTTGTTACAATGTCAACTATGTTGTCGTTGAAACTTCCCACGCACAACTTAAACGGCGTGTTAGTACCTGTGAAAAGTTGGCCTGCAGCGAGGTAACTCTGAGGCTCTGAGTGCTGTGTCCTGCTGCAGTGTAGCAGCAGAGGACAGCCAGAGCAGCATTTCAATAGCCCCTGTTGACTGGTGTTGCATCCTTAATGACTGCATGGTAACACCATGAACATAAACAGATGTAAACACACACACACACACACACACACACACACACACACACACACACACACACACACACACACACACACACACACATAAACATCCACAGTACACACACAGACAGACACATGCATATTCATATACCCATACACACCCACTCACAGACACACACACACTCACACTCACACACACACTGGCATGCGTACATAATGTTGATTAAATATTCATGAGTATGGGAAGGTTTAAAGAAGGGCTGACTTTGGGGGCTGACATAGGTGCATGAGTTTGTGTGTTTTTGTGTGTGCGCGAGTTGTGTGTGAGTGTCACGAGTACAGCTCTTAATGTAGAACATGCTATTATATAAATTGGAGCTGTAGCATTTAATTTATTAGTTAGTTAGTTATTAACTTAGTTCATTAGTTAAGCTAAGATCAGGGTATTTCACTGAGATTTAAGATCAGTGAGACCTCAGACCTTCTCACAGGGGCAGGTGACATGATGCTGGGGAGAGAAGGTGACCAGAACAGACCAATGTTTGACTTGAAAAGCACACTCTGTTCCACAAATATGCACTGGAGGTCTGCTGCTACTCAAACATACTGTTCAAACACTCGCGCACGCGCACAAACACACAGATATAATACAACAAGTGCATAGTACACAACATGCAGACACATACACACAAACACAGACACACATATATAGTACAAGTAAACATGCAGACACATACACACACACAAAAACACACACCACACAAATATAAACAGGAAAACCCACAGATGGGTGTGTGTGTGTGTGTGTGTTTGTGTGTGTGCATACGTGCATGCGTACGTATGTACGTGCGTGCGTTCTTGTGTGCACTGTGTGCATGTTTACTTGCTGAAATATAAGTGTTGACTCTAATTGAGTGATGAGTGGGTGGTGTGGGCGGTAAACAAATTGGAGAGCAGGGATGTAGAAATATCGATATTTGTAACAGGGATAATATAAGTAACAATAACAGATATAGTAGATAGATCGATCTGATACATGTTTCTTTCTCTTCTCTTCTTCTTTCTCAACCCATATTTCTTTATTACCATCTTCTTCTTTATCTTTACAACCGTATCATTCCCCCTTTGGTCTGGCCTCACAGCCACCCAGAGAAATGGAAACTGAAATGAGAGAGAGGCAGATATAGAGACCTATAGAGATAGAGGCAGGGATAGAGATCTATAGAGGCAGGGATAGAGATCTATAGAGATAGAGGCAGGGATAGAGATCTATAGAGATAGAGGCAGAGATAGAGGCTGAGATAGTGGCAGATGTAGAGGCCAACGTAGAGGGCGGTTGTAGAAGGACAAGGACTGTTGCTGATGGGTGAATCCATGAGCTGTGCCTGCAGCATCAGGATGTGGAACGTACCGGGGGAGGGCTCGAACAGTGCCCCACCCCAAACGATGCTTGCCGCTTGTTGCTAGGCTGACGGATGCTGTTGCCATGCACGGTTTCAGCCACTTACATCTGATCTCCTGGCGCTGACGCGGTGCTGTGAGGGGCTGGAGGGGGTGTGGCCTAAACACGCTCCAACGTGGACGGAAGTGACTTCCATGGCAGCCACAGAGCTTTACGTTACCGCTCTGTGAACCTGGAACGTGCCTCTCCTCGACACACGTGCACACACACACACACACACATGCATAGACACACATACATAGACACACATACACACACACACACAGACACATTAACGCACATATAAATTCATATACCTGGCACAATAATCACATATTCTAAGGAGCAATATAGATTAGATCAATTGTTTCCAGATACGAAAGACAATGATGAGAAAATGAAAGATGAGAGGATGATACAGAGAATACCATTATTTATCTGATGGTTATATCTGCGCTTCAAAACAATGTGTGAACAAGATGTTTAGTTGTCTGGGAAGATAGAAGCAGGGCCTGTATCAGCTACAACCAGCCCAGCCCAGGAACACCTATCCCAGTCACACTCACAATCACCAGCTCAGCCCAGGAACACCTATCCAAGTCACACTCACAATCACCAGCTCAGCCCAGAAACAGACATCCCAGTCAGAATCGCAATCACCAGATCAGCCCAGTAAAACAAATCCCAATTCCAAGCCATCTTTGCTTCATACAAAAATTGAATCCATTGATTAAAGCACACAGTATATGACTGTACTTTAAACTCTTTTTTATTATTGTTATTGGTCGTATTTATATTTTACATTTTTATTTGTAAAGGTATTCATGTCAAATAATGCTAGTGTATGTGATGCGTGAACTGAACTAATCCTCTCATATTTAGATATGTTGTTTTATAGTAAGTTAATATTTAATTTTCTGGTGTGACACAACGGCGTCTGCCGCCACATCTGTGGAAATGCTGCCCCCCTGTGGCAGATACAGAGCAGTGTATGTGATTCCATAGAAGTTCCATGAATGCAGATAATGTATGACTTCTCCAATGATAAGGTTTTAAAATATATTCTATCGATATTATTATTGCACAAATCTGTCCACACATGGGTAGAAGCAAGGCCTTATATCTGTAATACGGATAAAGTTGCTGCAGGATTTGAAAGTTGTAAAAAGGGAGGTCAGAGGAGAGTCCGCTCTCTCCCTGCCATCTCCTCCCTGCTCATTCCTCTGCCTTGAAGGAGTGTTGCGTTCCTTTACCTGTGATTGACAGGCAAGATGGATTCCCCTGAGGCCCTCAATCTGACTCCACAGGAAACATTCTCCCAGAGCATTTACCTCACTAATAACTATCGGGTTGTTGCACCCTTTCTCCCGAGTCACACCCAAACGACAGCTCTTAAATCTTACCTGCAGCAATTTAACTACAGCTCTGTGCCAGATCAGGTGATCACCAGCCACCGACAACCTTAGGTGAGATCATGTGCTTTCTCTAACCTCTGAAAAACTCCCTCAAAGCTGTTTGAACTTCCTCCCGGCTCTCCCCCATCCTGTCCCCTCTCCACCCCCCGAGAGGGAGCCCCCCGCTGCCCTGCAAGCGGCCCCCCCCCCATGGGCCGCGGTGCGCACTAGGTAGTGTCCTGCTTTTCGATTACCCACAATGCTTGTCTGCAACCCCAGTTCAATCATCGTACTACGCTTCATGTTGTTGTTGCTGGTGCTGTGGTTGTTGTTATTGTTGCTGCTGCTGTTGTTGATGCTCGGCTTGCTTTGATGATGACATGAGATTGTGGGACAAAAAGTATGAACACAAGCACGCATGCACTCGCAAACACACACACACACACACACACACAGACACACACACGTTATTGCCAAACGTAATCATCATATTTTTACATTAGCTTTGTATTTACTCATTGCTTGGTCTGATGGTTGCATGCAGCTGACCTTAATATGAGGATGAGATGTTTGTGATGCAGCTTCACATGGGTTCAGGCAGACACAGACGCAAACCCAGAACTAGTTCAATTATCTTTAGAAATTCCAATTTTTAGCCGTACTCCACGACGAGCAAGAGTAAATCCCTCAAACAAGAAAAATGCACGCAGCGGGAAGCTCATCATTTGGTTGTATGGCTGCATGCGTTAGTTAGATAACTACATCTAATAATAGACACAAAATAATTATATTCTACATATTTTATTCCATTATTTTTAAACAGTACGACATCCCCTTAATAACACACCGCCACGCATGTTTTGGTTTGCAGTCCGGCCGTCCCGTAAGACTGTTTGTTTCCAGGTCAAGAAGCGGGGCGTCTGTCTGTCGCTGTCTGTCTGTCCGTCGTTTGACTGTCGTCTGTCCTCTGCCGTCCGTCCTCTGCCGTCTCTCCTTTGCCTGGCTCATGTGAACGCAACGCTGTGGTTTCATTTTTTCCATGCAATGTTTGAAACATGTTTGAAACACGTTTTACACAGCGCTGGAAGAGGCCTTCTTCAGACGATGTTTATGTGTGCATGCATAACATTTCCTTATTCATACCTTAATAATAAAGCAACAGTAAGACGGTACAGGCTGCGACGTCTGACCCTCTTCTTCTGTCTCTGGTCTCCTAGGTGTGGCAGGTCCGGGCCGAGGGAGACGAGGAGCGGGATCAGGACGAAGGGGCTTCTAAGGTTCCCCTTGTGTTCTGCGTCCAGGCCGAGCACGCCGGCACCCGCACCTACTACTTCAGCGCAGACAGCCATCAGGAGCAGGAGGAGTGGATCAGGGCCATGGGGGATGCAGCCCAGGTCGCTGCCCCACCAGCACAGAGGTATGGCCCTCACACCACAGAGCTACAGTAGGCCCATCACAGAGCTACAGTAGGACCCACAGAGCTACAGTAGGCCCATCACAGAGCTACAGTAGGTCCATCACAGAGCTACAGTAGGACCCACAGAGCTACAGTAGGACCCACAGAGCTACAGTAGGACCATCACAGAGCTACAGTAGGACCCACAGAGCTACAGTAGGACCCACAGAGCTACAGTAGGCCCATCACAGAGCTACAGTAGGACCCACAGAGCTACAGTAGGACCCACAGAGCTACAGTAGGCCCATCACAGAGCTACAGTAGGACCCACAGAGCTACAGTAGGCCCATCACAGAGCTACAGTAGGTCCATCACAGAGCTACAGTAGGACCCACAGAGCTACAGTAGGACCCACAGAGCTACAGTAGGTCCATCACAGAGCTACAGTAGGCCCCACAGAGCTACAGTAGGCCCATCACAGAGCTACAGTAGGACCCACAGAGCTACAGTAGGCCCATCACAGAGCTACAGTAGGACCCACAGAGCTACAGTAGGACCCACAGAGCTACAGTAGGCCCATCACAGAGCTACAGTAGGACCCACAGAGCTACAGTAGGACCCACAGAGCTACAGTAGGTCCATCACAGAGCTACAGTAGGTCCATCACAGAGCTACAGTAGGGCCCACAGAGCTACAGTAGGCCCATCACAGAGCTACAGTAGGCCCATCACAGAGCTACAGTAGGACCCACAGAGCTACAGTAGGCCCATCACAGAGCTACAGTAGGCCAGTCACAGAGCTATAGTAGGCCCATCACAGAGCTACAGTAGGTCCCACAGAGCTACAGTAGGCCCATCACAGAGCTACAGTAGGCCCATCACAGAGCTACAGTAGGACCCACAGAGCTACAGTAGGTCAATCACAGAGCTACAGTAGGTCCCACAGAGCTACAGTAGGTCCATCACAGAGCTACACTAGGTCCCACAGAGCTACAGTAGGCCCATCACAGAGCTACAGTAGGTCCATCACAGAGCTAGAGTAGGCCCATCACAGAGCTACAGTAGGCCCATCACAGAGCTACAGTAGGACCCACAGAGCTACAGTAGGTCCATCACAGAGCTACAGTAGGTCCATCACAGAGCTACAGTAGGACCCACAGAGCTACAGTAGGACCCACAGAGCTACAGTAGGACCATCACAGAGCTACAGTAGGACCCACAGAGCTACAGTAGGACCCACAGAGCTACAGTAGGCCCATCACAGAGCTACAGTAGGACCCACAGAGCTACAGTAGGACCCACAGAGCTACAGTAGGTCCATCACAGAGCTACAGTAGGTCCATCACAGAGCTACAGTAGGGCCCACAGAGCTACAGTAGGCCCATCACAGAGCTACAGTAGGCCCATCACAGAGCTACAGTAGGACCCACAGAGCTACAGTAGGCCCATCACAGAGCTACAGTAGGCCAGTCACAGAGCTATAGTAGGCCCATCACAGAGCTACAGTAGGTCCCACAGAGCTACAGTAGGCCCATCACAGAGCTACAGTAGGCCCATCACAGAGCTACAGTAGGACCCACAGAGCTACAGTAGGTCAATCACAGAGCTACAGTAGGTCCCACAGAGCTACAGTAGGTCCATCACAGAGCTACACTAGGTCCCACAGAGCTACAGTAGGCCCATCACAGAGCTACAGTAGGTCCATCACAGAGCTAGAGTAGGCCCATCACAGAGCTACAGTAGGCCCATCACAGAGCTACAGTAGGACCCACAGAGCTACAGTAGGTCCATCACAGAGCTACAGTAGGTCCCACAGAGCTACAGTAGGTCCATCACAGAGCTACAGTAGGCCCATCACAGAGCTACAGTAGGTCCCACAGAGCTACAGTAGGTCCCACAGAGCTACAGTAGGTCCATCACAGAGCTACAGTAGGCCCATCACAGAGCTACAGTAGGTCCCACAGAGCTACAGTAGGACCCACAGAGCTACAGTAGGTCCATCACAGAGCTACAGTAGGTCCATCACAGAGCTACAGTAGGTCCATCACAGAGCTACAGTAGGACCCACAGAGCTACAGTAGGTCCATCACAGAGCTACAGTAGGTCCCACAGAGCTACAGTAGGTCCATCACAGAGCTACAGTAGGCCCATCACAGAGCTACAGTAGGTCCCACAGAGCTACAGTAGGTCCCACAGAGCTACAGTAGGTCCATCACAGAGCTACAGTAGGCACATCACAGAGCTACAGTAGGTCCCACAGAGCTACAGTAGGTCCATCACAGAGCTACAGTAGGTCCATCACAGAGCTACAGTAGGTCCATCACAGAGCTACAGTAGGACCCACAGAGCTACAGTAGGTCCATCACAGAGCTACAGTAGGTCCATCACAGAGCTACAGCAGGTCCATCACAGAGCTACAGTAGGACCCACAGAGCTACAGTAGGTCCATCACAGAGCTACAGTAGGTCCCACAGAGCTACAGTAGGTCCATCACAGAGCTACAGTAGGCCCATCACAGAGCTACAGTAGGTCCCACAGAGCTACAGTAGATCCCACAGAGCTACAGTAGGTCCATCACAGAGCTACAGTAGGACCCACAGAGCTACAGTAGGCCCATCACAGAGCTACAGTAGGCCCATCACAGAGCTACAGTAGGCCCATCACAGAGCTACAGTAGGTCCATCACAGAGCTACAGTAGGCCCATCACAGAGCTACAGTAGGTCCCACAGAGCTACAGTAGGCCCATCACAGAGCTACAGTAGGTCTATCACAGAGCTACAGTAGGCCCATCACAGAGCTACAGTAGGCCCATCACAGAGCTACAGTAGGCCCATCACAGAGCTACAGTAGGACCCACAGAGCTACAGTAGGTCAATCACAGAGCTACAGTAGGTCCCACAGAGCTACAGTAGGTCCATCACAGAGCTACACTAGGTCCCACAGAGCTACAGTAGGCCCATCACAGAGCTACAGTAGGTCCATCACAGAGCTAGAGTAGGCCCATCACAGAGCTACAGTAGGCCCATCACAGAGCTACAGTAGGACCCACAGAGCTACAGTAGGTCCATCACAGAGCTACAGTAGGTCCATCACAGAGCTACAGTAGGACCCACAGAGCTACAGTAGGACCCACAGAGCTACAGTAGGACCATCACAGAGCTACAGTAGGACCCACAGAGCTACAGTAGGACCCACAGAGCTACAGTAGGCCCATCACAGAGCTACAGTAGGACCCACAGAGCTACAGTAGGACCCACAGAGCTACAGTAGGTCCATCACAGAGCTACAGTAGGTCCATCACAGAGCTACAGTAGGGCCCACAGAGCTACAGTAGGCCCATCACAGAGCTACAGTAGGCCCATCACAGAGCTACAGTAGGACCCACAGAGCTACAGTAGGCCCATCACAGAGCTACAGTAGGCCAGTCACAGAGCTATAGTAGGCCCATCACAGAGCTACAGTAGGTCCCACAGAGCTACAGTAGGCCCATCACAGAGCTACAGTAGGCCCATCACAGAGCTACAGTAGGACCCACAGAGCTACAGTAGGTCAATCACAGAGCTACAGTAGGTCCCACAGAGCTACAGTAGGTCCATCACAGAGCTACACTAGGTCCCACAGAGCTACAGTAGGCCCATCACAGAGCTACAGTAGGTCCATCACAGAGCTAGAGTAGGCCCATCACAGAGCTACAGTAGGCCCATCACAGAGCTACAGTAGGACCCACAGAGCTACAGTAGGTCCATCACAGAGCTACAGTAGGTCCCACAGAGCTACAGTAGGTCCATCACAGAGCTACAGTAGGCCCATCACAGAGCTACAGTAGGTCCCACAGAGCTACAGTAGGTCCCACAGAGCTACAGTAGGTCCATCACAGAGCTACAGTAGGCCCATCACAGAGCTACAGTAGGTCCCACAGAGCTACAGTAGGACCCACAGAGCTACAGTAGGTCCATCACAGAGCTACAGTAGGTCCATCACAGAGCTACAGTAGGTCCATCACAGAGCTACAGTAGGACCCACAGAGCTACAGTAGGTCCATCACAGAGCTACAGTAGGTCCCACAGAGCTACAGTAGGTCCATCACAGAGCTACAGTAGGCCCATCACAGAGCTACAGTAGGTCCCACAGAGCTACAGTAGGTCCCACAGAGCTACAGTAGGTCCATCACAGAGCTACAGTAGGCCCATCACAGAGCTACAGTAGGTCCCACAGAGCTACAGTAGGACCCACAGAGCTACAGTAGGTCCATCACAGAGCTACAGTAGGTCCATCACAGAGCTACAGTAGGTCCATCACAGAGCTACAGTAGGACCCACAGAGCTACAGTAGGTCCATCACAGAGCTACAGTAGGTCCATCACAGAGCTACAGTAGGTCCATCACAGAGCTACAGTAGGACCCACAGAGCTACAGTAGGTCCATCACAGAGCTACAGTAGGACCCACAGAGCTACAGTAGGTCAATCACAGAGCTACAGTAGGTCCCACAGAGCTACAGTAGGTCCATCACAGAGCTACACTAGGTCCCACAGAGCTACAGTAGGTCCATCACAGAGCTACAGTAGGCCCATCACAGAGCTACAGTAGGTCCCACAGAGCTACAGTAGGACCCACAGAGCTACAGTAGGTCCATCACAGAGCTACAGTAGGTCCATCACAGAGCTACAGTAGGTCCATCACAGAGCTACAGTAGGACCCACAGAGCTACAGTAGGTCCATCACAGAGCTACAGTAGGTCCCACAGAGCTACAGTAGGTCCATCACAGAGCTACAGTAGGCCCATCACAGAGCTACAGTAGGTCCCACAGAGCTACAGTAGGTCCCACAGAGCTACAGTAGGTCCATCACAGAGCTACAGTAGGCACATCACAGAGCTACAGTAGGTCCCACAGAGCTACAGTAGGTCCATCACAGAGCTACAGTAGGTCCATCACAGAGCTACAGTAGGTCCATCACAGAGCTACAGTAGGACCCACAGAGCTACAGTAGGTCCATCACAGAGCTACAGTAGGTCCATCACAGAGCTACAGTAGGTCCATCACAGAGCTACAGTAGGACCCACAGAGCTACAGTAGGTCCATCACAGAGCTACAGTAGGTCCCACAGAGCTACAGTAGGTCCATCACAGAGCTACAGTAGGCCCATCACAGAGCTACAGTAGGTCCCACAGAGCTACAGTAGATCCCACAGAGCTACAGTAGGTCCATCACAGAGCTACAGTAGGACCCACAGAGCTACAGTAGGCCCATCACAGAGCTACAGTAGGCCCATCACAGAGCTACAGTAGGCCCATCACAGAGCTACAGTAGGTCCATCACAGAGCTACAGTAGGCCCATCACAGAGCTACAGTAGGTCCCACAGAGCTACAGTAGGCCCATCACAGAGCTACAGTAGGTCTATCACAGAGCTACAGTAGGCCCATCACAGAGCTACAGTAGGCCCATCACAGAGCTACAGTAGGCCCATCACAGAGCTACAGTAGGACCCACAGAGCTACAGTAGGTCAATCACAGAGCTACAGTAGGTCCCACAGAGCTACAGTAGGTCCATCACAGAGCTACACTAGGTCCCACAGAGCTACAGTAGGCCCATCACAGAGCTACAGTAGGTCCATCACAGAGCTAGAGTAGGCCCATCACAGAGCTACAGTAGGCCCATCACAGAGCTACAGTAGGACCCACAGAGCTACAGTAGGTCCATCACAGAGCTACAGTAGGTCCATCACAGAGCTACAGTAGGACCCACAGAGCTACAGTAGGACCCACAGAGCTACAGTAGGACCATCACAGAGCTACAGTAGGACCCACAGAGCTACAGTAGGACCCACAGAGCTACAGTAGGCCCATCACAGAGCTACAGTAGGACCCACAGAGCTACAGTAGGACCCACAGAGCTACAGTAGGTCCATCACAGAGCTACAGTAGGTCCATCACAGAGCTACAGTAGGGCCCACAGAGCTACAGTAGGCCCATCACAGAGCTACAGTAGGCCCATCACAGAGCTACAGTAGGACCCACAGAGCTACAGTAGGCCCATCACAGAGCTACAGTAGGCCAGTCACAGAGCTATAGTAGGCCCATCACAGAGCTACAGTAGGTCCCACAGAGCTACAGTAGGCCCATCACAGAGCTACAGTAGGCCCATCACAGAGCTACAGTAGGACCCACAGAGCTACAGTAGGTCAATCACAGAGCTACAGTAGGTCCCACAGAGCTACAGTAGGTCCATCACAGAGCTACACTAGGTCCCACAGAGCTACAGTAGGCCCATCACAGAGCTACAGTAGGTCCATCACAGAGCTAGAGTAGGCCCATCACAGAGCTACAGTAGGCCCATCACAGAGCTACAGTAGGACCCACAGAGCTACAGTAGGTCCATCACAGAGCTACAGTAGGTCCCACAGAGCTACAGTAGGTCCATCACAGAGCTACAGTAGGCCCATCACAGAGCTACAGTAGGTCCCACAGAGCTACAGTAGGTCCCACAGAGCTACAGTAGGTCCATCACAGAGCTACAGTAGGCCCATCACAGAGCTACAGTAGGTCCCACAGAGCTACAGTAGGACCCACAGAGCTACAGTAGGTCCATCACAGAGCTACAGTAGGTCCATCACAGAGCTACAGTAGGTCCATCACAGAGCTACAGTAGGACCCACAGAGCTACAGTAGGTCCATCACAGAGCTACAGTAGGTCCCACAGAGCTACAGTAGGTCCATCACAGAGCTACAGTAGGCCCATCACAGAGCTACAGTAGGTCCCACAGAGCTACAGTAGGTCCCACAGAGCTACAGTAGGTCCATCACAGAGCTACAGTAGGCCCATCACAGAGCTACAGTAGGTCCCACAGAGCTACAGTAGGACCCACAGAGCTACAGTAGGTCCATCACAGAGCTACAGTAGGTCTATCACAGAGCTACAGTAGGTCCATCACAGAGCTACAGTAGGACCCACAGAGCTACAGTAGGTCCATCACAGAGCTACAGTAGGTCCATCACAGAGCTACAGTAGGTCCATCACAGAGCTACAGTAGGACCCACAGAGCTACAGTAGGTCCATCACAGAGCTACAGTAGGTCCCACAGAGCTACAGTAGGCCCATCACAGAGCTACAGTAGGTCCCACAGAGCTACAGTAGATCCCACAGAGCTACAGTAGGTCCATCACAGAGCTACAGTAGGACCCACAGAGCTACAGTAGGCCCATCACAGAGCTACAGTAGGCCCATCACAGAGCTACAGTAGGCCCATCACAGAGCTACAGTAGGCCCATCACAGAGCTACAGTAGGCCCATCACAGAGCTACAGTAGGACCCACAGAGCTACAGTAGGTCCATCACAGAGCTACAGTAGGTCCATCACAGAGCTACAGTAGGTCCATCACAGAGCTACAGTAGGCCCATCACAGAGCTACAGTAGGCCC
Source organism: Pollachius pollachius (assembly GCF_949987615.1). Taxonomy (NCBI): domain Eukaryota; kingdom Metazoa; phylum Chordata; class Actinopteri; order Gadiformes; family Gadidae; genus Pollachius; species Pollachius pollachius. The sequence goes on along the minus strand of NC_136945.1, from coordinate 1,212,791 downwards.
ATCACAGAGCTACAGTAGGCCCATCACAGAGCTACAGTAGGTCCCACAGAGCTACAGTAGGACCCACAGAGCTACAGTAGGTCCATCACAGAGCTACAGTAGGTCCATCACAGAGCTACAGTAGGACCATCACAGAGCTACAGTAGGACCCACAGAGCTACAGTAGGTCCATCACAGAGCTACAGTAGGCCCATCACAGAGCTACAGTAGGTCCCACCGAGCTCCCGAGCAGCAAAGAGCAGATCCTGGAGGATCTGCTCTTGTCTTACAACAACCTTCATGTCTCTCTCTGCTCCTCCTCTCCTCTGGGCCCTCCGGTCGGACAGACCCATCCCTGAGAGCAGCACCCCGGCCACAGAGGCCCCCGGCCCGCTCCCCACAGCTCCTGAGACCCGGCAGGAGCCCCCCCCCCATCCAGACCCCCGGCCCCCCCCGCACCCCAAGGTGAACGGGACGTCGGCGGCGGGCACCCCCTCCCCCTCCACGCCCCGCCCCGACAGGGAGGGGAGGGCGAGCGACGGCAGGAGAGGGGGGGGCGACAGAGCAGAGGTGCAGGGAGGCGGGGAGAACGACCCCAGCCCCGCCGGGGGCCGGGGTCCCGGCACCCTCCCGGCACACCTCCCTCGTCCCGGCCCGCAGTCCAACGGCTGGTCCCACGAGGGCCCCCCAGCGCCCAACGGCCCGGCCCGCCCACACGCCGCCAGGCAGCCCGCGCCGAGAGCGCAGGGCGGTCCCCGGTGGCCCCCGCAGGGCCCCGGCGGGGACGGGGCCGGCGGGCCTCCGGACCCCCGGGAGCCGCAGGAGAGCTCTGTGCTGAGGAGGGGCTGCTTGGCTCGGACCGACCCGGAGCGGCTCGCCCAGAGGAAGAGCTCCATGACGCAGCTGCAGAGATGGGTCAACCAGCGTCGCGCCCCCGCCTACGAAGACCTCAGCAGGTAGGGGTCCCTGTGTGTGTGTGTGTGTGTGTGTCTGTGTGTGTGTGTGTGTTTGTGTGTGTGTGTGTGTGTCTGTGTGTGTGTCTTTGTGTGTGTGTGATCAACACATCAAATCACACAATTAGTGTGATCATATATGATCACCAAATGCTTTTAGAGATCAGAGATCAGTACTCGCCTTATATTAGCGCGTCTCTTGCGACCAAGCCGACGTTCCCAGCTGAGATCCTCCAGGTAAACAGACCCACGGATGGGACTAAAGACAGGAGAAGTACAGGGTGACGGTCCAAGAAACAGAGGGAAACGAGGTGGAATCCGGACAGACTGAGAAGCAAGGCATATAATCCGCCGTTGCCGTCATTGGAAAATAAGATGGATGATATCAGGGCACGGATTGCTTTCTAGCGGGACATCAGAGACTCCAACATCTTATGTTTCACCGAATACTAGTTGTCCCCTTCTATACCGGACCACTCGGTCACACCAGCCGAGCACTTCCACATCGCTCGCATGGATAGAACAGAAGATTCCGGGAAATCCAAAGGCAGCGGAGTTTGTCTCATGACAAAGAAGAAATGGTGTGACCCGAGGAATACCACCATCCTCTCCACTGGGTGTTCCTCCCACCAGGAACACCTGACCATCTTGTATCGTCCACACTACCTGCCCCGTGAGTTCACAGCAATCATCACCATGGCGGTCTACATTCGCCCTCATGCTGATACAGATATTGCCATATCTGAGTTGCAGGAGGTGATAAACATGCAACAGTCTCGCCATCCGTCAGCTGCCTTTATCATCCTCTGGGACTTTAATAAAGCAAAGCTTTCAAAGGGCTTGCCAGAATTTACATACAGAATTCACAACAACATATTAACTTCACATATTAACGTCAGGCGCTGGACGGTCCATCAGAAGCATTGCTCCAAGACTCGTTGGACAACGTGGATTGGGAGATGTTCCGTGAGTCCTTGAATGACGTCGGTGAAATGGCGGAAGTGGTTGGGAGTTACATCAATCTGCTATACTGCGAGACCATACAGGCTGTCAAAATAAAAGTCTTCCCAAATCAAAAACCATGGGTAGATGGAACTGTCAAGGTAGCATTAACAGCGCGGACTTCCGCCTATAATGCCGGGATCATTTCAGGTGACATTACTGAATATAAAGTTGCAGCCTATGGCCTGAGAAGGACTGTGAAAGATGCAAAGCGGCGATATAAGGATAAAGTGGAAGCTGATTTCAATATGGGTGACCCCGCACAAGTGTGGAAGGGGCTGCGGATTATGACTGACCTTAAGGACAAGCCCTGCTCGTTGAGTAGCTCTGCCCTCTCTCTTGCTGATGAATTAAATACTTTTTATGCACGGTTTGAGACCGACTGGGGAAAAAACAACTTTATTGCAGATATGGCCGAGAAAATTGCAAAGGACAGGGAGACCCCATTCATTGTCACTGAGAGTGATGTGAGGAGGGTCTTCAAGGGCGTGAATGGGAAAAAAGGCTGCGGGCCGGATCAGATTCCTGGGAGGGTCTTAAAATCCTGTGCAAACCAACTAGCCCCAGTGTATACTAAAATCTTTAGCACATCCCTGGCTCAAGCTGTCCTTCCATCTTGCTTCAAACAGTCTGTCATTATCCCTGTGCCAAAGAAAAATACCCCATCGTGCATGAATGATTATCGTCCTGTGGCCCTGATATGAGCAGTGGTGAAATGTTTTGAGAAGCTGATAAAGAATTGCTTCGGTTCCTCCCTGCCCAGCTTATTTGACACAGAGCTACAGTAGGCCCATCACAGAGCTACAGTAGGACCCACAGAGCTACAGTAGGTCCAACACAGAGCTACAGTAGGACCCACAGAGCTACAGTAGGTCCATCACAGAGCTACAGTAGGCCCATCACAGAGCTACAGTTGGACCCACAGAGCTACAGTAGGTCCATCACAGAGCTACAGTAGGTCCCACAGAGCTACAGTAGGCCCATCACAGAGCTACAGTAGGCCCATCACAGAGCTACAGTAGTTCCTCCCTGCCCAGCTTATTTGACACCCTCCAGTTTGCGTACAGGGAAAACAGGAGCAGGGATGATGCCATTTGCAATCTCTTACACACCTATCTGACCCACCTTGATGAGGGGAGAGGGAATCATGTGAGAATGCTGTTTCATTCTTACTGACCACCAGAGGCAGTGCTTAAAACTGGATGTTATCCATCGCGCATGCGCAGGTCGAGTATTTAATATCAACAAAGTCACACGTGACCGGGGATGACGTCGGGCCGCCCATCTATGTAAGCCGACGTCACACTCCAAGATGTCCCTTGTATCTTCTCGCAGTTTTAGAGTACGAAATAAGCTTGAATAGAAGCAATATTAGCCGGTGGCTCTTTGCTGGTAGCCCCGCAACCGTATGGTTGGAGCCACGGATTCGTCCTCCAAGGGCTGCGGCCCACTATAATCAAGTCATAGAGCTTATGGCCCCTCACACCCACTGGATGAGGAAGCTAGTTCAGAAGAACTACTCTGCCCGGTGAGAGCCTTGAGATGTTACTTACAGGAAACTGATTGCCTGTTTGTCTGCTACGGGGACCCGAGGAAGGGGCAAGCGCTGTCCAGACAGAGGCTTTCCAAGTGGGTGGTGGAGGTAATTGAGGAGGCATACAAGTCAAGAGGACTGCCTTTGCCTCTTAACATCAGAGGCCATTCCACCAGGAGTGTCTCCACCTCCTGGGCGGACTACGAGGAGTGCCTCTAAGTGAGATTTGTGCAGCGGCCTCCCGGGCTTCAGCGTGCACCTTTGCCCGATTTTACAGGGTCAATGTAGCTGCTCACCACACAGTGGCTGCTGTTTTTCAGGAACCCTCAGGCCCTTCCTAATAGGTGGGTACAGGATTCCTCGTGACTACGTTGGTAATAGTCATCCAGTGTTAAGCACTGCCTTTGGCGGTCAGTAAGAATGAAATAGAACGAGAGTTACGTATGTAACTATGGTTCTAGGAATTCTGGATGACCGCCAGAGTTCTCTGTCACTCGGAATCTTGCGAGAAGATTCTGAAGGGACATCTTGGAGAGTGACGTGGGCTTATATAGACGGGCGGCCTGACGTCATCCCCGGTCAAGTAGGACTTTGTTGATATTAAATACTCGACCTGCGCATGCGTGATGGATAACATCCAGTGTTAAGCACTGCCTCTAGCGGTCATCCAGAATTCATAGAACCGTAGTTACATACGTAACTCTCGTTTATAGATTACAGCTCGGCATTCAATACCATAATTCCCTCTCGCCTGATCCAGAAGATGAGGTCGCTGGGAATCAACACCCAAATATGCAACTGGGTGCCCAGCTTCCTCACTGATCGCCCCCAGGTGGCCAGAGTAGGGGGAGGTGTAATTCCAGGACCCCTGATCCTCAACACGGGTACCCCCCAGGGGTGCGTTCTGAGTCCACTGCTCTACAACATCTACACGCATGACTGCATAGCCTCCAGCAGCTCAACCTCCATCATCAAGTTTGCCGATGATACCGTGGTGCTGGGTCTCATCACTGGCAACAACGAGCAGGGCTACCTGAACCAAGTGGCAGACCTGGCAATGTGGTGTCAGACCAACAAAGGGCCCACTCACCCCACTCATCATCAGTGGGGAACCTGTGGAGAGGGTCCCCAGTTTCAAGTACCTGGGGGTGCACCTCACTCAGGATCTCTCATGGTCTTTCCACACACAACACCTGGTTTCCAAGTTAAGGCAGCGGCTGTACTTCCTTCGGCGGCTGAGGAAGTTCAAGGTCTCCCCTCCATCCTGAGGACCTTCTAATCTGCAGCTGTGGAGAGCATCCTCACAGGCTGCATATCAGCCTGGTATGGAAGCTGCACCGCACGAGAGCAGGCTGCCCTGCAGAGGGTGGTGCCCTCAGCAGAGCGAACCATTAGGTTAACCCTCCCCACCCTGGAATATACATACAGCAAGAGGGTGAGGGCTAGAGCCAGGAAAATCAGGCAGGACGCCTCTCACCCAGATGCTGGCCTCTTCACCCTGCTGCAGTCAGGCAGACGCCTACGCTGCCTTAAAGCTCGGACTGAGAGACTGAGGAGGAGCTTCTTTCTGCAGGCAGTTCGACTGCTTAACTCCAGTGGAGTGGCACTCTTGTAATTTCTGCCCCACTTTCTATGCACTTTTACATTTATAGACCATTTTTGTATGTTTTGATTTTTTTCTTTTTTAATGACTGTTTTTATAGCATCCCCTCATTAAGGGATGTCTGTTTTTAAATTACTATTATTTATTCAGGTTCCAGTAATTTGCACAATGAATGACAGAGTGGTGACCCCCTTTTTAATTTCACAGTATGTAAAATGTTATTTTTGCAAACATGTGAATACAACTTTGAATTTAATTGAATTGTGTGTCTACCAGACTGTAGTGCATTGCGTTCTATTATTTAGCGTATAGGAGGGGGTAACTTGGTTCTGGGGAAAGCGTGCAGGTTCGAATCCCTTGTGTACGTGTCCCGAGAGGATTGAAGACCTGACCGAAGTGTCAAACCAATTGACTTAAAGAAGATGATGTTGTATGTCCTGGCACTTAATGTACGCGCTCATTGTTTGACGTACGTCCTGGCACACACTTTGTCCTAGCTTCGTTGTGTACGGAGAGTATGTTAACCCAGCGATTGTCGCTTGGAGGTCGTTCCCGTGAACACCCTTACTGTACCGACAGCGGTATGTTGTTTCTCCTTCTGACAAATGTACTTCTTGTAAGTCGCTTTAGATAAAAGCGTCTGCCAAATGGCCTGAATGTAAAGGGATGTCCGTCCCTCCCTGCAGCCCCACCCGCTACTACACGGTGAACAGGGGCGTGTCCGCCGATGTCTACGGGGTCTACGGGGGGCCCCCGCAGTACGGGGACGAGTACCCACCCGTCTACCCGCCGGGGGCCCGGCCCGAGAGCATCTGCTCCGTGTCCGGGGTGGGCGGCGGCTACGACCGGCGCTGGACCCCCGAGGAGAGGCGGCGGTCCCTGAGGGACGGCCGCCAGGCCACACACTACGGGCCCCCCCTGGCCCGGGACCCCTGGGGGCCCCAGTACTACGGGGCGGGGGATCCCGTGGACCCCATGGAGGCCGCCATGAGGCGCCTCTCCGTCCAGCCGCGCTCCCGCTCGGTACCCAGGTCCCCCTCCTCGTCGTGCGGGGGGCCCTACTCGCCGGGGCCCCACAGCTTTGCGTCCCCGGCGCGGTCGCCCTCCACGTGCTACAACCCTGGGACCCCCAGGAGGTTGAGGGAGGACGCCCTCTACGCAGACCCCTCCGTGTACCGGCTCAGGAGGTCCCTCAGCTCCCCAAAGGTGACATGGAGGGGAGGGTGTGAGTGTGGGAGCGCATCAGGGTGTGTGTTTGAGTGTGTGAGGGTGCGTGTGTGTGTGTGTGTGCGTGTGCGTGTGAGTGTGTGTGCGTGTGTCTATGTGAGGGTGTGAGTGTGATTGTGTGTGTGCGTGTTTGTGCATGTGTGCGTATTTGTTGGTGTTAAATGTATAGAAGAACAACAATAACACCTCCCTGCCAATCCTCCTTCCTTCCTCCTTCCGTCTCTCCCCCTCCTTCCTCCCTACTTACAACCCACTCCTCCACCCCTTTCCATCAGTATGACTACCCTGGTGACAGGAGGTCCCTAAACCAAGGATTATACTACTACAACAACTACCCTCCGTCCCCCTCTATCCACAGCAAAATGGTACGTGCCATTACGGAGCATGACATCACCTGAACGTACAAGTCAGCCTGCTGGAAAATAAATGATATATTGACAATACAGTACAGTACAGCATAATACTGACAATAAAGTACAGCGGAAACATTGACAATACAGTACAGTACAGCCTTAACACATTACAATACAGTACAGCTTAAACACTGACAATACAGTACAGCATAAACTCTGATATTACAGTACAGCGTAAACACTGACACTACAATAAAATACAGTGCATCTTAAAGACTGACCTGGAGGGTAGGACAAAGAGTCCAGAGAACAGCCTTGACGTGCCGGCCATAGCTATGGTGTTTGTACTGATGCAGGAGCTGTCCTTTGCCTTCCCTCTGCCAACAGTGTGCGTCTTTAATGTTCCCCATCTCTGTTAACTAGTACCAGCTGTTTCACTGGTATAACTTGTCTAGCATTTTATCTCCAGAATCCTAACCCACATCCAACCTTAGATGTTAACCTCACCCTGCCGCCTGACCCCAGCTAGTGTGTGTGTGTTCTTCAGCTAACATACTAACTTGTTTTCCCTAACAATGGTGTTTCTGCATCTCTGTCACTGTTTCTGCTGCCTATCGCTGCTTGGCTGCAGGAAGAAATACTAGAGCTGCAGCTCCAGAGGAACCTGGAGTATCTAGACCAGCAGGTAAGCGGAGCGTAGCAGCACAGCCTTGTTTCATCAACTTTACTCTCAACATCCCGCCGGCGGACTTGGATGGATGGTTGATTTCAGGAATTCTGAGCTCTCACCGTTGTTTGGCACTGTTTCATTAGATCTTACTTATCTGTGAATGATACCACCGCCTTGTGCTACTCTAGTTGTAAAGAGGCGTCCCATTGATTAAAAGGCACAGCCAGTATAATATGAGAACACCATGTTATTCCAATTTTACTGATGAGTAGCTCATTTCATCAGTGTGCTCAAAATAACATTGGATGATGACCTGGCTTGCAGGACACCACACACCTGTTGTGTACTTGATATATTATCATTCCACTGAAAATGAAAGTAGTGACCGTTGCCAAACAGCATGGTCTCTCAGTTGCTGCCTTCTAAAAAAGGGAGGTTTTCATCTAAAATTCATTCCTTTCCATCTAACATTTTAACGCGGTCATTCAGTTCATTGCAGAAATGTATTGAATTAATGTCAATTCAGGTCTAATCCACGCTAAGTGGATGACAGAAGGCAGAGGACAAAGGTCAAACGCATAGAGCGCTGATTTCCTCTGGTTCTGAATGAATTGCCCTGGATGTGTTCACAGGGGCGTCCCTTCCATGACGTGTACAGCAGGGAGCTTCACCCCACCCTCAAGCTCAACGAGATCGAAACCAGTGTAAGACCACACACACAAGAAAAAACAAGTGGTTTGTCTCGCGGCTGCGTGCTCACATGCTTGACCAGTGAACATGTGCTAAAACATTTCTTTTGATCTGATGTTTTCCTGGTTTTTCTCACATTGTGCAGAAACTTTTGGGCCGTCTTTGTGAGCAAAACAGAATTCTGAAAGACCAAGAGGCTGTGGTCCACAGACTACGAATGGAGAAGGTACAGCGTTTATTTCACCCTGTCAGCCCATGTTTGTGTTAATTCTATGAGAAAAGCTATTTATTCAGTTTACTAAATTATTTTACATTTGCCTGGCATTGGAATTTTAAATAGTAAGCTGGTTCTCAGGATTTAAACAAACAATAAAGATTTGTTAAATTAACTGCATGAGTCAAGGAGGAGGGTGTCTTGATTCCTGCGTCTGTCTGTGGATTAAACCTGCTGTGCCTCGTGTCTCAGGACACCCTGGAGGGGGCGCTAGTGGCCACCCACCAGGAGATGGAGCTATACCACAACCAGCCGCTGTTCATGGACAACCTGCAGTACAAGAAAGAGTCCCTGCAGAACCAGCTGATCAACATCAGAGGAGAGCTGTCCCAAGCCTCCAGCGTAAGACTGTGGGCCTCCTGCTTATTTCTGCTTGACCTTTTCACAGATGTCCTACCATGACCTCTCTGAACAGGGTCTATTCTTCGATGCTGCTGATGAAAAGCTGATAGGATTTTTTTTAACTCAAAATTAAACTCACAAGGCTAGTGTTCTAGACTTTGATTGACTTGACTTGTATAAGATCTGGTCCCTACATTGTGTGGCGTGTGTGTGTTCATTCGTGGTTTTCTCATTGCCAGTCGTTGACCACTCTACGCATGGAGTTTGAAGCCTTGGAGGACGAGGCTAATGCCATCCACGGGGACCTCTGGGAGCAGCTGAATGCAGGAGGCCAGGTAAACCCGGCCCCCCTCCAAACCAGGACAAGGCAGTGGGATCACATGCCTAAAAGAACCATCTCTGTTTGAACCAGCCAGTATTAAATTAGTGGACTAAGTTTATGTTTTGACCACATTAGCAATACACATCCGGCCGGCAAATAATTGCCTCAGCTGTAATTATGTTTAGAATCTAAATCGAATTGACTGATGAGTGGCTTCCTTGTGCACATTCATCTTGATTTATTTTTCAAAGAGAAAGGCAGATGGGTTGTTTCAAATTGTGGACAAGCCACTCGAGTCGATTGTACACTATGGAGTATAAATTGCAGGATAAAATAATTTCCGGCTTGCCCAACCTTAACATATTAAATCAAGTCATTTCAATCTGGATCACTTGTACTTATTGCTGTTCTCTCTTCGTTTCCGTCCTATCACTGAACATGTCATGGCAGAGTGAACTGGTTCACAGGCACATCCAGAAGGAGTTCTGGAGGGTACAGGATGTGTTGGAGGGACTGCACAAGAGTAATTCATCGAGAGGCACAGACACATCCAAGCACAGAGGTACAACAATCCATTCATAACAGACCTATTTCACATCGTAGGACAAACACAGGCTCATAACACTCGGATTGGTCTGCTGCTCTTAGCTACCAGGTTAACCAGTGAAGATAAGTCTGCTTCCTGTGTCCCGGTACATAAAGGTAGCAGACCCATCCGTAGTGTTGTGATGATCTCTGATGACGGGGGGGGGGGGGGGGGGGGGGGTCTAATGTGATCTGCAGTACCCTATTGCAACGCTCCGTCTCTTGTCCTTCCATCTCTGACAGCTGCCAGCGGCGTTTCCTGTTCCTATAGCACCACTAGCCCGGCCAGTCCCATGAGCTCAGTAAGCCTCACCAGCCCTCTCAGTCCCTTCTCCCCGCTGCCGGCCTCCCAGCCGTCCCCCACCAAACCCCCGGGCCCCGAGGTAAGCTCAGGAGGCCACCCGCCTGCCTGCACCGCCATCCCTACACCGCCCGCCAGTCCCCGCATAGACTCTAGCGTTCACCCGGACAGCTGTAGGCGGGCCTGTCCTAAACAGCGTCCCAGATCATGCTTTGACCCGCACCTCGATCCCCGTCACGGGCCTGGTCTGAAACTTCGTTCAAGGCCGAGAAGCTACAGGGAGCCTTACCCGGCTCTTCATGATCAGGAGTACCCCACTTCTGACACTCCCGTAGGGATGGCTATCACAGAACAATCAGAAATTACTCACACATCCCAGGAAGTCCGTCGCGCTCTGAGGGAACCCTTACAGAGGTTTGAGCCTCTGCTTGAAGAAATTGACCAAGGCCCCAATTCCAGATCAGAGAAAGTATTCAACCAAAATATTCACCCAGTCAATGCCAGCTCTGGGGAACTGCCAGGTGTCCTCCAAGAAGCATCCCAGTACTCTAGTGATTATAAAACATGTTTCGATTATCAATCGTATCCAAGGCAGAATGAACCTGACCCCCAATCATTCAGTCCTACTGATCCCAGCCAGCAGACAAACGGTCAAAGGAAAGACGTCTACCCAGAATCCCAAGGTACAGTGTTAGTGAGCCACCATTACAACGACCTTAGCTACCTAGCATCCAAGAGAGGCTTCTCTGACCCGGAGGAGCCTCAGCTTGTGCTATTTCAAGAGCGTTATCAGGCTAACCTATTAGCAACTAACGATGGCTCAGATATGTGTGAAACTTCTTTGGCCTGCACAACTTTCAAAGCCGGTAGCCCCAAAGCACTTTACAAGCAGATGCAACGTTCACACGCTCGGCACCAGAACTACTCTGTTGCACGACCGCTTACCTATCCCAACAATCAGCTCATCTTCGGCACTGGCGTTGAGCCTGTATTCTGCTCTCTCGCTCCACAGTATGAGATACCATGTGACATATCTGGTCAACACTTTATGCAGACACATCTTTAGGCCCGTGGGGCACAGCCTCAGTAAACTGTTTAATTTGAAATGTTTTTGCCCCTTTGTAAAGTGAACAGGTAGCCATCTCACTTTTGTACTGAAATGTACAAATCTAAATATGCCCTCATACTTCTCAATAACATATCGATATCCCACAGAACATGTGATACTTCAAAATGGTTTGGCTGCCATTGCTACAAAAAGAACCAGTTTGGAAAATGTAATCAAAATCCCATTGGCCTCAATCTGTAGGTGTCTTGTTAGTTTGCTTCCTTAGCCTACTTGCCATCTAGGAGAAGCTGATTTATTTTCAACCTAATAGGTGGAAACGTTTGTCAATCAAAAAGGACCACAATAAATTTGGAGTCCGATATCCGGAAAAAAGACGTGGTTTTGCTATTCTCTTTTATACAACAGTTAGTTCCGACCAAGTAATCTGATTGGACAAGAGGCATTCCATGAGTGCTGATATAGCGTATGAGTGTCAGTGGAAGATGTTTGCCCACTATTATTAGGCCAGTGCTAAATTGCACACACTGCTCAGTAGTTTGTGTGAGCGTGAGTGAGGAAGAGTGTGTGGAGGGAGACTGATGAGGGGCGACACCTTTTGAAGTGAATTGATGGGATCACGAGATCCTAAGGCCCCTGAAGGCCGCAGGGCCGGGGTCAGCAGCAGGGCCTCGGTTCCATTCTGCAGCAGCTTCTCCTCGAGTCTTGCTGTTCTGCACACTGCCTGGCTTCTCACTCCTTATTCCTTATTCACAGCTATTCTCTCCCCTCCTACTACCGCCTCCGCCTCCCCCATTCCCCCCCCCCATCTCCTCTGCTCTCTCCACCTGCTCCCTGTCAGGACGTTGGTCCCCCGAGACCCCCCCTCCCAGAATCCTACCGCCCCTTGGAGTCCTCTCCTCCCTCCCCGCCGTCTGTCCCACCTCTGCCCTTTGACAGCGCCGCCTGGCTACGCAGCTTGGGCTTGGATGCCAATGCGCTCGATGAGGACTCACAACACAGAAAGGTATTCTGGGATGGGAGATCGGTGTCAGGCAGCGGTCTGCAGACAAATGTCAAAAGTCATGCACACCCTCCATCTATTGGTGCCTTTATCCACTGGAGGTCCTGAGAGGTCGGGCCTTCGTTGTTCTCCATGTTACGTTTATATCCCCCCCTCACGCCCCCTCGCTGTTCCAGCGCCTGGCTGCTTCTGACCCTTCTCTCTCTTTGTCTGAGTTTCATCTTGGCCTCAGATCTGCCTGCAATGCCTCTTTCATCGCTATTAAACGTCTAGAGTTCAGCTCACTAAAGTAAACTGGCTTATCTTCAACTTAAAGCGGTGATCCGTTTTAAAATCATCCATTGTCAGTCATTTAGTTTGTCTATCAACAAACAGTTTGCCCACACGCTACTCGTCTCAATGAGTTTGTTTCAATACAGTATAACGGACATGATAGTTTCTGTTTGAAGCATTTATTCTTTTGCTTTCATTTCAGATCACTAAGATAGGTAGATAAGTCTAACAGCAACCCAAGATAGTGCTGCCATTATCTAATGCAACTCTGTGCCGGGGTGGAGATCCCTCACAGCTTTGGCTGCTCCCAATCTCTGGAACAGTCTTCCCCTGAGTCTGAGAACTGCCCAGTCCATTGACCAGTTTAAAACGCTACTTAAGACTCACTATTATGCATTGGCCTTTAACACAAATTAACCTTTTTTTTGGTTTTGCTTTGTTGCTGTTGTTGTTTTTGCTGTTGTTGTGTATCTTAGGCCTATTTGTTGTTTTGCATTGTACAGCACTTTGGTCAACTATTGTTGTTTTTAAATGTGCTATATAAATAAACTTGACTTGACTTGACTGTTTAAATTATTTCATTGATCCTTTCGCAGCCCAAATATGGTGAGCAGAGCAGTAAGAAAGACGTCCAGGATCAAAACGAGGAGCAGGAGAGACAGGCTGGCATGAATAAAGGTAAAGAAGAAGTCTCACTGATCATAAGAAGTAGTTGATGTACATTGACTTAGATCATACCAGTCGCTTTGGATAAAAGCGTCTGCTAAATGCCCTAAATGTAAATGTAAATGTAAATACCAATAGCCACAGGGAATTGAATGAGTTTAATCCTATTGAAGAATCCCCTTTTGATGAGTGACTTTAACCTTAAAGGCAGTCTCGGGATTGACCTATATTAACCCGTATGCTGTTTAGCGTCTACCCTCAGCCATTGAGCTGAACATTTCCGCCCCTGTGCTCCCTCTGTGCTGCAGTAGGCATCGTTCCTCCCAGGAGCAGGTCGCCCACCGACGAGGCCCAGAACGTGGACGGGGTCTTCCGGCGACATCGGAAGGCATCCAACGGGATCTCAAGGGTAAATACACAGCAGCAAATCCTAACTGAAGTGCGGTGGTCACCGCTTATATCTGCTCGAACGGGATGCCTTTGGAACAGCTACAGAGGTACTCGTGATGGTGATCCACCCTCTGCGTCCCCAGGAGCGGCCGAAGAGCGCCGTGTTCCCCACGGAGATCAGGTCCAAGATGAGTGCGGAGGAGCAGATGGAGCGGCTCCGTCGGAACCAGAGCAGCTCTGTGAGGGACAAGAGGCGCAGCCTGAACCTGGCCGGGCAGCCCGCAGGCAGCTACAGGGTGGTGGGTCCATGTGCTACCTATAAAGAGTTAGGTCCTCTGAGTAGGAGGACATGGGGTAGGTAGGGGAGTGACTGGGATAAAGAACTGGCCCTGGTATTTAAATCATTGATGGGGAGCACAAGAGTCACAGAGACATACCTTGTAGTCAGTAAGCAGTGGCTTCTGATTACCATAGCTTCTCTTCTCCTCCCCTCCCCGCTCTCGTCTCTTTCCTCTCCTCTCATCTCCTTCCCTCTCTTCCCTCCTCTGCTCTCCTTACTCCCCCTCTCTTCTCCTGGGTTCTGTTTACTTCACCCCTCTCTCCTTCCCTCCTCTCCACTCCTCTCTCATCCTCTCCTCTCCGTCCATTCTGTGTGTCTGTGCTGTGTGTGTTCCTATTCTCCTCCCCTCTCTCCACTCTCCTCTCCTCTCCTTCTCTCCTCCTCTCCTCCCCTCTCTCCACTCCCCTCTCCTCCTCCCCTCTCCTCTCCTCCTCTCCTCTCCTCCATTCCCCTCTCCTCCTCTCCTCTCCTCCTCTCCTCTCCTCCTCTCTCCTCTTCTCCTCTCTTCTCCCCTCCTCTCCTCTCCTCTTTGTAATCCTGTGTGTGTGTGTGTGTGTGTGTGTGTTCTAAGGTGCGGCGGAGGCTGACGGCCCATGAGGTGGACATCAAGGACCTCGAGGCGGCAGTGCGCGGTGAGGGTCTGGAGTCGCCCGGCGAGGAGATCGCCCGTCTGCGGCGCGTACGGCTGGAGCCAGACCACTACAACCTGGACCTCAGCAGAGAGGTGGGAGCCTTCTGACAGGACTTCCAACCTGTTCAATAAGACAGGGTGTTTGATGTTGATGTTTTGTTTGATCTGGGTAAACCCTCGCCATCATTTCTAACAGATTTACGTCTCCACCACCTGAGTTATTCTCACTTTGGTAGTATTAGTAGTATTATTTACCTGGGTCCTGCGTTTGTGTGTTGTTGTGCCGTTGTACGGATGCATGCGTTAATCAAGGGTTTGCGTGGTCATCTAAGGACATCTAAGTCTTTGAAAACCTTTTCAGCTGCTGGCTCCGGACAAGGTGCTGATCCCTGAGCGCTACCTGGACCTGGAGGAAAGCGCCCCCCTCAGCCCCGAGGAGCAAAGGGAGAAGCAGAAGAAGGTGGAGAGGATTAAGACTCTCATCGCCAAATCCAGGTAACCTTGGTGATGCCGAGCGTCCATCGAAATCTTTGGGATTTAATGCAACCATGTAATCTGTCCTGGCTCACCATCACTGACGGTTCCCCTACCTTCCCTCAACGACCTGCAGCCTCCAGAACGTGGTCCCCCTGCTGGACGGCCCCCCGGAGGGGGGCCACTCAGAGCAGCACCTCCAGGAGCAGGAGAAACGCATCGAGATCTCATGTGCCCTGGCTGCCGAGGCCTCCCGCCGCAGCCGCCTGCTGTCCGGTGAGTTGGCCTCCCGCTGTGAGCTCCTTAGACAGGGGAGTGGTGGTGAGCCCATGAGCCAGGCCCCCCACCCACCGTCGCCCCTCAGGGCCCGCCCGTACACCAGAGGGTTCTACCACCCTCCTGGAATCAAGAGGGAACCTTGATTAAAACACTTGGTTTTACATGATGTGGGCACAGCCGTCTCAGACTTAGACGCTGACCACGTCCACTCTGGAGAATGACCCGTCATGTTGGAACCCCGGAGTCTTAAAGAGAGGGAGATAGAGAGCTGACATCTTGGGAGAGAAAAACACACTACGCATTGTGAGGGTTGACTGGGGGTGATGTATGAGCCCGGCACGTGACAACGCTTCATTTGAGTTCTTGTCCTGACGAGAAGCTATCGCTGGTCAATCAAGATTGAGCGCTGCACCACCAACGATACGCTGTTGAAAATGGTTGGCAAGATCACGACGTAGAAGTGCGTGTTCTCAAATCGTTCTCGATTTGAGGAGAGCTTCAAAATGCTTTGGTGGTCCCATCCCTCCACAGCGGGATCCTTCCGATTTGGCGTTTGTTTGCGTATGATCTCGTCCCTTCTCTATCACTTCCAGATGATACAGAAACAGATCAATCCTTTTGTGTTGTTCTACTTGGATCCTCTCCCTGTTGAATCGTGTATGTACTCACTCTCTAGCCTTCCTTTCCCCACCCACCCCTTCACTTCAACCCCAGCCCAGTGCACCCCGAGTTCCCCCACTTCTCCCACACGCCTGGCCCCTCCCCCATCTTCTGCTGACCTCCCCGGCTCCGCCCGCATCATGAGCGTGTGAGCCCCACCGAGGTGAGTCTCCTGATGACCACATCACTCGCCGAGCCTCCCAAAGCACGAGCACCCAACACGTTATTCCACTCAGTGGTGAAGCGATGATGCGTTGGGATTAGAGGTTCATGTAATTCTATAATGCGTGATGCATTAGACGCAGGTCGTTCCAGTTTTACAAGTGAGTAAGACATGATGATGTAGTTTATAATGTGTGTAGATTGTTTAAGATTTCCCAGACAAAGCCCCAAACATACAATCACCCAAACATTGTGTACCATGACTTCTCTGATGTCTATAAATATGACATGGTGAATGCTAATGACCTCTGACCCTTCTATCCGTCCTCTAACGTGTATACATATGACATGGTGAATGCTAATGACCTCTGACCCTTCTATCCATCCTCTAACGTGTATTAATATGACATGGTGAATGCTAATGACCTCTGACCCTTCTATCCATCCTCTAACGTGTATTAATATGACATGGTGAATGCTAATGACCTCTGACCCTTCTACCCTTTCTCTGATGTGTATACATATGACATGGTGAATGCTAATGACCTCTGACCCTTCTATCCATCCTCTAACGTGTATTAATATGACATGGTGAATGCTAATGACCTTCTACCCATCCTCCTCTTTATTTATCTGATGTTCTCCAAAAGCTCTCTCGCTGGCTGCCGTCAGGTTTGAGCGAGAATCTTTCTGAGGCTTTGGGACACGTGGAAGAGGACCAGGGACCATGGATTCATTTCTTCATCATGTTGTTTGAGGAGGTGCTTCTGAACGGCCACCTGGAAGGCTTCTGCCTCTCAGACTCCCCCATGAGGGGGACACACATGTTCATTTCACACCCAAACGGCCCAGAAAAGAGGAACGTCTCCTACATATTTACCACTAATTATATTTTATTGATTGACCATAGATTGAAAACTAAAGATATACATGAATTAATGAATTCATAGATCAAATATGCAGACATTTAAAAAACGTATAGAAGGAGTCAGAAAAGCAGAGGTTTATATAAAGACCTCTGGTCTTCATGTATCTCCTTTCAGCTGAAAGGTCCTCAAAAGGGTCACTTTGTACTTTGTGAGACTGGGTTTTCTAAGACGGAGATAGCGCACTAGCAGGCTAACAGGGCCATTGACACGAGCTGGGTCCACAAGGATCCCTGTTGTTGACCCCTGGAGATTTTTATAATGGTTCTACATAACAGTGCCCACACTCAGATTTTTTTAAAGGACAGAGAGCTTATTTTGAACGCACTATGAAGCCTAACTTAAACCTGACCCCCGACCCTTTTAAGCAATTGTCTTTTACACAAAACCTTTGTTAGCCTTTTTATATTTGTATTTGCCTGAAGGAGCACCACCACCTCAATGGGAACCACTGTGTCTAGCGCCTGGAATACATGTTTATTTTTATCTTTTAATTAGTTTCATTATATCCCTCATCCCTTGTTAAAGTTCTGTGGATATACATTCATAATCTTCATATTAAATGTGACCACTACTAGAGGAAATAGAAGTGACCTTAGAAATGTAAGTCTGCACATTGGGACATATGTGTACGGATAGGCCAGCAGATTACAATTCCCTCATGTCATAGTTTTATCTGGAGAGTTATCATATCATATAATGTAGTGCCATATAATTCCTGTATATTTTGATAAAGAATAGATTTTAATCAGATTGATATTATGTTGACACACTGATCACAGAACTTGCATTTCATCTTGATTTGGAGAACCTCTAAGAACAATATGTTTATTGAGTAACAAATGCCACTCAAGTTACCAGTCAAAAATACATACAACACAACAAACCCTTGTCCTATAAACCTACCAGCCATTGTCTCTGACAGTGAGGCAGTGGAGAGTTCATGGAAGTGTACCACAGTGCAGTGGGGTGGGTGTAGTGCTCCTCCGAGGCGTCCTGAGACCTTTGTGGTGTGTTGTTGTAACTCTTCAATTAAGAGATCCAAGGGTGTACCAGACGGGGGGGTGCTCTAGACTGCCAAAATCAGCACATATTTGAAATGCCGAGGGGAACCCATGGCTTGAATAATGTCTTTGGCTCTTCCTTCTCCTCCCCGCTGCTTCTCTCTGGCCGCCCGCAGCCCTCTGCTTACATCAACCGACCACACGGCCCGCCTTGAAGAGGACTTAGTAGGGAAAAGACTGAATCAGATATCTAAATCCAACAAAAGGGAATTCGTTTTGTCAGTCAGCGGTATGTGTTGAGAGAAGATTTCTATTTTTTTCTTGTCATATGAGAAATGGATTAATGTCACTAAAAGAGGCAGTGCATTATTTGTTTTAGATGTAGGCATATTTAATGTCACCTTTAAGGTTTCAGCTGACAGAATCGATTTTTACACACAATTCAACAATGTTAAGCATTTTCACAAATAAAGGGGAGAAATTAATATTGATGAGATATATTTTTTTAATTTATTGGTTTTGAACATTGTCTTGTAACATAAAAAATATTGGTATTTTTGGAGTAATTGGATTAGATGCATTACGTGAATTGGACTAGTACGTTTTGGATATTTGATATATAATGTAGCATTTATGGCTGATGAAAAATGAAACTGTATTGGTCAATAATATTTCCCATTCCAACCACCTTCATCTTGATATCATTTAACCATTGCTACACAGAACCGCTTGAACTATGCAAACGTCAAAAAAATGAGTCTGCTTGTTTAAGGAATATCCTGCAATAAAGTGAATGTATACAAAGTGTTTCTCTAGAAGCTTTCGGGTCCCCACAGTATTTCATTTATGATAATACATGTCTTGCTGTCTGGAATGATTATCTTGCTGTTATTTTATTGATCATGATTATCACTGCCAAAAATATTGCTACTACTGAAGTTAATTGCTCAGCAACTCTTTCTCAATAGCTTTCTTTGTTTATATACCTTGAATGTGCTCCATCAAACCTAATGTATATCTGAATAATAAAGTCAAATAAAAACACATCAAAAGGCAGACTTTTTCACTTGAGATATCAAAACTTAAAACACAATTAAAGTATAGTTATTATTGTCAATATCATTGTTTGGCTTTCTTGATTGATTTTCATGTTGGAAAGGTTTTGAGAAAGTCCAACGTAGATAGAATGTTCAGGGATGGAATTACTTTATGAAATTTGGCAGAATAAATCCTGGGTTACCTGGTAAGGTGTGTAGCATTATGGATGAATGGACTCTTTTGCTCAGCAAACACTACAGCACAGGTAAACCATAATCATTGCCAACCACAGCCAGCTGGGGAAGGAATGATGAAATGCTGCTCTCCTCTGCTCTTTCTGCTCTGTATTAAGTTACCAATAAACCGTACCATACCATGACAATTACTTGTGTGTGTTTCAACGTAGGCAGGCCTTCTGTTCCATAAGTAGGCCTGTGGTTCATTGAGCTAATAATATAACTGCAGTATCTCTTAACCGTACCATAACATAACCATTACTTATGTGTGTTTCAATGTAGGCAGGCCTTCATAAGTAAATTATATAAACAGTAGTTCATAATTTAGATTAAAATATCATTTTTGGACAAATAATAATTTCTGAAATCACTTTCAATTTATTTTCCATTTATTTAGCAATTCATTTGAAATGTAAGATAAAAAATACAAAATATTTTTAGGCCTACATGTACAGTGAATACAGAAAGATAGATCTTCATTTATCCCAAGGGGAAATCCAGGTGTCATAGGAGCTACAGCATAAGAATGTAACACAGGAGAGATTCTACAGGTTAGAGTAGGAACCCACCCACGATAATAAGAACACTAACATAAAGAAGAATGAAGGTACAAAATGAAGGTAAGTAAAACACTGAGCAGCTGGCCTGCACTGGATATCTGAAAGATTGAATTACAGTCGGTCAATCAATAGAACATTGTATATAGAGAAATTGTGTTGATGAATCGAATTGCTGTGTCAAAACCGAATATCCGGCAGATATCAAACCTGCTGCTAGCTTTTACCGGCTACAAAACGAGATAAATGTTAGTTTATTTTTCAACATCAGCTAAATTGTTTTGGAAACAGTTTGTAGTGATCTTACCCTGCTTTTCACCGTCTCTTAAAACAACTACTATAGCCTACGATGCGCATCTTGCAAGCAGGCAAATGTGAAAGGTGACGCTGATAGTCTTACGTCACCTACCGGCAGCGCAGGTAGACGCGGCTACCAACTTTGCTTTTTTTTATTCTTGAATAATTGATTCACATGTTCATTTTTAAATGTTCATGTGTAATTTTACGAAGCATTGTTAATTTAAATGGCCAATCAAAAGGGCACTTTGAACATTTAGAGGCAAAGGGGCTCATTCCCCCCCCCCCCCCCTCTGCACGTGCCTGGCACACAGTATTGGGCAAGAGGCTCTGTGATTTGATTGACATAAGTAATAATGCAATGTTTGTCATAAAGTATTCAGAGATTGTGTTAACAATTAACAGCAATGATTTTGAGTGTTATTTGTTAGAAATGGCATAGCCATCTGTTAGATATTAGTTAATGAAATGAGCTGTGTGAATACTGTTCTGGTTGGCTGTACCTGCCTATTTCAATTTAACTTTATTTATACTAGAGTTTTTGCGCGCACTCAACCTCTAGTTGTAATTAAACCCATAGCAATAACGTGGAAACCCCAGTCGATAATGTAACAAATATCTGAGCGTATAATATAATAACATTTTGCCTCCATGAAACATTCGTTCACCACCAATGACTCTTAAAAGCAGTGGCAACATTTAAATATTTTTAAACATTCAGCGAACCAAAGGCAACAGGCTGATTATCATTTAGGGGGCCACTCAATGACATGCAGAAGAGTCATCAACACGCCAACTGAAGTGGTGTGAGAAATACAGACTTTCTACTCCTCATTCACATATACGGTAATTTACATTTCCTACGGAGAAAATACTACCTCAGGGGTAGTATAATTCAGGAGATTTTCAGGGTACAAATGTCAATATATGTTGTTCACACATACGGCCCATCAGGAGAATATCAGGAATTACACGTGTGCCTGAAAGCAGCTAGTGTGTCAGCATTTGATTACATTATAAAATTAGTCAATTTATGGTAACAGGGGTAATTGTTCAATGGAAAGTGTAGTATACTATGCATGCAAATCAATTATTAAATAGCTTTTACTGTTATTCAGGGCTGAAAAGTGCATTGACATTTTAAAATGCAAGGCAACTGCTATTGGTTAGTTGAAAATAATAATCATCATTGAGATTAAAGGGGACATATTATGAAAACAGCACTTTTCCTGGGATTTGGGGTGTTGTGGGTATATGGTGCTCCCACACGCATACAAACTTCGAAAAAAGTTTGTACATGATTTTTTAAGTGAAATACGCATTTCTGGAAGCAGCCTGCCTCCAGAATATTATGAATATATTACCTCCCACTTCCCCACTCCCCTCCAATCAGAGCATCGCTAAGATTTTGTGTACCAGTGGACGAGCAGCTCCGGCGGGGGGAACTCGGCGCTAGCCCTGCAGCTAAGCTCCGGGAGTACGATCCCTTTCTTCTCAATGTCGCGGTTCATGGACTTCAGAGAGTCAAGGCCAAAGTTCCTTCCCCCCAATTCCTCTCAACCATGGCCGAGACATCCCCCACTACGAGTCTTTACTTGTGGAAGTACCAGAGATGTCAGACACAGTCTTTATTATTCATAATATCATCCGAGGCACACATAGCTTTTGACCGTGATGTTAGATATATTATATAAATACCTGTATATAATATAATTATTATGTTATATTATATAGATATAGAGCTCCAGGAGTCAGCAAACGGCAACAATCCCTTCTCCTCCATGCTGTGGTTCAGTCTGACAGCTCATTGGTCAATGGGCAGCAGCTCATTTGCATTAAAGCTACAGACACCAGAAACAGCGCATTCTGAAGGGACTAAAACAGAGGGGAATAGCGGTAGACGATATTTTTTTTCCTAAAAGCTATTTCCAGCAAACAGCTTCAAAAACATATTTTCTGGAACTCAAATACTATGTTTACTTGTTGGGAAAACACCATAATATGTCTCCTTTAAACATCTCTTCCAGTGTCCTGGCCAAGACAGGATATTGACATGTTATCGTTCTGTGTTATAGGGACACTGTCTCTTTAAGATCACGTGACTTATGTGTTGATTTGCCGGTGTGTCTGAATTGGAATTTAACGGTTTTTATATGACAAAATCGACCTCGCCGTTGTCGAGGTGAGAAATTGTCTCTTCCATTCTTTTATCGCAATTTCTACAGTCTATAGACAGAACGTCTTACCTGGCAGAGTTTGTCGACAGCGGAGCCGTTATGTGTAAAAACATAACGTCTTATCTGGGCGAGTGTTGCTGCGGTGTGTGTGCGTGGGTGTGTGGATTCTAACCTGCACATGTGGCGATGCACGTGCATGTGTGTGTTTGTGCGGTGTGTATGTGCGTGCTTGCGGTGTATGTATACGTTCACGCGTGCTGTGTGTGTGTGAGCTGCAGCCTGCTTGGCACGTGTGCACATGAGTAACTTGAGTAACTGGTGCGACAGGCCTGCTATTATAGTAGTAAGATGGCAATTTTCAAACACAAGGCAGACTCAATGTGCTTCAAATAAAAACACCAAAAATAAATCAAACAAGATTAAAAAAAAAGACATTTAACAATTTAATTGTATTAATCATTAAAAGCCACATGATCAAAATAATGCATTAAAGACAATTGAATAAAGGTCCCATGTATGGAAGTAAATCTGTGCCATCGGATTTTGAAAATAAAAAGCCATTGAACTATAAGCACTGAATATTTATGCATTGAAATAACGTATCTGGATTTTTTTGCCTATATTTTTCAATGTTAAACATTCATAATCAAATATTCAACGTTAAAAAATTCAACGTAAATATTTGAAACGTCCCCAAATTCAACATGCCAAATTCAGCTGCAAAAATTCAATGTCGGAAAAATTAATGTTAACACCCGGGGACCCAAGGAAGAGCAATCGATCCTAGATGCTAGATCGCGGTCAAGCAAGGAGAGCGGGAATAAGAGCGTCACTCGATTCTTCTTTCTTGATACAAACATTAATTCTAAACAGCATTTTACACGGTAGCCTATAATAGGAAATGCTCATGAGATGATCATAATGCCCAATTTATTAGGGCACCAATTTGGGGCAATCCACCGAGGTCACTTTGCCTACGTTTGGTGTGATGCTGGGGCGATCTGTGATGTGATGCTGAAGCCAGCTGCCCACTGAGGAACAAGAGAGCTGAGCCGACAGTATTGCTCAACTGAAGCTGCAGCAGCCTGTAGTTCCAGTGGAAGCACGGCGTGCCTCGGGAAGAGGCGCCCGACAGCAACCTGCTTTTAATTTGTCATCCTCATATCTGTATCATGTCACTCGATGCGGAATAGTGTTGGCTCTGCACGCTCGTTGCGCTCTTGTTATGCCACCACAGAGGCATATCAACCGTTTTGCTCCAGCCACTTAACGTGCATCCGGTGTCACAAAAAGATCACCCCAAATCCGAGTGATCGAGAACGACTTCATGCCTGTCTACGCTTCAAACTTGTGCATGTTGCAGAAAATGTGCAACAGTGCCCCCTAGGGTCACACTCTTCGGTGGCTTCTCTCCCCATAAAAAGCTACAGTCAGTGTTTAATGGCGTTGATTTACCTTTAAGCATTTCCTATTATAGGCTACTGTGTAAAACGCTGTTTAGAATTAACATTTGTATCAAGAGAGAAAGAACCGGCGAGTGACGCTCTTACCCAGCTTGCCCACTGCATCCGTCCATCAACGGACGACGGAAGGTGTGTCTGACGGAAGGGGGAGTGGTATTGGCCGACGGAGCCAGACACAGCCACGATCTGATTGGCTGACAGATCCGTCGCAGCCTGAAAAGTAAAAAGTTTCGCAAGAGACGGAGCCGACAGAACGGGCGGACCCACAATGCATTTTGGGATGGCCCCATGCAAAGTCAATGAGATCCGTCAACGGACGGATGCAGTGAGCAAGGGGTGTTATTCCCGCCCTCCTTGCTTGACCGCGATCTAGCATCTAGGACCGATTGCTCTTCCTTGGGTCCCCGGATGTTAACACTGAATTTTCAGACATTATATTTTGCAGCTGAATTTTGCAAGTTGAATTTGGAGACGTTGAAAATATTTACATTGAATTTTTTAACATTGGATATTTGATTTTGAATTTTTTAACATTGAAAAATAAAGCTCAATATGATTTATTGAGTTAAATTCAGAGGCAAAAAAATCCAGATACGTTATTTCAATGCATAAATATTCAGTGCTTAGAATTCAATGGCTTTATTTTCAAAATCCGATGGCACAGATTTACTTCCATATCCATGGCATTGCACCAGGCAGGGGGGACACATATCGGAAACCTGACAGATCCGTTAATGGTTTGAACAGAAATATGTCATAAATTAACTACACTGAAAAAATTCACAAATATATTTTATTCTACTAAAAAGATACATTTGTAAATGTAAAGGAAAACACATTTTGAATAGCAGTAATGAACTGATGAATATCAAATCAATCCTTTAATTGCACGCTCAATCATCCAGTTTTTTAGAATAAGAAAAATAAAAAATGAAAATAAAAAAATAAAATAAAATATTTTCCTAACCCCGGTATAATTTTTAGGTGGGACAAATGCGCCTGTCTCCAATATTGGAGGGGACGCGTCCCCTCCGTCCCCCCCGGTTCCTACGCCCTTGGCACCAGGTGTGAGTGTGATTACCTTTATGGCGTGTTTCCACCGGAGGGTGCGGGTCGGTTCGGTGCGCAAAGGTGCGTCACGGATCACGTTTCCACCGGCAAAATTGGGCGTGACCAGGACTGAGCCGTATTGAGCCGTACTCGTCTCGCAGTACTCCTCCGTTGGGGTACTGAGACGCCTGAAAAGGTGCTGGCAAGTTCGAGCTACATACGCCGTCCGTTGATTGGTTGACAGAATCGCACTTCCGTGCGACAGAGGGATAATAACAAACAAACACATCATCCTCAAGGTAATTCTAGACAACGGCGAAAGCTTCGTTTATTGAAGAAAATGTTGGGCAAAAGTTTGCCGTCCTTCTTGGACGTCCTACATTGTTGATCTTTGTTCATTGTGCGCGTTCTTCTTTTTCCTTGGATTTATTAGAAGGCTACACTGTGTCGGGCTGCTATGAGGTCACGATGCTACCGCAGCTGCCGCGGCTATCGCCATCTGGCTTAACTCCCCCCCACCATAAGGGTACTGTCGGCGGTGGAAACGCGAGCCGTAACTGAGCCGCACCGAACCGCACCTTCACTACTCTACCAAGCCGCACCGAACCGACCCACACCCTCCGGTGGAGATGCGCCATTACAAGCCGTTTTGAAAATCTGCCCCTTATGACATCGCAAGTGGGCGTGTCCACCTAGATGTGTGCTGGATAGATCAGTGAGCAGACTGGTCCCAGTTGATCTCAAAGGTCGCGAGGGCTCAAATAGAGGAAACATTTCAAATGATATTGATTTAAAGGTACTACAGGTGTACTCAGGTGAACAGTGATCACGCTGACAGACCAGGCGTTCAGCCTTTCCCCCCTTATGTGTTAAAATGTGACTTAACTTTCCTTCGCTTATCGTTTGATTGACGTTTGGGACCATACATTTGATTACATTTCTACCTTAACTACAGATAACTTGATTTTCTGTATTGGTTACTGATTTCTGCTTTTATTTTCTTTGCTTATACTGCAGAAAATCAAGAGTTGAGCAAAGGCATAACGTAACCTGCAATAGAGGAAAGCTGCCACAGTGAGTATGCAGGAATATGATAACCCATAATAACTTACTTCAGGCCAACTATTCCTACACCTACCCTGCCATAGAGGAAAACTGCCACAGTGAGTATGCTCAGCATTAATATAATAACCCATCCAACTTTGACAAATTTCTACGATGGTTTTTAATGCAAATCACGACCTGATTAACCAACAAAACCACCTGATAGACTTGTTTTGGACCATAAAACAACAACACATGCTTAGGGCCACTTTGTCAAACTCTGGTGTACACTTTGTGAGAGAGACCTAGCTTACTTTAGACAACAACACGCCGCTATGTCTGTCATTTTAGAGCTATGACTGTTAATAATTTGATTCATTATACTGCATGTGACTTCTATTCAGGCAAACTGGTCATGCAACTCCAGTGAGCTGGGCCCCTCTGGAGGAAACAGGATGTTTCTGTAGCACATTGACGCTCGCACGCACAAACGCATTCATGCAGAGACACTGTAATTTGTAACTGTAACTAACTTATCGTGGTGAAATGTGCACTGAAAGTTGCAACGTAAAGACTTAAAAGGCTTCTTGGGGAACAGACTTGGCCAAAATGGTATATGTCGTGGAAATATCAATAATAACTATAATATACAATTATATACAAATTATATTAACCTTGTTTATATAATTACAATTCACATCAAAAGGAATTGTGTACATTCTCCCTGTATCTTAAGATACATCCCTTCCTCTCTCTAACAAAGAGAGGTTAAGATAGTTCACATTTGCATTCCCAATGGAGCCACTATGTCTGATTCTAAGGCCATGCCAATCGACTGAAGACCAGGCCAATCGTGTGACTTCTTTGTTGTAGATTCCTTTAGCCTTCTTGCAGCCTTGCTTGCAGACTTGCAGACATGTCCACTTCCCCCATAGTGTATTGCAGTTATGGTGTGTTCCTGAATCCTCGGACGCTAGCCTTCCGAGTTGGAAGTCGGAAGCAGGGGGGGGTGGGGGGTGGGTGCACGGCACCTTCTCAACAAGCAGGTGCGCTTGCAGGGGGCGCCAATATGCCAAACAATTTTTTTAACTGCTCGTTGCGTCCCCCATATTTCATAAAAGAATGGCGCCCTGGGCGCCTGCCCGGTTCGCCCGTGCCTAAAACCGCCACTGGTCAGAAGTCTCCCAGCTTTCTTGCGGCATTTCTCGAAGGCACGCCCCCTTTTTGTCTTCATCTCTCGTAATTCTGAGAGTAGACCGAGAGCAGTGATAACCCTCCCAACAAAAATGGCTGCGCCCGTGAAGAGATTTATTTTCTTTGTATTTGTAGCAAGTTGGTCATTTTAATGTTGATTTTAAATGCTCTTACACACTTGATTACATTGCTACTTTATTCCGGTCACGTCTTGCTGTGCGTGCAACACAATGTAAAGTTGTTTTTATGGGCTTGTTTGCTAAAGAGGCTAATGTAGCTTACAATAAACAACGACTAGCCAATTTCATGACACAATCACAAAGACGAACGGAAACGCAATAAATGCTCTGAGACCGGAAATGACGTCAAACGTGCAACTCGGAAGGCTGGCGTCCGAGTATTCAGGAACACACCATTAACTTGGTCTCTCCCGCCAATCCTAAACTCTCCGCTATGGTCACTCCCACTCCCACGTTTCCCTATAAGAATCTTGTTCACCTATTGCAGTGGTATTCACTATTTTTTTCAGGAGAGCCGCACTGACAGGACGACGTCAACAGGAGAGCCATTTTTACCGCAAATTATCAAAAGCTATAAATCCAGTCATAAATAAGTATGCCTGCTTAATAATATGTCCTCCCTGAAGCAGTGTTTCCCACAGAATTTTGTGAAACTGTGGAGGGAATCTGGTCCTTAGCGGGGTCCGGGGGCATGCTCCCCCGGAAGAAAATTTGGTACCTTTTAACCTGGAATGCATCAATCTGGTGCACTTTGAGAGGAAAGTTAAGACTTGTGTGACTGTGTGCTATTTTCTGGAATAATGTGGAGACACTGGGTCACATAACATGGAAGCTATTGAAGAATAAGTTTATAAGAATAAGTCCATCCAAAGAGCACATTCTCTCTTGTTATGCAGGAAAACCGCCAATCTGGCAACCCCGCTGTCAGCGTAGAGCCGAGCAAGTTTAAAAATATTTTCTAGACATGGCTATATTTCCACCTTTTAATGCCGCTGTTGATTTATTTTTTAAATAATTGTTTGTATTGTTTTTTTAAATATCTGTATTCACTGCATGATCATATTACTATATTTTTACCGCAATGCGAGCCGCAAATAGAGGCTTGGCGAGCTGCATGTGGCTTGCGAGCCGCGCAATGAGTAATGCTGACCTATTGCCTCACTAAATGTATCCTTTGTAACTTTTCTGCCTGTACTTTCCCATGATCATGCTCTAATATGAAATCAAATATTTCGCTGGCCGGCGTGTCCTAAAAATAAGTTTCTCTTCATCAGTACAACATAAGTATGTTTTAATTGGGTAGAACAAGCCTCTCTCTCAATAGAGACATAGCCAGGTTCGACAACAATTGGCTCTGGCCAGCCCCAAAACTAGTGTTTCCCCCACATGAGTTTACTAGCGCAGCTCATCATTATATTCGCAGTGCTACGGGTGCTACAATGGTTGCTGGGAGGGATGGACGATCGAGCTGTTTGGACTCATAGGACCGCCTGGTTCTGGTTCACCTCTGTAGTTCAGAGTATGGTTTGTGGGGGGGCTGGACCTCGGTGACGGGTGGGGTCGGCTGGGGCGACACCGGCTCCGAGACACCTATGTCCATGGGATGTGTTGTGGGTGTTTCATTGTTCTGTGTCTTGAGTAAAGGCAGCTCTCGGAGTGATGCGGTGTGTGGGGCACGGAGTTGTAATTCTCTAATAACCTTGGCTCATATCTGGTCCTTCCCTGGCCTCTCGCCATTATATAGCCTATATATCTTTTATCCCGAGACAACGACAACATACTTATTCAATCGTATTTTCCATATTTCTTGAGTGAGCTTTGTGCAACACATTGATTTGTGATCAGACGTCTGTGATCAGCCCCCCCCCCCCTCTCCGTCTGAATCAGCATGACCACCAGGGAGGAATGTTTTCTTCTTTATCCTGCGACAGCTGGGAGGATTCATTAAGAAGATCAATTCACAGTTCATAAATCTGTTTTAAGCGATGCCAGAAATACCAAAGACTCTAAATAATCACATTGTCGAAATCTCAACGTGATCTTGTATCCGTTTTCTATGTCCTTTCTCTTGGTGTGAAAAAACTCTGCAATGTTTAATCCAAGTTACCAATGGATTAAAATCATTGTTTTAAAGTGAATCCCACTATCTTAAACTGACTTAAAATAGACTAATATAATAAGGATTAAACTGGCTTTCATCCGTGTACATTGGTAGAAACTATTACAGATTGTATTCACACCAAGAAAAATGACCTAGAAAATAAATACATGATTACGTTGAGATTTCAACCGCATTGTTCAGAGTCTTTGGTATTTCTGGCATCCGTCAGAACAGATTTTTGAACTGTGGATTTATCCAATGAATCCGCTCAGCCGTCTCCTATGGAGGGAAAAGAAGAACACATTCCTCCTTGATGATCATGTCATTCAGACAGAGAGGGGGGGGAAGATCAGTGTGTTTTGTGTTCAGCTTTACAATGTAATTAGATTGTGTCCATAAAAAAAAAGTGTATGGGAAATACTATCAATCACGTTTAGCGCTGTTCTCTCTGAAGAAAAAAAAACACATCAAAATAAAACCCAGCTCAAGTAGGGTCATTGTGTGGGAAACAGGGCATTAGTGTGGTAGTTGGAGGAATAGTATATTGGCTTTCTCTATTCATTCCGGTACTTTTATGCTTTTCCTTAAATGTTAAATGGCCGGCTGCATTACTCTAGTCTTTTCGCTTTATACAGACTGCCTTATAAGTGGATGGAAAAGTACACGTGTTCCTTACTCAAGTTCAGATATTTCTTTAAAAAATAATGGTAAAAGTAGAAGTGCTGATTCAACTGCTTGACTAAGTAAGAGTGGAAAAGTACAGACTCGGATATTTACTCAAAAATATAAGTGGCCCTGTGACATTTGTACTGCAAAGCTAACTGAACCTCATGTCATATTAATATATAATTGGAAGACTGTTGAGGTTAAACAATTACAATTTTTATAAAATAAACAATATACTGGAAATACTTAACCTTACTCCGATCTGCGATGTAGTTTCGAATGTCAGCAACCAAACTCAAAACACTATCAAACGAGAAAACACAATTATGTCAGTGTTTTGATGAATGTAGGATGTTGGTAATTACATAAAGAATATGGATTTTTTTTGCAATAAAATAAGCTGGTGTATTTTAATCATTGTGCACTATAGAATGATCAATAATAAAAGTTATTGATCAACACCACCCTTGTGGTTCTTCTGTGCTAAACCGGTCTCGGTGATTAAATCCAGACCAATCTGTTTAGCTCAACGTTAGAATGACATCCCCAGACCAATTCAAATGTTAGTAGTGGAGAACCTCTCAGTTTATCTTCCACTGCCAAGGGGCGTTGTCGACGGCTACAAACCAAATGCCTCTGGACCCAATTGGATTGGTAGACAACCAATTAGAGCAACAAATGAATACATTTTCAATCTTAGGTTTATTCAATATAAAATATTTGAGTTGTGGTTAAGTATGACAGGATTGTAAGGCTATAGTGATTCACAGTTTGAATTTGCTCAGCGAGTCACTCTGGCAACGAGCAATATACTCCCCGATCTCCCTGGCCCAGACAATTAACCAATCCCATCGGTGTATCTGAAATAGGCGGGCTGAAAGCGTTGCTGTTTAACCCACCGGATACGGCAAGAGTCTTATCTATTGGATAGATCAGGCCCCCTAGAGTG
Organism: Pollachius pollachius; assembly: GCF_949987615.1. NCBI lineage: Eukaryota > Metazoa > Chordata > Actinopteri > Gadiformes > Gadidae > Pollachius > Pollachius pollachius. The sequence goes on along the minus strand of NC_136945.1, from coordinate 1,182,290 downwards.
CATACTTCCGCAATCCACCGGTGCTCAGCGGCCAAGCCTGGTATTGCACCTGTTTCAGCGGGCTGTGGACGGGTCCGTCAATTCACGGAGTCCCGGAAGTAGATATCGCCGTTCACTCCAATACAAGTGGAGAACAGGAATGTGTCTCCACAAAAAATGTCTTGATATCAATCAAAGGCTCATAATTATATTAATACCATTAATATAATACATGGTATTATATTAATACATGGTATTAATATAATTAATTAATACCATTCTAAAAAAAATGTAAGTTTTCTCTTTTCAAAACGCCTCCTCAAGCGTTTTATTAGCCGTTTCATGTATTATTTTTTTTGCTGGAGAAGGAGGGGTGGGCAGCTGAAAGGAGTCGTAGTGAAACAAACGGCTCAGTGTGCATGGACCTATTAAAGAAGTGCACGGCTCCATAACATCTTTAATCTTATTTACATACAGTAGGCCGGATTTCCTCTGAATATTGAAATAAAAAGATTCTCACAATTGTATTTCTGTCATTCTGATGGGTCTGTGTATATATTTGGTCATTTGATTCTCGTTTTCAGAAACAGAAAAACTGAAAAATATATTAAAAAAAGGAGTTGTAATTAAGATTTTTGTTTTAAAATACAAAAATGAAAAAATATTTACAAGGCGTTTTTTTTATTAGGTCAAAATTTGACAAACTAACCTAAAATAATAATATAAATTATATATTTTTTATTATTGTTAAAAAATAATTGTTGCCCAGATGGCAGGAGGAGTGTAATTTGAAGATCACATATAGAGAATCATCGGTGGTGTTAGTAACTTATACTTCCATGGTCGGTAAGCAATGCGACTGTACTCGTTCGAGATTCTACAATGCTAGAAAACGAGAATATTTCTGCATCCGGTACGTCACGGACTAGGGTGTGTCTAGGCGCCCATGATGCGGAAGCAAATCTCTCCTCGATGTTCCCCAGCGCTATTGAGCAGTTTTCATAGGAATGTGGTCAGTGGTCCATTCTTTTTATGTCCATGGTTTAGATCCGCTGGTCTGGATACCTCACCACATACATCTGATTGGTCGTAGTGTTATCCAATTGCGTGCAGTGATATTTTCAAATGCACGCTTGGTGTCGCCACTTTAGTGAGGCCATTCTCATTACTCGTTGCTAGACCCTACAGATTTCTATGTGGGTCTGAATGATGGTTATATTTTAGTAGTTTTTTCCTTCTTAGCTCTTACGGGTTCCTCGCCACATGTTTACGAGCCACAGTGTCAAACAAAGCTTCAGTAAGCTATCAGGAGAGTCAAGGCCTTCATACAGCTGGGCATGCTTCACATACAACCGATAGCAAAAAAAACCTTCAAAGAATTCAAGGTCTAAGCCCTCTGGCTTAGAGCTGTTCACCTGCTCTAAGGTTACATGGCCTTTGGGTTCCTCTGCTGGATGGGATGGTAGGACTCTACAAGGTGAGACCACAAGAGGGGAAGCATGACACAATGTAGGCAGCTAAACATTGATTATACCAAGGCCAGCATTCAATTGTGAAGGCAAGAAATGCATTGGGCATGAATAAACTACTTGCTTCAGAAGGTTTTTTTTAATCAGTATTCTTGGATGTTTTCCCTTTCTATTGTGTTGAAGGCCTTTGCCCCGCACAGCAGGGTCCTCCTTGGACGTGTCAGGGGATATCTCCAGCTTATCTGCTCCTGCTATGACTTACTGGTTAATGTTCACTCAGCTGCCATGAATCAAGGTTCAAAGGTTAATTTTAAAAAGAGGGGAACGCCGGCTGCTCAGGGCTGAATGTGAAAGCAGAAGCGTGACAGGTAAAGAGACAGAATAAGGATTTATGCAAGGCAAGAGAGCTTATGATGGAGGTCACACAGTTTCAGAGTAAGTGGTTTATTATAATTCAGAATACACTCTAGTACGACTCACGTATTTTTCCCATTACCAGCAGCAATACAATTGTAATGAAATGATGTTTGGGATTAGTTTTAGAAGCTGCTGTTATATAGAGATGAAACTTCATCGATGCATTTGAACCACAAGGTAATACAATAGTGAACTGTTTTACGTCTAACCACGGTAATCTTTATTTCATTTTTTTTTTCAGAGATTGGCATTGGTTTTACAGGGTTTGGAATGTTTTTTGTCCTTTTTGGTGTAATGTTGTACTTTGACTCAGTCTTGTTGGCATTTGGAAATGTAAGTCATGTTTTTTAATCAGCAACAAACTCACATTCCTTTCATATGTAGACATGTAACCTTCCAATGTGAAACAGTCCACTCCAAAATGTTTCTTAATCATTTCAAATGGTTTTAAATCTAGAAACAAATCAAGAATGGAAAGTAGTTTGTTGTGGTTTCATCTATTGTGATAACAATATAATCTCATACTTTCATATATGCCTGAACATGATGCACTGACTAATACTTTTATTAATTCATAATGAAAGTATTAGTTAGCTGGCCAAATTGTACAATATTTACTTTATCAGCAAAGCAAGTGGGAATCAGTAAACATTCACTTTACTTTTTTGTGAACTTATTTCTTGTAGTATTTTTACAGGAATCGCGATCATATTCCTGTATATACTTGTGTAAAGTCATCATCTATCGCCGTATGAGCTAACACTACAGTGATTGAACCATGGCCCACTGATTAAAGCGTGGCATTACGGTATAATCAATGTTACAAACTGGGAGAGGGCGGAGACATTCCTGGGAGTCCCAAGCGCCACAGTCAGTGACATGCTCTCCGTCACCCAGCAGTGGTGGTTCCACCAGAGAAGTCAGGCGGGGCTGACATTTATGATAATATGCTCATAATCATTAAGTGGGAGAGGAAGCTGGCTCTGTCTCTCCATCCTTCACTACATTAGTTATTGGCAACAGACTCGCAATTCAGCTCACTGGTGTGTGAGGTAACGTACTATTTTATTCTGGTCGGTGCTAGTGTTGCCACTGAACCAACTGCAACTGACTGACGTCACACAGACGACACTGTTTGGGCCTCTGGAAAGTGAGGTCCAAGAAAACACCTGCAGTTAGCGCTGATTGCCATAGGTGGCGCCAAAGACAACCAAAAAGTTACCTCAGAGAATAGCACTTTAATAATGTTGCTGTGTTGTTAGTATGTTACTATTGACAAAATTACCCCAGTAACAATAATTGGAGTCTAGATCGATTGTATAATTGATCATCCACCTATACCAAAACAACATACATTCAATAGATATTAACGCTGCTCTCGACCCCCTGAGCATGATGTCCTGTACCGTGTTGCTCTGTCAGATCCTCTTCCTGGCCGGGTTGGTCTTCATCATCGGCCCCAGGAGGACCGCCCATTTCTTCTTCCAGAGGCAGAAGTTTAGGGCATCTTCCTTCTTTCTCGGGGGCGTGGCTCTGGTCCTGCTCCGTTGGCCAATCATCGGCATGCTTGTGGAGAGTTATGGTTTTGTTCTTTTGTTCAGGTAAGTTCATCAGGCTGTATGAAATGATGTTTAGATAACACTTTGTCATGTCATTTAGTCATAAGTCTCTAGAGGGTGAGTAACTAACCATTAACAAACCGTAAACATAACATTTTAGACCAACCGACCAGCCTAGGCAGTTGACTGCACCAACTGGTGGGCGGATCAGACGTCATACATCATGCATCTGGGTGGACACCCACTGAGTCGATTTTGACATAGCTTGTAATGGCTTATCATCATCACACATGGTGGTCAAATAGCGGTCCTTTAACATAGAACCCATGTTTTGTTACTGATAAGTTCATTATTAACTAACAGCTTAAAAATGGCTTATGAGTTAACCTTCTTTTAAGTGTTAGAAAAATACAAGCTCAATTAGTATACAGTATCAAAGTAAAGTCCCTCTATCATAATATTTGGGTTAGTGCTTGGTTAAAAAAGTAAGCAGATCATCATTGTAACATTTTGCTGTTTCTATCCCCATAGGTCATTCTTTCCAATGGTTTTTGGATTTGTGTTCTCAATAATAAATAATCCATTCCTTGATGCGGTGGGTAAAATGTAACCCTGAACTATGGTGCTGGTATACCAATCTCTAGAAATAATGTTCTATTCAACTACTTATCTCTTAAACGTATTAAATTTACCAAATTTGAAAGTCACCCAATACAGTTTTAACTGTATTGGGGGATTGATATAATGATATAATCATATTGATATAATGATCCTGATTCCTTTCTGCTCTTTTCTTCCAGTTGTTCAAAAAACTATTCGGAAGCAACACCTCTATGGTTTGAATAAGGAAAAAAAAATATATTTGTATTATTATAGAAATGAGTTGTATTTATTATTAAATATGTATGTTAATCTATTTGCCTTCTCTTTCTAAGCACCAGTGATGTTCAAATAGTGTATTTGCTAGTGAATAATTGAAGCAAGCCTGTGGCTTACTCACAAACATCTTTACCCAAAGTAGTTTCATCTGTCATGATTATCTTGATCAACAAAATTTACCAAATTACCTTTGAAATGGATTGTCCAGAGGTAGCAAAGCCGACAAAAACTTCTGTTGTGCTCAAGCAAAACACTTCATCCTAGTCCGTCCGAAAGATTAACAATAAATGTCATCCCTTGGTCACTTGGAAATTACATTTTAGCATCATCCACCACTTACATAAAATAACACGTGCCTTAGCAGCTCAGATGACTTACGTTAAACAATGCAAAGACGTTGATTCAAACAACATGCAAGCTGCGTGGTTTCAGGGATAGCAGCGGCCATATGAATCCCAATGGCAACGATAGAAAATGTTGACATTGACCCCTGATATACTGATGTATCGTAACATTGTTACACTGTAAAGGTAGTGCTGTTTCTAAAACAGTCAATAGGGGACCAACACGTTCACGTGGGTCGTTTTGGACGACATGAACAACCTATTCTGTGCTTTAGGTTGAGAACAAGTTGCAATGCAGCCTGTGCTCCAGCAAAGAACAGTAGTAAAGAACGTTGACTCCCAGACTTGACTGCATATCAATTTGTTTATAGTTGTCTTCTTTCTTGAACCTAGATCCCATTGAAAAGGGAGGGCCATGGATTTACTATATGTCTATGTGAATGATACTGTAATGTATTTAAGCATTTCTATGTCACATAACAAAATCTCTTACAATTTGCATTGAATGCATATCAATAAATAAACACCACTAAAAAATGTTAAATCCATGATTACACTCAAATATTGCAAAATCTTTGTGCACCACACTATCCCGCGTCATCACCAGTGGAGATTAGGGGGGATAGAGAAGCTATAAAGCAATCCTCAGCCACTGGATGGTATGAAGCAGCCCTCCCACAGAGCAGCCTGCACACAGGTGAGATCATGTTTATTTATTAATGTTCAACTCATCACAGCCTTCTCAGCATGCTCTTCATTGTGGCATGAATTGCTCCAGGGATTTTGAAGGATTCATTAAAAATATAAATCTCTAAACTCTCTAAATCTCTAAAGGTAATGAGTATATTGCGAATTTTCCAGATGATTTACAGAACAGTGTGTAACTGACTGACAATTTTCTTTTATCTTTTTATGACGGTAGTTACCCGTGGCTTAAGCTGTTGCGTTAAACTGTGTTCATCGGGTCTGTTAACAGCCCCCCTTAGCCTGCAGCCTCAGGGCAGTGCATTGTTTGGATGGAACTGCGTTAGCATGGGGGGAACTGAATGCCACAGGCCACCGCCACCTCACACACGAATGAGGAGTTAATTCTTTTGGATGACAATCGATCTGTGCTGTTTAAAGGAGGATCAATTTTAACGTCACCGTTGGTTTTATAAGATCTATGTTTAAAACAGGAGAGAATAAAACACTCCTTCAATTATGAACTCTTTTGGATGTCAAAATAAGTGGATGTATTGTGCAGAATGTGTAGGATGTGACCCATCCCCCTCACTGTGTGAACACAGATTCAATCCTGGGCTGTTGCCAGTAGAAATACTTCTAACCTTTTAACCCAGTCTGGTTCCCTGGGAAGCCCACATGCAGGGAGGGCAGTCAAAATGCAGGGAGGGCAGTTGGGAATCACTTCTCACACCCAGGTTGGGTTCCTGCAGCTTCCCAAGAGCCCAAGAGTCAACCTCAACTCCTGCTGCCTCAACTCCTGCTGCCCACTAAATATTTTCGTAAGCTTTGTGTTACAACGTAAGAGAAGAGGAGGCATCTGGCTATTCTCCACCCCACTCTCCAATGACAGAAGGGCTTGTTTGTCAATATGACCCAAATGAACCAATCAGCGCAGCTGTACCAGCGCTGAGTGGTCGAGGGAGCCATGTCCCATCGGTCACGTGTCTTAAAATTCTATATTTTAAAATAATTTTTGGAACTAAAATGCATTTGAGAACTTTTCAAGTGAAACTATTTTTTTTATTTTCTTAGGCTTCATTCAGTTAAAGAATAAGATGTTTAATTGATAAGCTAATTTAACATTTTTTATGTTCTTTGAATAAAAACCTTTTCCAAGTGACCCAGGGATTCATTCTTCTTCTGTGGTACGAGGCCCACAGGCCTCTGATCAATATGGATGCTCTAGCTCTAAAGAATGTGAAATGGCATCTCTAGCCATGCTTGAAGTCATGCTTGAAAATGCACAAAAAAAGACATTGCAATAAATAGGTATGAAACGTCTGCAGTTTCAATTCCCCATTTGAGGTAAGATGCATACTGAAACTTTTCCGGCAAGTTTTCATATTTGTCGTCAAAGGTCCATAAGGGATTTTTGTGCCATATCCCTTACAGTATGATGATCCAACACTCATGCCTGATCTCAAACATGTGTGTTGGATCATTGGGGTGCAGGACTGGGAATATTTCAGCTAAAGAAATCGAGCTGCGGGTTGAAACGTCACAAGATGAGCATTTGCTGAGGCTTTGTGAGCCCCTTCCTGTAGGGCCAGAGCCAGAAAATATACAATGTTAAATGTCGTTGAGGCCCTTAATCAAAGAACAACCCTTAAAGCGATATTCATTTGGCAGGATTATCTTAGTAAACCAAATTAATTTATTAATCTTATCTTTGGAATGGACAAACCTGAACTTCCGGGTTGGCCCACAAGAATATATAACAAGAACATACAACACAAAGCTTTGATTCAACAACAATCAAGCTGTGTGAGTTCAGGAGTAGTGGTGCTCACATCAATCACCATCGCAACGAAGACGTCGCATTGACTAACAAACTAAACAACATCTACCTTCATTGAACCAAGATTATGAAAATAAAGAGCACAATTCTCTCTAGAAAATACATAAACGTCTGGTAAGACGAGTTTGTGGTTTCTTCAACCCTGTACCAACAAGCCTTATTATGGGATGTGTTATTGACAAATGACCTAATCTGTTGTTTGGGTTGGTGTTCACTCTCATTTCCAATCCTGCTCTCTTAATACGGAAGTCCTGTTTCCGATGGTGTGCTCAGCCCTGGCAAGTTGCAGTGAACCATTTCAATTTACAACCCATTTTCTCTGCAATTCCCCGGAGCAGGAGAACGGCGGTTTCCAAAGACAAACAGGAACCAGTAAGACCAACACAATAGATGGTCCTTCGGTGCTGTTGAAGAAGCCAGTAGTCACTAGATGTACCTTGATAGTCTGAATGAAGTTGGTATTCTCATGGTTGAACGCATTTTAGGTGAATTCCAAAACATTTCAGAGGAAAGTTTCACTTCACACTTCATCATGTGAATCTCCAGCTTCATGTGCATTTTCATGTGAATACACTCTTTGTCTGTTACAAAATTTGATTTGCATTTGACGTCTGAACATTTATTTCAGAAAAATGTATGTATTTATATATTTTATATATGTACATTTTCATGTTTTTCAGAATTATTTTTTATTCGGTGTGCAAATTTATTGCATTTCCTGGGAAACTTAGATATTCGACCTAGCAGAATTCTGAAGGTGTTTCTTGTATACTGAATATATTTAAGAATTAAAATCAGCATTTGGTGTCTGTGCTGCTCATAGACGAGGAATAGAGGCTTAGACTTTCTCTGGGAAATGAAAGAATTACCTCATCCCTGTGATACAATGAAATCTGTTTAAAAGGGCAAGCAACCACAGGAGAGTTCCTTCACGCCTAAAGCAGTCCTTAAGATGTTCCTTCAAACACATTACATTAAAGGATTATTGGATTTGCTGTTGAACTCTTCATACTGAGTTTATTATATATAAAGTTGTAGACATGTGTGTGTGCGTATGTCTGAGAGGGAGGAGAGAGAGGGAGAAAAGGAGAGAGGGTAAAAAATATTTACACTCACATTAATTAATCATACAGCGGTAAACAGCAATATAAAGGTTGACAAATAGAACAAGCTTTAAAATAATTATGCAGTAAAGTGTAATCACATTGTTGCTGATCAAATCACTCTGATATGAATCAGTTCTTGGTGGATCCCTTTACCCCAGCATGGAATGACCTGTGATAGTAGTGGAAGAGGGCGACAGACGGCCGGACTTCGCAGTTGAAGTAAAAGCCCTTTTGCCCGCCGGAAAATTCACTTTGACTGCAAACTCAGATTCCTCCCTCTCAGGGAATGGCACCCCCTGGGTGGTCATTAAATTAAAGAATTATTTAGTTAGAATGTTGGCAGCCCGTCACGGTCTTATGAAACCCGGACTGGTCAGTGTATATGATACACAAGACACAAAGTAAATGGAGTTAGGCATATTGATTTACACTCCTGCGGTGTGGGACAATGCACAGAACAACCTTTACGTTTCTTACCCTCATACTCTCCCGGTTTGGATGAAATGATTTCGGTTTATGCTCTCAAGGAAAAAACTGTGTGAACCTTGCAGGGATTGGACATGCATTTTTAAAGGCTCACATGTTTAACTTGTCCCCTATGTGAATACATTGCAGCATAAAAGCCCAAATCAGGTTGTCCAAACATCTGATACATCTTACACATCCAAGCATCATCTAGTGCCCAAACACTTCCATATGGTAAAGAAGAAAAAAGATCAGGCATCCTCACATCTACAAAGAGCCTCCATTGTAATTTATCAGTGGCAATATTTGGAAAATTGTGCAATGATTCATATAAACTTGTCAAATACTAAGAATGTAAAGATACTTGGATGTTTACACTTGCATTTGACAATCATTTGAAATGCTTAATTGGAACTCAAAATGTCTAAAATGCAGACCAATCAGTCGATTTAACTACTTAACCTCTATGGAGATCTTTGTTTTGAAGCTTCAGTAGGTGGGAGAAGAAAATAGCAGAAGAGAGCAAGATCAAAGAACAAGAACAAATTGCATTAAAAAAAACACTTTAATTGTACAGATTGGTAGAAGCACTTAGCACCGTTACCTGCAATGTCTGATAATAATGTCAGTTTCTAAAGTATGATAACTATCAAGTCAGGACATCAAGTAATTGGATGAAAGTATTAAGTAGAGATGTAAAACTATATGTAGTTTTGTATGTAGAAACACGTGAATGATACGTAATAAACAAAATAATTATTTCCTGTTCACAAAAGTTATGTTCAATACTAGAATAAATTAAAACCTGTGTTGAAACTCTGTTCCTACTCAAGACCTGTCCCTGCGAAGGAACCCAAATGCTACCTCATATGGCAAATTAATCGTGGTACCCTGCGATCCACTGCTGGCCTAAATCTCTGCACATAATAATGTGCGGAAAAAAATCTCACAACAAACTCACCGCCACTGTGCCTCAACCAGCTTCACTCCTAGCCTTACTTTTCTTTTTCTTTGTTCATATACTATACCAACATTTGAATATTTGAAATGTTGGATCAAAATAAGGTTTTGCTGATCAGCGCTATGATCAGGACTGATTGTGAGTGACCCTGGCAAGCTTCCAGGCCACACAACGCTCCTCAAATAATCTTTATTCAAACTCAGAGTATAACATGAACCCACGTAGGTTACACATCTTCATGTTGCCAGTGCAATAATAACCGAGAAGTAAAGTATAAAAAACGTCAAGCTTTGAATCATTCGAGTTGTATTTGAGGGTCCGAAAGGGTGCTATGTCCCAGAGTGTTTAGAAACGCCCTGGGCTTCAAGCCAGTCAATGTTTTTTATAATACATCCATGGCCGGTAACAATTGATTGCAGAGAACATGACTGGGTGTTTGCATTACAGCAAACTAGCTGGCCCAGACGTTCTAATTCTCATCTTCACACTATGAATAGACCATTTTAGTACCTGTGGTTTGGTTGCACTAATAATAGTTAAGAGATGTCCATGCTGCACGTATATAAGATTGACTGGTATGAATGAATACATTTATTTATACGATTTTGTTGCATCTGATTGTTTCATTGTTCACCTGGGAGTTTGACTGACGGAAATCGATGAACTGATTGGTTCAACAGAATGCTGACCATGATTTATTATCCAACACCCGCAATCTGACCCCCATGTTCTTTTTTTTAACTCAGAACCAAACACAGAACTAAAATCAAGACCAAATACCACTCACAAATGCCTTTTTTAGTGGGTTACCCAGAAAGAAAAAACCTGACAACGCAACAGCACAGCTTCACTGTAGACAGGGAGCGCTATAATCAATGGGTGTTTGGAGGAGTGATGGAGGACAAAGGCCCTTGGGGACGACAGTGCTTTTCCTGGTAACACTTTAAAATAAGGTGCCATAATAAATAGCAAACTAGTCATTACCTAACCCTTTGTTAATATTTGTTAATTGTTACTAAAATATCTATTTGGCACAAGTTAATAGTTTTTTCATTATTGATTAAATATTAGTTGTTTGCACAACCCTAACCCAACCCTAACACACAACCCTAACATTAACCCTAACACGGGGCCCTAACCCTAACACACAGCCCTAACCCTAATCATAACACATGGCCCTAACCCAACCCTAACACATGACCCTAACCCTAACCCTAACACACGGCCCTAACCCTAACACACGACCCTAACCCTAATCATAACACATGGCCCTAACCCTAACCCTAGCACACGGCCCTAACCCTAACCATAACACACGGCCCTAACCCTAACACACAGCCCTAACCCTAACCCTAACACATAGCCCTAACCCAACCCTAACACATGACCCTAACCCTAACCCTAACACACGGCCCTAACACTAACACACGACCCTAACGCTAACCCTAACCAAAACACACAGCCCTAACCATAACACACGGCCCAAACCCTAATCATAACACACGGCCCTAACCCTAACACACGGCCCTAACCCGCGGCGACACTCTGTGGTCAGTGAAAAAAAACTATTAATTTGTGCTAAATAGATATTTTAGTAACAATTACCAAATATTAGGTTGGGTAATGACTAGTTTGCTATTTATTATTGCTCCTTATTATAAAGTGTTACCCTTTTCCTTGTTTCCTACAGCAGTGGCGAAATTAGAGTAATAACATTGCTCCCTCCAGATGGTGTTTCAGACAGGTATTTTTTATCTTATCAGTTTGGGGACATTTGTTATTAGATGTGTTGGAGTAAATTTTCAGTTCATAAACAAACCCAAAGTCCCTGACTGTTCTGGCCAGTTCGGATTAGGGTTAGGGTAAGGTCCACAGATCTGTTTAGATCGGTTTAAATAACTCCCAAAGGTAATTGTGTTATTTAAGGAAACCACTAATATAGAAAACTCCCAAAGGTAATTGTGTTATTTAAAGGAAAACACCAATATAGAAAATAACAATATAGAATATAAATTATCATCATTCATCAATCTGCATGGAGGATACTCTGACATGTACTCATGTGATAAGAAAAAAATTATGTGGGAAGAAAATGCATTTTTTATATATAAAAATTTCAACAACTTGTATCCTGTTGCCTTGGCATATGTCAATAGGGTGATCCTTTAATTAGCCGATGAGATTCAAACATCCACGTCCTTGTAAAATCATCAGTGGTTTTTTCAGTGGTTTGTAACATATGACGGGGAAAGTAATCTCCTCAAATTCAGTTCAAAAACCATATTGCAATGTCAGTATAATTACATTATTTGTTCTAGATTCTTTATTATCATAAAGAAATCGCTGCCATTAAATTTAAATAAAAGTTTGAATATATTACACAATTGAAAATGAAGCTTAAAAATGTATATAATTTGAGATGAAAGGATGTTCAATCAAAGATTGAATGTCTTTTTAGTGACTGAACAATAACAATTATATTATATTTGATGATTCCATGGATGACATCCACTGTGGAAATAAAATAAAAACAAATAACTTAATCCAAAGGCCAATTGAGGTTATATTAGATGTTGCTATTAAGCAGTTATTTAAAGTAATGAATCATAAGAAATAGTTTACCTGCAAACAAACAACATAATTCTGCAGCTGACTGAGAAGTCAGCTGAACTGCCACAAACTGATCGTTTCAGGAAGTGATTTAGTTTAGTTTATTCAGCCAAAAGGGTGTGCTTTTGAACAAAACCTTCTGTAAGACATGTAATATAGTTTGGTCCTGTTCATTCACATTGTTTGCAAGTTGATAGCAAATTAATAATGGTGTTTAAAATATTTATTTGATAATGTCACCAATTAGCTGCTTGAAAAACAAAGCTAGGATGAAAACCAAAAGTGTCCCAAAATGTGGACAAAACTGTAGATCCTCACCCATTGGATTCAGGCCATTCCAAAGAGTAAACGTCTCCAACTTGAATAGACAAAACTTAGAGGAAACCAAAAGGAAGCATCTGAACACTTTTCTCTGTCACGTCTTCATGCAGGTATGGACGTGAAGCGCAGACATCCTGATGAAGGAAGTGACTTGGAGGGGACTACTTCACCAGCGGTCTCAACGTTGGTGCATCATGTTGCTTGTGCATGTTCACCCTGAAGAAGGAAGGGTGCAATGCAGACCTAGTAGAATGAAGAATGGGGACCGCCTTCCACTCCGACAATCCCCCCACTCCGACCTTGATGTCTAATTGTCGGAGTGGCGGCACTTCCATTGTTTTCAAATGTCTGACAATTTCTGTTTCCATTGTCGGGGGGACGGTACTTTACTTTTTTTCAAACGTCCCGCCATTCCGACATGAGGTTATTAATATACTGTACATTTCATTACTGTTATCATTGCACTTTCATTAATTCATTTGATTTTTTCTTAGTTTCATGCGCTTTAGTGTCCTACACTGACATTCGTCATTGGGGATAGTCGCCGACCCTCATTCGCTGTGGATCTTTGGCCCAAGACATAAGGCCCTTCTCCAGTCTCTCTCAAAATCTCCACTGACCCAATTCATGCTTGGACTTTTCGATTCCATTTCTAAATTTTGGGACTTATGGACACTGAACTCTGGGGGTTATTTGAACGTTCATTGTGAAGTGGTTTACTGTAAAAGGAGCGTCGGAAATCCTGCCTGACTTTGCACACTGACGCCATTAATTAAGGGAACGCTGAGAGAATGCTGGAGAGTCGAGAAAAAGAAGACTAAATGTGCAAACATGTTATGTGCAATTTAACAACTGCACACAGGCCTATGGTATGTACAAATAAGACTGTTGTTATTCTGTGGCTCTTCTCCACACAGACTTCTTAGTTTAGTTTTGATAATTTTCAGCTTTGAAAATGATCTCTCCACAGAAGCAGTTGTCACTGGCAATGTTGCATCGATTTTTATCATCTTCACAAAGGCAGGAAAGATGAGCTGGCCACTGTTTTCCCTCAGCATGGCAAAGATTTCTTTGAGGTCTTTTGCAGGAAAGCTGGAGTGGAACACCTGTAGTTCTGTCTTCAGCTGGTCCTCGTCTTCTCCATAGAAATTACAGTGGATGTGGACAGCTTCCTTGGCTTCTGTGTTTGGCTCCTTACCCAGTTGGCATGTACCGTTAAGGGGTGGAAGGACTGAATGATTCTAGCAGTGGGACTTCCAGTGAATCTCCTGTTTAGCGCCTCAGTCATAGTATCCAGAAAGGTAAAAAACACTACTCCTGAAGTATAACTCCACAGACTCAAACTGAGCACCTACTTGAGACACTGTTGGGCTTTGTTATAAACGCACTGGCACTTTCCTTTTCCTCTCCTGACCAGGCACTACAGTAGGTACTGGGATGTTGAGACTCTCTGCCTTCTCTGATGCACATCCAAATATTTCCCCAAACTTCTCCTCAGACCTCATGGTTTGCAATGTGTGAAGCAAACCATCAATAACCTTGTAGGCAGTGGAGTGGTGCAAGTGTTCTTCCTGCAGAGAATCTGATGCCACAGCAGTGACTTCGAACACTGGGGTGGCGAGTTCTAGGCAAAGAATAAACATGAAGTTGATGGCATTTCCGTACATCTGAGCATCTCCTCTGGCCATGTTAGGTGGGTCGCTGTCACTGATGTCATCAAGGAGCTTCAAAATAGCTTTCACATTTCTCTGAAGGGCCTTCAGTGCTTTCTCCCTGCAAGCCCATCGGGTATCTGACAGCTGCTGGAGCTCCATAACACGCTGTCCAGGATACAGAGACTGCTGCCATTTCACCAAGGCAGCATTGCACTTTGGGGAGCCTGTGCAAAAGGCATACAATTTCTCCACAAGGTTGAAAAATGTCACAAAATGCTTGTTGGACTTTGACGCTTCCAGTAGGACCAGATTGAGACAGTGTGCCTTGCAGTGCACATAGAGGGCCTTCTTTTGTGTGCACGTATTCTGGCTTGAAGACCTTTATACATACCATATTGGCTGCTCCATCATATCCTTGGCCATACATATTCTTCAGCTCTTAGGCCGTTCTTCTGCAGAAGCAAGAACAACGTTTTCTCCAGCTCCTGGCCTGTAGTTGTATCAATATTGCAGACCTCAATGAATCTCTCCATTATTTGCATGTGATGAAAATATCGCACTACAAATGACACTTGTTCTTTGTGTGAAACATCAGAGGTTTCATCAAGTAGGATGGAGTACAGTTCAGCCCTTTTTGATTTCACTTTGTATCTCCCTCCTGATGTAAGTACCAAGTGCTGCAATTATGTCATTGGCTTCTGATAGAAAGCAGTGACACCTGGGGCCTTGCCTTGGAGACTTTAACTTTGGCAACTTTTTCCATATGTATATGCACACTGTCATACCGGGAAAACACATCCACCAGCCGAAGGAAGTTTCCACCGTTGTTACTGGACACGCTCTCATCATGACCTCGGAATGCTTGTCCCTGACGTGCAAGATATACTGTAAGATCAATTAATCTTGTCAGGATTTCTCTATTTGTCTGCCTCTCTCGCTCTCTAACTTCCAACCCCTTTACATCTGAAACATCAAATGCAGACTGGAGGGCCTTTTTTTGGAAATTGGTCCATCTAACCATGCTTGTCATGTGCTTCTCTGAGATGGAGTGTTGCTTGATTTTTTCAAGAGCGATATTCCACTTTCTTATGCCATCAGTTGTCCACGCTGTTCTGTCTGTATACTTTTCTTCAGAAAGGAAAAGCCGACAACTAAAAAAGTGGATTGAATTAGAAGTGGGAGAGTATTCCAGCCACACATTCCCAGAAAACCATTGTTTCTGGAACGACCGCCCCTCAGCATTTTTTGGGTAAGGCATATCTGGTTGACATGGGCCTACACTGCAGCACATTGAAATGTAGCTGTCATTGCACTAGATATGAAATGTGTCAACATGTGAAGGATCTGTTGGATATTGCATAGCAGCTATCTTTTTAATTGTGTCATCACTTTCACATTCAGCTGCTTCAACGTGCCATTCTTGTTCTCCCTCATCTTGGTCATCAGAGAGCACTGTTTCTGTTTCTGAACCTAGTGCTGCACTGGACTCTGCTTTATCTTTATATTCTGGGGATTCATCTCCCTCCTCTTCCATGCTGGTAGATGCCCTGGCCAGGCTGGCCCTATTGCAGCACAGAACTGAGCTGCTTCCCTGCTGTAGCTTCCTAGAATAAAATAATAATTGTTTTAATAATATCCTATTAAGGTAAATAGAAGATTACTGCAAGTCTTGTAACATAAAAATAACTTATGGTTGGGACAAAATAATATAATTAGCTTATATAGCTTCATGACTGATTTAGTACCACCAACCCACTTTGCTGCTAAAATGTTTGGACAGCTTTTAAGATATTTCAATAAAATTTGAGGAACAGTTCAACATTAAAATCTGAGCTTTAAAAGGCCCGGAACAGTTAACATGACGCTGGTGGGTGCTTTCATCCAGGAGAGCAGAGAGCTGCTCCCATGGGCTGCCTGCTGTAGCTCCCTTTCTTTTTCTTTTTTTAACCTCTCCTTTCAAGGCATTATACTGCAATTGGTAAATAAAAAGAGACCAACCATATGAATAAGACTGCTTGGTTACATTACAACAAGGCACAAGGCAATTTTTTCTGCAGGCAATTGGAAATTGCCTGTTTGTCAGTTTAGCAAATAAATGACTGTAAGTATTAATTATGTAACCTAATGCAAACCTACACAACACTAAATATTCAGCATACTGATAGATTCACATGCTGTACCAATGACAAACTCTGCACCATTGAGGCAATATTATCACACGTTTTTAATCGTCGAGCATTTATAGATGATAACGTAGGCATGGGCCACATACACTGTTTAAAAAACAAAAAAAAAAAACTTTCCGATTATTTTATTTTTTTCAAAAGGGCACTTGATTGGGCCAGGGGGCAAAGGGCAGGTGCTATAGCACCACCTTGGGTCTACCTGTGCACGCCACTGCCGCCAACTGACACGTGCATTCTGGGTACCTCCTGCATGAAAACAGCTGCGGAGTGCCACATTTCCAGAGGCCGAGCTTATGGTTGAGTCGACTGAACTTTAAGGTAAGAATACATTTTGCCAAGTAGCTGGTTAGATTAGATATTACTGTCATTTCAGTTTTCAGAATGTTGTTTGTGGTTTTTTACCCGTGTTCTGGGTTGGAACGCCAGCCAACACGACGGCTAGAAATTAGATGGCACCAGCCTGTTAGGACGCTAGTTTCCAGTCTGTTAGGACGCTAGTTTCTAGTCTGTTAGGACGCTAGTTTCTAGTTTTCTTTGTAGAGTCTTTTCGTTTAATTGGAAGATGAACGTTAGCAAGTGGCTTTACTCGAGGCCTCGTGTGTGACGTTAATTTGCACCGAAAATCCACCGGGCCCGTCCGCGGCACGTTGCATGAGCGTCGCGTATTTGGTCCGTCCTGCACACGACTTCAAAACCTACCGGGAGCGTTTAAGAAGCAAGCGTTTAGCCCGCCAGACTTTGTTAAAAAATAGAAAATAGTTGATTCTAGTGTAATTTGAAGTTAACATTAGTATTTGGCTATAAGGAAAAACCACACTCCTGCTATGTTTAAGGCTTGGTTCGAAGCGCTAACGGGATCACCAGAAATTAGACTGTGCCAGCCGGTTGGGACTCCAGTTTTCATAATGTTGCAGAAATAAAAACTAAACTTATTGCGATTATTAATGTATGAACAGGAGAACTGTTTTTTTTAATTAAGCAGTGGCCAGAAGTCATATAAAAGTAATGTGGAAACACTGCTGTCATATCAGACATTCAAGCATCACATTCAGTTTCTTGAAGAGTGTAACTATTTTGGAGTGTTACTAGATTAGAATCTAGTAACTAGGCAACGTAGTTGCCTAGTAACTTTCCTATTTTAAAAAGCTTTTTCGACCAGCCGTCTTGGACACTTGGACTTCTGCTACAGGATCCATCGCCGTAACCTGGTCGAAGGTAAACCCGGGCGGGCTTCCACCTCTACAGGTACGGTTGGCCCTCGCTCTCGCCAGGCCGCTTCCTTCCTTTCGAGCCAACCCAGCTCCCATCTGGCGGACGTCTTTCATCGCCGCTCAGTTGAGGCCACCATCCACCTCCAACAGCGTTTGCTTCTTCACAGCCTCGGCCATGGCACTTCACTACTCAACCATGCAGCTCCGCCAGCTTTTTCCCCAAATGCCTCCTTCCACTGACCTCATCGCCACACTAAAGAATTCTCGACTTCTTCTCTGTCCCCGTTACATTCACAGAGGCTCCCGCCGTAAATGTATGTACAGTTCCACTGCCGTAAACACTGTTCCATCGCTGTGGTCTGATCGCAGTTCACACACCGGCTCCAGCACTTCCTCATCGTGTCATCACAACAACACACGTCATCAGAATGACTCCAGCGTGAACACTTTCAACCTCCGCCCAATCCCTACTTCCACTCAATCAATTTCAAAACAAAAGTACCTAAAACTCGCCCCCTTCAACACAAGATCCCTCAACAATAAAAGCCTCATTCTCAACAAATTTATCACCGACAAGCAACTTGACCTCCTCCGTCTAAATGAAACTTGGCAAAAACCCCTGGACTACTTTGAACTCAACCAAACTACCCCTTTTAGATATTCTTACCTGGACAACCCACGCTCTGAGGGCAGAGGAGGGGGTATTGCTGCTGTTTACCATCAAGACCTCCAACCCACCCCACTCTCCATCCATGCTGCCCCATCAATTGAACACCTGGCTTTCAAACTATCCGGCCCAAAACCTCTCATAATTTCAATCATTTACTGCCCCCCCAAACCCATCCCATCATTCCTACCAGATCTCTCTGAATTCATCACCACACTATCTTCAATCTCGCCATCTGTTTTACTCCTCGGTGATTTCAACCTCCACATTGACCGCGGAATGTAAAAACGCTATGGACTTCCTGGACCTACTCAACTGCTTTAGCTTCACCCAACGCATCAACTTTCCCACCCACAACCGTGGGCACATCCTAGACCTGGTTTGCTCCACTGGCCTCCACATCCACAATGTCTCCAGCACCGACCTCTCCATCTCTGACCACCTGGCCATCTCACTTGTTATTGACATTCCCGCCCCCAAACCCAAACAGGACCGCAAAATCACTTTCCGCAATCTTAAATCCATCTATCCAGTTTCTCTCTCCACCTGCATATCAAACACTCTCTCCGGCTTCACCCTTCCTGTAAATCCAGCCCCCATAGACCTCGTCAACATCTACAACAACACACTGTCTACCCTCAACAAACTGGCCCCACTGAAAACTAAAACTGTCACGTTCACAGTCTCACAGTACACGCCCTCGCCTACAAAGAGCACATGCACCTCTACAAATCAGCACTCAACAAAGTCTGTTCTGTCTTCTACTCTGGCATCATTCATTCTGGATCCTCCAACCCACGCACTCTTTTCTCCACCATAAATAAACTCCTCAAACCCCAGGATAACATCTCATCCTCATTCATCCATAACCAGCTTGCCACCTCCTCTGCCACAAGCCTTGACTCAGAAACTCCACTTCCTTCAACCCCTGACCACCGGCTTTCCATCTTCTCACCCATAACCACAGCAGACCTCTCCAAAATACTCTCCACCATGAAATCTTCCACCTCCCCCCTGGACCCCATGCCTTCTGAACTCATCAAAGCCTGTTTCACCTCTCTCGCCCCACTCATAACAGACACCATCAACTCCTCCCTAAACTCTGGCACCGTTCCCCCACCTCTTAAGCTTGCTGCCGTCAACCCCCTCCTTAAAAAACCTGGCCTCAACTCCGACGACCCCAACAACTTCAGAACCATCTCCAACCTCACATTCCTCTCAAAACTACTGGAAAGTGCCGTCACAACACAACTCAAGCAATACCTCCTCTCCAATAACCTGTACGAAACATTCCAATCTGGCTTCCGAACCCACCACAGTACTGAAACAGCCCTACTTGAAGTCACAAACGACCTGCTGCTCTCCTCTGACTCTGGTTCCCTCACCATTCACCTCCTCCTCAACCTCAGTGCTGCCTTCGACACGTTAATCACTCCATCCACCTCAGTCGTCTGCAATCCATTGGCATCACTGACTCCGCCCTCTCCTGGTTCACCTCCTACCTGTCTGAAACATTCCACTACATCTCCATCAACAACCACAAATCCCACACCATCCCTGTCTCACACGGAGTCCCCCAAGGCTCAGTGCTTGGCCCCATCCTCTTCATCCTCTACATGCTCCCACTAGTTCACATCATCCGCCGCCATGGTCTTCAATATCCCTGTCACACCGACGTACCCAACTATACATCACCACCACAGCCATTACTCCTGCCATCCTATCCACTCTCACCAACTGTCTCACGGACATCAAAACCTGGATGGACCACAACTTCCTCAAACTCAACGGCAATAAAACTGAAATTATCATCTTCGGCCCAAAAACCATCATCCCCACCTCCCAGAACTTCTCACTTTGCATTGATTTTCACTCTGTCACTCCCTCCCCCCTGGTCAGAAACCTCGGCATCATCATGGACCCCACGCTCTCCTTCAAGTCACACATAAACAGCGTCAGAAATTGCACGCCTTCGACCCACCCTTTCATCCTCAGCTGCCGAAACACTAATCCACGCCTTCATCACTTGCAGACTCGACTATTGCAATAGCATTCTGTATGGCCTCCCTTCCACTATTCTTCAAAAATTGCAATATGTACAAAACTCTGCCGCCCGACTGCTTACTAACTCCCCCTCCAGAGAACACATTACTCCCATCCTCCGTCAACTTCATTGGCTTCCAATAAAACAATGCATCAATTTCAAGGTTCTCCTCACTACCTACAAAGTGCTAAACAACATTGCACCCTCGTACATAACAGATCTCCTCCATCACCACTCCCCCACTCACCGCCTACGCTCCGCTGATGCCAACCTTCTCACCTCCATCACCAAGACCAAGTATCGCACCCTGGGGGACAGAGCCTTCGCCATCGCCGCCCCTACCCCCTGGAACTCCCTCCCTCTGGCCATCCCAAACTCTGACACTCATTGTTGTTCATTCAAAAGTCAACTTAAAACCTATCTCTTCAGGACCACCTACAACATTTGACAGATCATCCTCCGCCATCTTCCACTCTCTCCCGCTCTCTTAATGTGTTGCCTATTGTTGTGGTGTTGTTTATTTTGTGGGTGTCTGTACTGTCTGTATGTATCCCTTTCTTATTTGTAAAGCGTCTTTGAGTATTTAGAAAAGCGCTATAAAAAACTGATCTATTATTATTATTATTATTTTAAAGCAGGAAGATTAATTTTGTCTTTTGTTTTAAATGTGTGTTTTTCTGTAACTGCTGAAATTGTTCCCCTATTAAAGAGCTAATTTATTCTATCAACTGCTGATAAAGTAACAGCTGAATAAATATACAATGTGCTTCAGAAAAGATGTGAATGCATGCAAGAAACAGAAATAATCGGCAAAGAAGTAAAAAATAAACATTAAATAAATTATACATGTGGAAGACGTAAAATAAAGATGTTTAGGTCAAAGCAAATCTGAAAAATTGAGTTACTAGTTTTCATGCATTTTATTTTGGACGTTTATTATAGTGTAATTTAGGTTAGTTGCCATGGTCGGTAACTAACTATGACATATCTTTACCAACTGTCTCTACAACTACACTGGATGGAGGTATCCTTACCAGGTGACTCTATAACTACGGATGAAGGTTTGTATATACAAACACTTGGTTAATTGGAGTATCGAATGGGGGGCAAAAAGTTGATTCACTGTTCACTCATGGGCCTGACAAAAAGTTGGTTATATATATTTTATGTTTGTAATTCCTCCGTATCCAGAACAGCGTGATTTATTATAACTTTATTGTAAATGTATTTGCAACATGTGTGTGTTAGTAGCTGGAGAAAGTTTGCTATTAAATTAATGTTTAAAAAACATTACATTTGCTAAAAATGCTTTATTAGTTTACTTTCTCAATTTTGAAAGTCGCACATCTTCCTGTTTTTAAGATTCAAGAGTGTTTTGGGGGGACTTGTTAATTCCCAAGTTCAGCCAGGCACATGCCAAAATTAAACTGCCAAGAAAATATTTGTTGACTTCAATATATGTTCAAGCTAATGAACACATTGCTTAGCTCATGAAGCTTTAAGATTAAAAGCTACATTTACCTGATTGACAGTGGGGGAAAAAAATTGCAGTATATTTACGTGAGGCGGCTGTCAGAATAAAAGCCAATTCTTGAGTTTCATAGTTTCCTGAACAGTCGTATGCTCTTTAACATACATATGCCTCAGAACAATAGGCTTCAGCAATATAATCTGTAATATTTGACCGATCTACAGTCACCAGCCACTTCATTAGGAACACGTGTGCAATCTAATGCAATCCAATACAACAGTTCTGCCATAAAGTCTATTTTTACGAAGCTAATACATTTTTGGTTTTTGTTGACATTGTCAGAAAGGTGATAATTCTACTTTATGTTTATTATTGAGTTCATAGTGGTAGTGTACTGGAGTGCATTATATTGAGCAGAGATCCTTGTACTTTTGTCCAATCCATTAACATATTTGAGGGGGACAAAATATGAACACTTTTCAATATATTGCACTCCAGGACACCAGCACCACCCATCAAACCTCAATAATAAACATAAAGTAGAATTATACACTTTCCCTGTGTTTGGAAGGAAAATCAAGGGCACAATAGTTAGCGAAATAGCTGATATTTTAGGTGCCCATTCAATCTGTGGCTTTTTGGAAAGCTTTTCTGGATCGCATGTCTGCAGGTTTTTTTTGGGGCAGCTCTCTGAGTTTCAGGAAAAAGAAGTAAGAACTGGATCCTTCCAAGCCAGAACAAAGCAGGAACATTCACTTCATCTGCAAGCAGCTTCAGAAAGTCCCACTTTCACTCAATGCTTTGGTGTAAAAAGGCAGTGTGCCTTAACTGATAAATTGAAATATTTTCATGTTTTGTAAGGGTATCCACCAGATCTGCTACACAACCTGTTCGAGGGAATAGTACCTGTGGAGTTTGCATTGTGCCTTAATGTTCTGATCAAGAAAAAATACCTTACGTTCATTCAACTCAATGACTTAATCAGACAGTTCCCCTACAAGTGGACTGACAAAGCTGACAGTCCACAGCCTGTACCACTGACTTTTGCCAGCCGGAAGAGCATAGGTGGAAACGCTCATGAAAATTGGTGCATCTTGCATTTGCTCCCTCTTATCATTGGTTTCAAAGTGCCAGAGAGTGAACCAGCATGGCATATTCTAATGGATCTGAAAGACATTGTGGAGCTAGTGGTTTCTCCATTTCACACAGATGACACAATTAGATACTTGGACACCAAGATATCAGAACACAGGCATAGATACTTGCAAGTTTTCCCAAAGGTAAAACTTCGGCCAAAGCACCATTTCCTGGAGCGTTATACTCAACTGATCAAGGCATTTGGACCCCTTGTAGCTCTGTGGACGATGTGATTTGAAGCGAAACATAGCTTTTTTAAGTGAGTCGTTTGACATACCAGCTGTTTTCGCAACATTTTACTGTCTCTTGCTTTCAAGCATGGCATCTGCATGGCACAGACATACTCAAACCTGCCCTCAGTGTCTCAAATCTGTCCCCAGTGCCTTTGGATGTCCTCAAGGAAAACTTACAGGAAGCAGTGCAAAAAAGTTTTCAGGAGAGACGTGTGTTCAGGTGGCCAATACAGTGACTTGCTATGGCACCAGTTACTCAGTGGGAATGATCTTGCCCTATGGATCCACCAGAGGGCTTCCAAGTCTAATCCTCATTGTGCAAGGCCAGCCTGCATTTGCTGTCAAATGTCTACATTCATGCTACAGTGAGCACCTTAGGTCTTTCGAATTGGAATCCACAAGACATGTGACAGTCCTTGACCAACAGGAATTAACAGACTCCTACTCTCTTGCAGCATACACTGTTGAGCAAAAGCGATTCGTCACCTTGAAGCGTCACATTCCCCTGCAAGATTAGGTAGTAAATACAGTATATATTGACATGTTTAAAATTGTTTTTGATTCCTCAATACCATTACTTCTATCTTTAAAAAAATCTTTTCAAGTAATCACTTTGGAATAAGATGTAAATTCATTATTTGCATGCCTAACTTTTTGAATTGAAGGATATCTTACAAGAGATATTTGCAATTGAACAAGATTTTAATATTCAGTTTCAGGACCAAGAGTTTCAGGTCAGTATTTTAGTCTCCTTGAAACTAAGGACATAAAGGACAAAGACAATATCAAGGTGGTTCTTTTTGAACCAGTGATCACACTAACATTTGAGGATTTGTTGAATGCTAAACGACTCCAAGAGAGCATTGATAGCAGTTGTGCAGAGTCATTGGAAGATGCCTGTTCCACAGCATCCACCATAATTCTGTCTTCTCCAGGGAGCACCTCCTCCCTTCGTTCTGAGTCCTGGCCAGCTCAGTTTGAGATGAAATTATTATTCTACAAGCTGCAAATGGAGCTTACAGAAAGGACAGAACCTTACTCAACAATCCTGCAGTAAAATCAAACATTCTGGACAAACTAGCAGATAGCATCTTTGTCTACACTGCCTATCCTTCACAAGCACAAAGAGAGCAGGTTGCTGAGGCCCTGGTTGCGAAGCACCCATGATTGAGGGACCCAGTATCCTTCAATGGTTTATATAGTTGGCACAACAGCTTGAAGCATAAGGTTGGCAATTACAGAGCATTGGTGAGACACCTTGGACTACCAGAGCTAAATTTAAACTCCCGAAAGAGAAATTCGGCTGCAGACTCCAGCGCTCCAGGTAGAATATTGAAAAAGGCGAAGAAGTCTGAGGTAAACTACCTCCCACCTCAACCTCAAGGTGAAACTGATGTAACCCTTGAGAAGGAGCAAGTGGAGCTTCTCTATGAGTACAATAAGAGGGACAATAACAAGCTCATAAATGAGAAGATGGCAAAAACCTTCTCACTGCGTCAAAATGATGTAATCCTCAACAAATCACCTGTGATTGTCTTCAAAGCTTGATGGCCTGCCTTGTTTGAGTTTTCCCAGGTACATTTTAATCATGTCTTCTCCAATATAGGGTGTTGTGTGGCAAAGTTTCAAAGTGAATTTCACTATTTTGAATTAATCATTATTTCTTTGTTTGACATAATCACTGCCATTATCCTGTAACCTATGTGAAACCTTCTGAAGTGAAAGTCACACATCTTCCTGTATTTTAAGATTCAACAGTGTTTTGGGTGTGCTTTTAATTCCTAAGTGCAACATTGAGATGTAAGTGGCATAGCTGTATGCAGCTGCTTAATTTTAGCATATACCTGGCTGAACACTGAGGGCGTCCTTCTGTGTAAGAGGGAGCGATCGCATGCCAAAATTAAACTGTAAAGAAAAACTTTGCTTACTCCATCATCTGGGACCACAAATGAGCACAATGCTTAGCTCATGAAGCTCTGAGAATATTATCTGATTAACTGTGGGGGGGGGGAAATGAGCAATATATTTACCTGATGAGGCTGCCAGAATGAAAGCTATTCTTACCTGATTACCTGTGGAAAAAATAAGCAGTATTCTTCGCTTCTGGTGCAGCATCCCTTATCACTTAAATGTTGATTTCAGTGTAGTCTTTAGATTACTTTTTCTGTGTTTTATGCTGTTTCTCTGGCCCATGTGTGTCTGTAATTCTTTTCTCTCTGTATCTCATTATGTTTCTACATCTCAATACACACCCAAGCTGTTGAGCCTGTACAGGAGGAAGAGTGGAGCCATTGGGAAGAAACTTGATGAGACCCTTGACATGTTAAATGAGGCATGTATTTACAACAGTGTAGTAGTAGTTAGTTTTATTTAGTTCCTTTCTGACGTCTGTAATCTCATATTTTATATTAATCGCATATCTCTCATATTAATGAGTAATCTCATTTCATATTGTTTTAAGACAGCAACATTGAGTCCCAAAGAGAAGTTGTGATCAGAGGCCTCACTCTCTACCTTGGTGAAAACACTGGAGAGTTAATCAAGGACTACCAGGTAAATAAAATATAACTCTGATTCAAAGCCCTGTCAATAAGTTTGTGCAAAATAGCTGCTTGCTGATGATAATTTGACAAGATTTTTTTGTAGATTTTTAATAATGTGCCTATGTAGAAATTAATGGGATTCTATTTGATTCATTTATTTGTATCAACATGCCTTACACATGAAGGACAAAATACAATCGAGGATAAAAAAAACACTAAGTCCAGAGCTTATTTCCATTGTGGTCTTCATAATATTTTAGCATCTAATTATTAAAAATGCTGCAGTGAAACATGGAAAATCATCACAGGTAGAGACTACTTGTACTCTATGTACAAGAAAAGCCTGGGGTTTGCTGCTAACTGCTGCTTACAATTGGATATGATTATTTTATGGAATTTTGAAGATTGGAATCTATTTGAATATGGTTTTGCTTTGCTATATGATTATTAAAAACGCTGTAGTGAAAGAAAAAAAAAATAATGACCGATGTATAACCATTTATAGATTAATGTAGCTAACAGAACCAAATATATGATATTTTTTATATAAAGCTGCATTGCTTTGTTTATTGAATGAGCGAAAGATGATTTCTCCAACAATAGGTCTTAAATTGACTTAAAATGGCCTTGGATGGCATTTAATTGAACTCTTATACCTGTAGACACCCTTGCTAAGCTACAATGCTACCTCAACAATCTGATCCTCTGTTTTGAGAGGGAACAAAGAGTTATGCATCCATTACTATACTGTACAATAAATACTGTACAATTTTACTGTACAATAATTTTATTCTCTCTGGTGTATTTCACAGGTTTTCGATGGCGACAATGCTGCAGCTGTCCAAAAAGCCTTTACTACATTTGTCCTCGGCATCTTTGTGGTCAGCAAAGCCAGGGATGGTCTCCCCAAGCAAGCTGGAATAGCCATCGAGGGAGCAGAAGTCCTTTTTGGTATCCCAGATGTGGCACATGCTTGCACCTATCTGATGGGCCTTATCTATGCCTTGGAACTAAGGTACCCTAATAAACTGAAATACACATTTGAGGTCTTTCAGAAGATCTTTCTAGAGCTGGAGGATGCAAACAAAAAAATGTCCTCCAAGGTCCATGACCTCAAGGTCTGTTTGCATGCTTAAAAGCCATGCAGATGCCGTTGAAGGTGTATGATTTGAGTGAGCTCACTCTTATCAAGTTTTACAGTTAGTTTTACACTGCACATTCTTAGGTTCTCCCAATGCACTCTCTCAGGTTACACAACTCGTTTTTTTTATTCTATGATGCTGGAAAATATTTTATTTGATTGAATTTGATGATGCTGATGCATGCTTTATTTTGTCATGTATTGTGAATTCTATCTGTTCTCTGCACTTTAACAGACATAATTCAGCTCCAGCTCAAGTAAAGCATTTAAAGTAACCTGAACTCAATTTTTCAAGCAGCTTTTTAAGTACTGCCACAAGAGACAGAGAAACCATGCAATAATGGAAATTTCTTTACTACATTTTTAAATTTTGAGAATTGCTGGATTGTGGTTGGTTTTTTTGCCTTATCAATGTTTCTGAATGTAGCTGTGAATTTGAATGTAGCTGTTTTGATTAGCTAGGATTTCATTTCGTTATGGTGTTCTGACCTCTAACAAAGACTGTCAGTAGGGTTCTGATAGTATTGTCTTGTGGTGACGGCAATTATCCCTTCAGTGTTCATGACTCTGTGGAATGGAGTTCATATTTCATAGTCAAATAAATTTGTTTATTTGAGCTGAACAACTTCCAAGTCTTGTTTTGGGTTAAGATGCATAATTATACCTGAAATTGATTGACTCACGCAAGTGTTGTTCATACTATACAGTGCGATAAATCGATTTGTAGTTTGTAAAAAATCAATCACTGTTTCCCAAATCCCAAGATGCAACCTAATAGGTCTTGTTTTGTCCTGACCAACAGTCCACAATTTAAAACATTCACATCAGAGAATCTGGGATTTTTCTTCTTAAAGAAATGACTCAAAGAAAATTATCAAAATTGTTGATGATTCATTTAGTTGTAAGCAACTAATTGATTAATCAACTAATCGTTGTAGCTCCTGTCTATTTATCAGTATGGTCAACACTTGGCTCCACGGCAGCTTATCTTGACATGTGATAAGAGGATTGTCATTTCCAACACATAGATGACACAGACTTAACTTTTTAAGTAGACCAAGCATGATACAAAATATTGTGCCTGATCTACTTAAAAAAGGTAAGGCAACTCTTTGCATCAGATTATTATGTAGATAATGCAATGCTAGTCTTTGTATAGGCTACTTAATTTCTTTAATGCAAGAAATGAGTTTTTTTATGTAAAGTCTGCCTCATTTAGTAAGTAAATTCAATTTAATTTAGTAAGTAAAGTGAACTTAACTTTGCAAGTAAAGTCAATTTTAATTTTGCAAGTAAAGTCAACTTATCTTAATCAAATAGACATAACTTATAACAGTAAGTTAACTCATTTGCAAAACTAAGTTGACTTTACTTGAAAAATTAATTTGACTTTACTTGATAAATTAATATTGACTTTACAAAAACTCATTTCTTACATGCAAGAAATTAAGTAGCCTATAGAAAGACTAGCCCTGCTTTATCTACATAATAATCTGATGCAAAAAGTTGCATTACCTTTTTTAAGTAGATCAAGCTCAATATTTTTATCAGTGTAGGGGCTGCATGAATGAACACTATAGTAGGCTATGCCATGCGTTAAAATAATAATAATAACAATAATAACCTCGAGCAAAGCAGGCTAACCCCAGCCTTCAAAAACAAAACTCTTTTTAGTGTAAATTATATCTTTGGTTAAATTATTTGGGAAAGAACAGCTAATACAGCGGTAATAAGTTGTACTTTCAAATCAATGCATCTGCAAACACCGTACAGCAAACACATATTTTCTTGACACATGCAGGTGTGGTGAGACGGAGGGGGCAGAGCCCTTCTTAATGATCGGGGCCGGCACAGCCAATGGCTTGCGTCTCCACCTTATTTATTCACGAGTAGCCCTTGTGTCGGGAGGTGCCACAATTGGTCTCCTCGTTACTTCCGGCTGCGCCCCTCCCGTCAACCGGCTGCCGGTATGTACGCACGCTGTTATGGATGCTCTGACTCTGATTTGTTTGTAGCATGGTGATTTACTTTTTGGGTACTGGTTGCTTTGCAGCGCTTCTGCCTGTCGCCTGCTGGTGCCCTGCCTCGGTTGGTGGTGCGTGTGGGATTACTTTTTCGCACTGGTCGCTTTGCAGCGCTTCTGCCTGTCGCCTGCTGGTGCCCTGCCTTGGTTGGTGGTGCGTGCGGGATTATTGATCGTGTAACATCCTCGATCCCCTACCGAACGTTAAAATCCAGCGGTGCTCCGTGAGCTCGCTGACTTGAGTAGGGAGTTGCCAACTTCCTGGTACTTCCGATTGCGTCATTGCCGACTGCTGTTTTTGCCACCCGTTCGCTTACCTGCAAGGCTGCCTTAGCTGTCCCGGGCTAGCCTTGAAGATAGCGGCGAAGACGCTAACAACCACTCCTTTTTAACCTGATCCGTTTGTATTGTCCTTGTGTGTTTCCACCTGTCCGTGTCGCAATTAGTGTGTGTCTGTGTGCGTGTAGACTGTGTGCGTGTGTGCGTGTGCGTGTGTGTCCTGGGGAAGTGTTTGGTTTAATTTGGAGGATTCTGTCTTTATTTGGTTTTGAGTCCAGTTTCTGTTAAGCCACTGGCAGGAGGCCTTTTATAGCTGCGGATAGCCAGTGGGCTATCACGCATGTGTAATATCTTTTGGGGCCTGTTTGGTGCATTTGGGTTTTATTTTTATTTCTTATTGATTTTCTTTTTTGTGACTTACAAGTTGTGAGTTTGGTCGTGTGTATATACTTCTTCTACTCCTTTTGTTTCCAGGTGCTGAGTGCCCACGGCAGGGAGGCAACTAGATCCCATAGGTGGTGGTGCCCTTTCTTCCCGAGTGTCTGTCACGTGTGCCCTTTTGGATTCTCTTTTTATTTTGCCATGTTGAACCTGCGTTTTGCTTTTGTTGTGAGTATGTGCGAACACGAGTGACTGGTTGGTGTCGCTGGTTTCTCCCCTCCGCGTTCCTGGTATCTTGCCCCCCCCCTTGCCGGTAAGCCTCAGCCCTGATCGTTCTTTCTTTCCCCAACGTACAGTGTCATCGTAATTGTAATGTTTGTGTGGAACATACATGTTTTAGTCAATAAAGACAACCTATTTTCGTAACCTCGTCTCTGGTGCCGTTAGCCAACGAACGTGTGTGCTAAGTTCTTGTTTTCCGTTCATTGATTGATATTTCCCTGGGTGCAATTCCTAGGGTGGCGTTGTCACTTACCCCCGTTTCTTCTAATGCCACATTTGGCGTTGACGGCAGGATGTACTTTCTAAACACCAGAGGCGTATGTTCCGATATTTATGTTGTCTTTACTGTGGTTGTTGGTGTAAAAACCTGCTTATTTTTCACTTCAGGCATTTGGATTGACCTTTCTCTCTTCAATTGTGTTAGTTGGCAAAAACAGCAGTTGTCTTGACCGTCGTAGCAGTTGACTACTGTGCTCCTTTTACAGTGGACCAAAAACCCTGCTGCCGCAGGTAGGTCATAGTTTAGCTATGAACATGGAAGAGCTACAAGAGCTTAGGGAATTGGTGGCACAGCTTAAAGCAGACAATGAGATATTGAAGCAAAGACTGAATCCAGCATCTTCGGGCGATACCTCACGTGCCGAGCCTGGGTTGGTGTTCGTCCCCCGTGATAGAAAGTGTCCCATGTTTAAAGGCAAGTCAGGGATTAAGGTAAATGAATGGATTGAAGAGGTAGAGGCATGCATGCGGGCACGTCACCTTTCTGTGAATGATCAAGCTTTCTTTCTGTTCGACCATTTAGAAGGGGAGGCCAGAGAGGAGATAAAATATCGCCCGAGCACCGATAAAAATGATCCCAAAAAGATCAAAAGTATTCTCCGGGAATTGTACGGGTGCTCTCAGTCGTATGTTGCCCTGCAAGAGGCTTTCTTTTCGAGAAAGCAGCAGGACGGTGAAACCTTGTTGGAGTTCTCTTTGGCTTTGATGAGTCTTATGGACAGAGTCAAGCATCGTGCACCCGATGGTTTGGTGAATGCTGAGGTTTTGTTGCGCGATCAATTCTCTGAGCATGTTATCGATGGTGCTTTGCGGAGGGAACTTAAGCAGCTTATAAGGTGCCAGCCAACAATCACCATGCTGGAGCTCAGAGCAGGGGCTATCCGGTGGGAGTACGAGGGTATGCCGGGTGGCGCGAGGGGTCGCAGTCAATCTGTTCCATCCATACATGGTGTCCAGTATGCAGTGCATGGAGGCCATAAGCCCGTTTCTAGCAGCGCTACAGAGGGGTCTGAATTATCAGAGCTAAAGGACATGTTGAGACGTCAACAAGAGCAGCTTAATAAACTGTCCCAGAGTGTTGACATGTTACAGCGCCCTCATCAAAGGCCTCGTGGTAACCCCATTATATGCAGGCGGTGCCAACAGCCTGGCCATTTTGCCCAGGATTGTGACGGGCCAAGGGTCCCCCCTCGTGCCCAGACCTTCTCGGCAGGCCACCCTAGGAACGATGGACAGTTTTTCCCTCGTCCGTCGGCGGGAAACTAGCACCCACCGAACTGCGGAGCCACAGTTCTGGTGGGGGGTTGCCTGGCTCGAGTAACATGTCCGTCGGATCTAGTTTAATCTCGTCATGTCCCCATTTAGATGTACTCATGGGTGGGGTCCCTGTACCATGCCTAATAGACACCGGGTCAATGGTGTCTACCGTCACCGAGACCTTCTTTTTGAACCACTTTGAGCCCTGGGGCCCTGACCGTCTGCGCTCCTGTCAATGGCTACAACTCCGGGCAGCCAATGGGCTGACCATACCATATGTTGGCTACTTAGAACTGGATGTTGAGCTTTGTGGAAAGTCCATAGCGCAGTGTGGTGTTCTGGTTGTGAAAGACCCACCTGGGGGGGTTGGCCTCCAGGCACCTGGTGTGCTCGGCATGAACATTTTGAACAAATGCTATTATGAGCTTTTTGGGCAACATGGTCCTGCCCTCTTCCGGCTGCCCTCTGTCTCCCAGGCTCATAGTGCTGTTGTTGAGGCCCTACAGCGGTGTCATTTTGCGGAAACTCACCCCATAAGGCCAGGGAGGGTCAAAGTCCGTGGAGGCCGAGCCCATCGTATCCCGGGTGGCACTATGGTTATGGTAGCTGCTACATGTTCAGCACAGTTTTCCGACACCTCGGTGTTGTTTGAACCCACGGACAGAGGACTCCCTGCGGGCTTGTTGGCCTCTCCATCCCTGATCCGGGTGAGCCGTAGTACTAGCTACATACCGATAGTGAATGTGGGCACGGAAGATGTGTTACTGTATCCTCGCGCTGATTTGGGTAGTTTGAGTTGTGTGCAAGTGGTGAGTTTGCCCGCAAGTGTCACTGAGGTCAACACTGTGACGGCCACTGTTACCTCCCAGATGGTTACACCATCAGTATCATCCCAGATTGAGGAAATTGACCTCTCTGTCTTGGCGGCTTCAGATCAGAAACAGGTCCGGAACTTACTACAGCGGTTCAGCGGAATCTTTGCCTCCCATGATGGGGACTTGGGTTGTACTAACCTCCTCTCTCATCAGATTCCACTAGTCGATGATGCGCCAGTTCGACAACGATACAGGCGTATCCCACCATCGGAATATGAGATGGCTAAGGCTCATATCAACCAATTGATGGAGGCACAGGTTATCACTGACAGTTGTAGCCCGTATGCGTCCCCTATAGTGTTGGCCCGAAAGAAGGACGGTAGTCTCCGCATGTGCGTTGACTACCGCCAACTAAATGCAAAGACACGCAAAGACGCCTTCCCTCTTCCTCGCATCGAGGAGTCCCTCGATGCACTAACAGGAGCCCGCTGGTTCTCCACTATGGATCTAGCCAGCGGGTATCACCAGGTCCCTGTCGCGGTGGGTGATCGTGCAAAGACGGCCTTCTGTACACCTTTCGGCCTTTTCGAATGGCAGAGAATGCCCTTCGGCTTGTGTAACGCACCAGCGACCTTTCAACGGTTGATGGAAAGGATTTTTGGGGACCAGCAATGTCAAACCTTGTTGTTGTACTTGGATGACATTGTGGTCTTCTCTACCTCCGTCTCCCAACACCTGGAACGGTTAGAACTTGTTTTGGGGCGTTTACAGCATGAGGGCCTTAAGGCCAAGTTGAGCAAATGTGCATTTTTCAAACAGGAGGTTGGCTACCTCGGTCACATCATTTCGAGTCAGGGGGTGGCGACGGACCCTAAAAAGATTGAGGCAGTGGCTAGTTGGCGTTGCCCTAGCACCGTCTCGGAGGTGCGTTCTTTCCTGGGGTTCGCCAGCTACTACCGCCGGTTTGTGGAGGGGTTTGCCAAGGTGGCGGCCCCCCTCCATAAACTGGTGGCGGTGCTGGGTGGCACTAAATCAAAGCGAGGTCCAAGCCAAAGTTTGCATTCCCTTTGGTCTGAGGAGTGCCAGCAAAGCTTTGATGCCCTAAAGGGAAGGCTGACCACGGCTCCTGTCCTTGCCTATGCTGATTTCAGCCTGCCCTTCATCCTAGAAGTGGATGCGAGTTACAACGGCTTAGGGGCCGTTCTATCTCAGGAACAGGGAGGGAAGGTGCGCCCTATAGCTTATGCCAGCCGTAGTCTTAGGCCCACTGAGCGCAACATGTCCAACTACAGTTCCATGGAGTTGGAGTTTGTTGCGCTCAAGTGGGCCCTCACCGAAAAGTTTAGGGAGTATCTGTTGGGGCAACGTTGTATCATCTTTACGGACAACAATCCCTTAAGTCACCTGTCCACGGCAAAACTAGGAGCATTAGAGCAGCGCTGGGTTGCCCAGATGGCCCCATTCAACTACGAGATCAAATATCGCTCCGGCAGACAGAACCGCAATGCGGACGCTCTATCGAGGCAGAACCCCTCGGACCCTCCTGTGTTGGCGGATCTGGCCCTGGGCACGACCCTTCCAACTTCCTTACAGCAAGTTGAGCAGGCACAGCCAGTAACGCAGGTGGTTCAAGCGGTGGTCACGGCATTACCGGAGAACAACATCTCCCAATTGCGCTCTAGTCAGGAACAAGATCCCGTCTTCCAGGAAGTTGTGCCACACTGGAGGCAAGGTGTTAAACCTGGGCCTACTGAGCGACAGCGAATGTCCAAGTCGGCATTGGTTCTCTTACGCCAGTGGGACCGACTAGTGGAAAGGGAAGGTGCTATGTACCGTAGGGTGTTTCGTTCAGACGGAGCAGAGGAATATTTCCAACTGTTACTTCCTGCTAGTTTGAAGTCTGATGTTTTGACTCAGCTGCATCAGGAGCATGGCCACCAGGGGGTGGAGCGCACCTTGGACTTGGCCCGTAAACGGTGCTATTGGCCGGGCATGTCCTCCGATGTGGCTCGTTGGTGCCTTGAGTGCGAGCGATGTCAAACTGCAAAAGACACTAAACCCCCAGCACGTAGCTTCATGGGGCATCTGTTGGCCTCACGGCCAAATGAGGTACTTGCTGTGGATTTCACGTCACTGGAACCGTCTCGGTCGGGTGTGGAAAATGTTCTAGTCATGACTGACGTGTTCAGCAAATATTCGCTAGCCATTCCAACCCAGGACCAGCGTGCCTCCACCGTGGCAAGAGTGCTTGTCCACGAGTGGTTTTACAAGTTTGGTGTCCCTGCTCGCATCCATTCCGACCAAGGTCGTTGTTTTGAGGCAACTCTTATCCAACAACTTTGCCAGCTCTATGGTGTTGAGAAATCACGCACCACGCCCTACCATCCTGCTGGTAATGGCCAGTGTGAGCGGTTTAACCGTACCTTACATAACCTTCTCCGTACTCTGCCAGCATCTCGAAAAAGAGATTGGGTTGCGTGCCTCCCACAGCTGCTCTTCTGTTATAATACCACCCCGCATTCAGCAACCGGCGAGTCCCCTTATTTTCTGTTGTTCGGCCAGGAGCCACGCCTGCCGCTTGACTTTTTGCTGGGAACAGTACCTGACCCTGTAGCAGGGACGGTGCATGATTGGATTGACGAACACCAAGCAAGGCTGCAAGTCGCCTTTCAGGGGGCTGAAGGCCGGATCCGAGCTGCAGCCGATAAACGGAAAGGGGCCAATGACCGCCAGGTTAAAGATCTACCACTGGGGGAGGGTGAGTTGGTCTATCTCCGTAACCTCAGTATGAGGGGCTGCCACAAAATTCAGGACCTGTGGAGCCCAGTGGTATATGAGGTTATCAAAGCCCCCCCAGGCAACGGGGCCGTGTACACAATTGCTCCAGTGACTGATCGGAGCAAAGTCCGACAGGTACATCGTGGCCTTCTTAAAGCCCGGGTAGTGAGGGATGCACCGGTAGGCCCGCCTTACACAAGTCCGCCAGTCGCTGAGACTGTTGTCGTGATGGAGGACGACATGGATGTTGATCTGGCGTTCTTGCCCCCGGAGTCACTGCTACATCCAGTAGAGACGCCGGTTGTTGCCCTTGCCTGTCCGGGCCCCCAGGTGGTGCCTGCTGACCCCCCAACACCATCGGCTGGACCTAGGCCTACTACGGTAAACACCAGTATCCCAGCCAGCCCCTCCCCTAGTCTAGACACTTCACCTAGTACTAGCAGAGTGGTTCATACTGACGGTACACCCGTAGTCTGGGTGGTAGAGACTCTGGATCCGGTAGAGGTCAGGGTGCCAGTGGTTCCGGAGCCAAGCATTGGCGGAGTGGCTCTACGCCGGACAGGTAGAGCCATGGCGGGCCAACATTCTAACATTCACCATTTACCTCAGACAGCTGGCCAGAAGGGGGTGTGCCCCAATGATCCTGTGTCGGGTCCAGTTGGTGCTACCCTTCAAACCGAGGGTTAGGGTGGGGCTGCCAACCGGTCTATCGTCGGGACGCCGACTGAAAATGTGGGGGTAGATTGTGGTGAGACGGAGGGGGCAGAGCCCTTCTTAATGATCGGGGCCGGCACAGCCAATGGCTTGCGTCTCCACCTTATTTATTCACGAGTAGCCCTTGTGTCGGGAGGTGCCACAATTGGTCTCCTCGTTACTTCCGGCTGCGCCCCTCCCGTCAACCGGCTGCCGGTATGTACGCACGCTGTTATGGATGCTCTGACTCTGATTTGTTTGTAGCATGGTGATTTACTTTTTGGGTACTGGTTGCTTTGCAGCGCTTCTGCCTGTCGCCTGCTGGTGCCCTGCCTCGGTTGGTGGTGCGTGTGGGATTACTTTTTCGCACTGGTCGCTTTGCAGCGCTTCTGCCTGTCGCCTGCTGGTGCCCTGCCTTGGTTGGTGGTGCGTGCGGGATTATTGATCGTGTAACATCCTCGATCCCCTACCGAACGTTAAAATCCAGCGGTGCTCCGTGAGCTCGCTGACTTGAGTAGGGAGTTGCCAACTTCCTGGTACTTCCGATTGCGTCATTGCCGACTGCTGTTTTTGCCACCCGTTCGCTTACCTGCAAGGCTGCCTTAGCTGTCCCGGGCTAGCCTTGAAGATAGCGGCGAAGACGCTAACAACCACTCCTTTTTAACCTGATCCGTTTGTATTGTCCTTGTGTGTTTCCACCTGTCCGTGTCGCAATTAGTGTGTGTCTGTGTGCGTGTAGACTGTGTGCGTGTGTGCGTGTGCGTGTGTGTCCTGGGGAAGTGTTTGGTTTAATTTGGAGGATTCTGTCTTTATTTGGTTTTGAGTCCAGTTTCTGTTAAGCCACTGGCAGGAGGCCTTTTATAGCTGCGGATAGCCAGTGGGCTATCACGCATGTGTAATATCTTTTGGGGCCTGTTTGGTGCATTTGGGTTTTATTTTTATTTCTTATTGATTTTCTTTTTTGTGACTTACAAGTTGTGAGTTTGGTCGTGTGTATATACTTCTTCTACTCCTTTTGTTTCCAGGTGCTGAGTGCCCACGGCAGGGAGGCAACTAGATCCCATAGGTGGTGGTGCCCTTTCTTCCCGAGTGTCTGTCACGTGTGCCCTTTTGGATTCTCTTTTTATTTTGCCATGTTGAACCTGCGTTTTGCTTTTGTTGTGAGTATGTGCGAACACGAGTGACTGGTTGGTGTCGCTGGTTTCTCCCCTCCGCGTTCCTGGTATCTTGCCCCCCCCCTTGCCGGTAAGCCTCAGCCCTGATCGTTCTTTCTTTCCCCAACGTACAGTGTCATCGTAATTGTAATGTTTGTGTGGAACATACATGTTTTAGTCAATAAAGACAACCTATTTTCGTAACCTCGTCTCTGGTGCCGTTAGCCAACGAACGTGTGTGCTAAGTTCTTGTTTTCCGTTCATTGATTGATATTTCCCTGGGTGCAATTCCTAGGGTGGCGTTGTCACTTACCCCCGTTTCTTCTAATGCCACACAGGCATCGTGTTCAAGCCCATAACTAGGATTTAGGATTGATGAGTATTTGATTGTGAGAAAACATTGTTTTAACCGCGAGTGCTTAAAAGAATGAATGAATGTGGCCGCGTGTGTGTGCACCTATCTGTTTAAACACATGCAAACTAAACACGTAACGCATAATACAGTCCATGGCAATATAAATATCAACTTGTCAGGATAAAATGCGCTCATGGCTCTTTAAGGGGATGGGAGATGGCACTCTCATTGGTTTATTGCAGATTTTGATAACAGAGTTGCCCAGTTTGTGACGTATGGTTTACTAGTGACGCGCATGAACATGGCGAAACATGAATGCTTTACTCAATATAAAATAATCAACCATCATATCACATACTTTAGTATTGGTTGACGTAACCGTCTGTTGGCATCGACTTTGCTCAGCTTTAAACGTTGTGCATTGGGAAACCAGCTCTAGATAAGGGGAAGTGTTGCCTTCCATACAGTGGCAATACAATGTGCTTCTCATAAGTAATAGCAAAAGGATAGTTGGTGATAGGCTTCAAGGAAATAAAGGCACTGAAACTTGAAACTGATCCTACTAAGTTCTGTTTAGTTCTGACTTTTTTTTTATCAGATAAAAAAACCTGCTGTGAAGAACTTTAAGATTCCCAAAGGAGTGCACATGAACGGTCACTGTCGGGAACACGCGTTATCACCAGGACCGTGAACGCGCCTTAATAGCAACAGCGCCAGAGATCCGCCCACAAAGCTACTTTCGTTTCGCGCTTCTCACTTGCGTTTCAGACCGTTAAAATAGGGCCCTATATGTTTAATGGATTTGCCTTCTGTGGGCAAAAACTTGGTTTATTTTTATTGCTCCCCTTCGAGAATTTGTGTGGAAAGGGGTGGGTCTAGGCTATATTCTCGTCTTTCTTCTTTGTAAAGTGCATTGTATTGCTTTTGGGCCGATATGAAGTTAACTGCGCCCATTCCTTGATTCATTCTGCCTCGGCACTCCAAACAATTAATTTTGTTCCAATATTCGTCCAATCCACTCCAATAGTGCTCCTGCATTGAGTTTAAATCCAACTCTTTAATACCGGGCATTTTAAATAATTGCACGCCCCGCCACTCGTAACAAACATGAAGAATGCAGTCTTCAATTGATGGACTGGGTTATTTCATACATCATCACAACATTTGGAATTAATCAAATAATTACAGATAAATAATACTTGAAATAATTCATGAATTACTGTTCTGAACCTCAAATTCTGAAAGTAGGACTTTGAAGAAGTGATGGATACTTTTTGGTTGAACACATTTGTTCAATATCGTGCCACTCTTTGCTGAAACAAGCTAGCAAGCCCAGGCACAATGGGGCGCTAGATGCGGGTTTTACATCCAAAATATAGAAAAATATGGCGGAAAAGCGAAAGAACACATAATTTTCACAATAATTGGGCGGAAGAGTTATCTTTAATGACCGTGAAAGACAAGTATTTATGTCTCATTTGCGGGGCCGTGCAACTTTGTTTTTCGTGAAGCTTGTATCAAACAAGTAGCCTTCATACTACTCAGTGACCTTTAAGTAGCTCTCAGGTTCCAAAAGGTTGGTGACACCTGGTCAGACCTTTTTCACTGGCGCATCATGGTAGGACAAACTCAGGTATGGCTCATAAAGTTTATTATGGTTCTTATACTTTCACAATGGAGAGCGTGGGCAGTCGACCTTCCTCTTTGGAGAGCTTTACTCCCGCGCCCTGATGCTGAAAGGGAGCAGACCCATTGTTAGTGTGACCTGGGTCTTTCCTACAATGTAACCTCCATTTTATAAAGCTTATATGTATCCCCTGAAAAACAAAAGAAGAGATTAAAAAAAGTCTCCCTAAACCTATAGTTAGAAGTTACAGTTAATAATTAATGAAACATTAAATACCAATGCTATGTGCCCTCTTCCAATAACAAAGTTGTTCTGTGTTGGTATCTATCGGAACGTATGACGACTCCTGCTCCTGTCCTGGTGTGCTGTCCTGGTCTCTTCTGATTCAGACTTTGCTGCTGCGGTTGATGGAATATCCTTTGCTTTTGTTCGTAGATCTCTTGGGAAGATTCTGTATTTTGAGGAATATTTCTGTCTTCTTCTCAATGCCCTGACATCCATAAATGCCATTTCATCAATTGTAAAATCGTCATGATAATCAGCAGTGCTCTTTGGTGTCACTCTGTGTGTTTCTTTGGTGGCCTTAGATTCACAATATTCAAGTCTGAGGACTTCCTCCTGGCCGAGTAACCCAGTGTCATATCGGTGTTGCGAGTCAAAGTCCTTGGCCTCCAGTGTTCTTTTGGCCAACCCGTGTGTCGTGGTGGTTTCACTACTGAAAGTCCTCCGTCCATCAGCCAGACCCAGGGCTGGGCTCACAGACGCGTTCTCAGACAACACAGAGGGCCCTGTGGTTGAGGCCTCACTTCTGTACATTAAATCCTTATCTGCCTGTCCATCTGTCTCATCCACCTCGATCACCCTTGCTGGAATGCCAGACGATTCCCTTTCCTCAAACGGCTGACTGTGAGAGAATGCTGCCGTCTTAAAGGGACTTGGCGTTAGATTATCTTTGTCGATGGTCCCCGGAGACAATGTTGTGTCCGTGTGATGTGGATGACGGGTGAAACCCGAAGGCAGGGCAGCTGTGGTTTGGTTTTGGGCAGGCTGTGTCCGTGGACTCCAGCTTTGAGCCATAGAGGAGGACGGAGTGGGGGCCTTAGGGAACCATGGGCAAGGGCATTGGCATTCAAATATACCTGAAGGAAAAAGAAAAGTCTGATGAAGGGAAATGTCAAAACATGTCAATATACATTGAACATTTCCAACCACAATGGTACATGATTTATACTTTACGACATGTTTAAGAGTTTTGTGTCTGTGGGACTGTGTGTGTGTGTGTGTGTGTGTGTGTGTGTGTCGGTGTGTGTGTGTGTGTGTGTGTGTCGGTGTGTGTGTGTGTGTGTGTGTATGTGTGTGTGTGACTGTGCATTTGTGGTGTTCTGTATGGCTTTCTGTTAGAGATGTGTCTCTTGTCGTCTCCCATACCCCAGGGTTGCTGGTGGCGTGATGGTTGCTGGTGGCGTGATGGTTGCTGGTGGCGTGATGGTTGCTGATGGCGTGATGGTTGCTGGTGGCGTGATGGTTGCTGGTGGCGTGATGGTTGCTGGTGGCGTGATGGTTGCTGGTGGCGTGATGGTTGCTGGTGGGTCCTCCCCCTACTCCTCCTCGTACTCCAGGGCAGCGTACTCCTCCTGACAGCTCCAGTCCACAGGGCTGTTCCGCTGCCGCAGCACCACCGCATACATCTCCACCACGCCCCGGGCCTTCTGAAGAGCCTCCTTAGGAGAGCTGCACAGGACCCTGGTGAACCTCACAGGGCTTTCCTGCCGTACACAGGACACAGCCGAGTCACCACACACAGGAGAATAAGAGCAAAAAGATGCCTTCAATTCTATAATATAACAGAATCGTCCATGTGAAGACTAGGGATGGGATTGGGATTGGGTTTGTCTAATATTCAATGATTCATTCATGAGGGTCAAAGTAGATTTTTTATGTCTGGAATAAAAATTATTTCTCTTTCAAAAAAACACGTATTAACGGACAGAACTGAAGTTGTTTCTGCATCCCCATTCGTGCACAGAAAAAAACAATATACACCATGAATATTTAGATATATGGATACACCACAAATATATAGCCAGGCTAGCTAGCAACTAATTAGAAAACATATCTAACGACTCTCACTGTCGGAGAAACAATGACAGGGACGGATTCAAATATAAGGTCACCAGGGTAAGTAGCAGTAGCGAACGAACATAAATCTACATAAATACTTCTACTACTAACATCTGTAATTTACACATCACTTCACGGAAGCTGCAGAAAGTCATGCAGCTCCTAGGTAAACAAGCCGCCATAGGTTGACGGTTCTAATCAGAGACAGAAACTCAATTCCCCTTGAAGGGCCAGTGACCTAATACTGGTAAACTCAATTCCCCTTGAAGGGCCAGTGACCTTATACTGGTAAACTAAATTAAATCTGCGATACTTTTTATTCTAAATGGAGCATGGTGTGTTTATGTGATTGAGATTTATTGCAAATGATCCATAGCGGCCTTTGTGAATGTTAGCACATTTTCATTCGTACCGCCCACTGATACCGACCATGATAAAATTGAGTTATTCACATCCCAAATTAAGACCACATACAAACTTTTCGGTGAAAGGTCATTTGTTAGCAGCTGTCAAATCCAAAAACCCACCAGATGTAATTAAGACAAAGTGCATCGTTTTGGACTCATTGACATCTGTCAAGTCACATCTGATTAATATGTCATAAAACGAAAAATACTACTAATTTTCATGTAATTTCCAATCCTAATCTTTAGTGATTGCTTTGTAAAGACTGCACTTTAGACTTTATCAATTCTAATCTTTAATGATTGCTTTGTTTAGACTGCACTGTAGACTTTACCAATCCTAATCTTTAGTGATTGCTTTGTTCTGTAGACCTTACCTCAATCTCTTCATTGATTTCTGGTACACATCCTTGGGAATAGAGGTTGAAGATGACCCTTCTCAAAGTGCTGACATATCTCCGGTTGTCAGAGTTCTTTGCATAGTTGAAGTGTGTGTTCAGCAACTCCAGGATATGTGGAAAGGCTGCTTTGACATAACAGACTTCACTCTGTAGAACAAAAATGGGTTAGGGTAAGCCAGGCAAACTTACAGATATCTAGTTATTTGCCTTTAACCCTAATCCTTTTAAATATGTTTCAATGAATACCTTAGTCAACATCAATATCATTCCCTCATAGTTAACATGAACACAATTAGTAAATATTACTTGACCAGTAGTTAACTGTTCAATGAAGATCGATCAAGTGTCAATTAATTGTTAATTATTCCTTATACAGTATTGGAGAATACGCTTGTGTTACTGTGTTTTACTGGGACCACTTTATCCAGGATGGCAACTCCGGTCAGAGAGTAGACGCATACACAGGGAACAGTTCTGGTTGTTTATATTGTTTCAATATTGCGGTGACATCAAGGAATTCCAAGGAATCAAGCAATGGATGAACGATGAATAATGATTGATGAATGATTGAATGAATGAATGAATGAATGAATGAATGAATGATTTTTTCTTCACGAACGCATTCTTTATCGTGGCGTGCTATGCGGTCGCGCGCAACAAGCTCTGACGTAGCCCCGTACACCCCGTGACTCTAGGACCCCACGGCGCTATCTGGGCTGTCCCAAATGTCTGAACAGAAATAACGATATATATATACGCATTATATACGTAATATAATAAACGAACTAATGGAACTAAGGGAATTTACAACAGCCGCCCCCTGAATAGCATGGCTATTATGTAAACAAATATAAATTCCCTAAGGTGCTACAGCAATCCCTGGATCGGCGTCGTCGTCCGGAACAGCTGGTAGCCTGACAAGGCGTGCTACTGGTCGCAGGTAAGTCTTGTCCCCCACTTGGACCTCAGCAGACCGAATGCATCCATCAGCACTGGCATTCAGCTTGACCACCTTCCCAACGGGCCAATGAGCACTTGGCAGCTGAGGATCGACGATCATCACGACAGTGTCCTGGAGAAGATCATCAGTAGGTTGGCGCCACTTCTGACGGACTTGAAGAGACGGTAAGTAGCTTCTGAGGAATTGCGTCCAGAAGTGATCCACCATCATTTGACAATGACGCCACCGTCTCCTGGTGAGTGGGTCCGGGGCATAGGACACCTGTGGCAAGGAGGCGTCCCGCCGCCCCATCAGCAACATGTTTGGGGTCACAGGATCCGGATCCCCAACGTCTGACGACACGTATCCTAAAGGCTTGGAAGATGTGAAGTAGCATGAAGCAGCATGAGACCCGAGACCATCTGGACCCTGGAGCACCCAGCCGAGCGCTGTGTGAACAGCTGCGGGTCCACCTCTGGGGCCGAACCTGACAGGCTCCTTCGCTGTGATCAGGTGGGTGCAATCTGCACCGATTAGCAGTAGCGGATGTACCTTACTGAAGTTCTGCAGCTGGAGGCCCCTCAAGTGGTGATAGCGCTTCTGAAGTGCAGTTACGGGGTAAGATTGCTCTGACAGGGCTAGCCGACCCGCTGTGAAGGCACCCTTAACCAGGTGCTGTTTTGAAGGATGTGCCAGGGAGGCCACATGGAAGTTGACCGACGCACCAGTGAGGCGAGCCACGTCTTGGCGGATCGTCCGCAGAGCGAGAGATTCGGCTTCACCTTTGAGTTCCAGGTGACGAACGGCAGCTGGCAGTATTATTGTGCGTTCGGCCCCATCGTCAAGGATTGCGTAGGTGTGCAGCGACTTGCTCCCATGGCTAATGATGATTGGCGCCACCTTGAGGTACACCTTTCCTCCTTGCTTGGAGTTGGCGAGTGAGGCGCGATCCTCCGGCGTAATGAGGTAGACGCGGGGACCTGGCTTGGCGATGGTATGGAGAACTCTGAGGTGAACCTCATGACATTCACTGCACGGTTTCTTCAGGGTGCAGGCGTCTTGCCCGTGGTTGGTGCGACCACACTTACGACAACGCTTGCTGTCTGCTATCCACTTCTCGACCTCTTCCGGTGGGCGTCGGACGATGTCTGGACACTGTGATAGGTAGTGATCAGCACTCTCACAGAAGAGACATATCTTCTCGAACTTCTGCTGCTTGGCCTCCGACTGAAACCTGTCTGAAAGCTGACGACTGTCAGATTCAGGCTTGTCGGAGCCATGATAAACTGAGAGGTTGCGAGGCCTGGTCACAGGAACTTGCCTATCTCTGTTGGGGGCCTGTGGCCCTTCAATCCGATGGCGCTGTGCCATTCTTGCGGACAGTCTTTGAGATTCAGCTTTTACCCTGAGCCAATCGGAGAGGTCTCGGAGGTTGTACGGGTTTAGGCTGTTTGTATTGAGGCGACCTTGAGCCTGTAGATGCTCCACGAAGCCGTCCCTCGATTGCTTAGGGAGCTTACTGAGGAGCCGATCGACATGGCCGGTCGACATCACTTCCATCCCGTTGGGCCCTTCCAGCGATGCAAGCATTCCCACTAGCAGGTCGACACTAAGGGCGAAGCTCTGGAAGGCCTTTGCATCTCCAGCTTTGAGGTCAGGAGAGTTCAGGATCGCGGCAATCTCGCTTTGCGCGAGTTGATGTGGCTGTCCATATTGCCGCTGTAAGGCCTGCATGG
This sequence comes from Pollachius pollachius, assembly GCF_949987615.1. Taxonomy (NCBI): domain Eukaryota; kingdom Metazoa; phylum Chordata; class Actinopteri; order Gadiformes; family Gadidae; genus Pollachius; species Pollachius pollachius. The sequence continues at coordinate 1,137,843 of NC_136945.1, read as the reverse complement.
CAGCGGTGTAGGGCTCCGCATAATGCCTGCAGGACTGTGCTATCAACCTGGCTTCGTCCAGGACCAGTTGCTCTATAAGTACACGGTACTTGTAATGCTCAGAAAGTTCAGTGTGGGGACTGAGTAGGTGGTCCAGCGCCATCTTCAGGTCAGTGAAGTCTCTCTCATTGTCGTTGACCAACTTAGGCAGTTTCGGTACTGGGACTGGCTGCCTGGGAGGCTGGAGAGTGGATGGCATTTGTGTTGGTGTATAGCTGGGCTGAAGGGCATACTGGACCAGCGGAGCTGGTGCGGGCTGATAAGGTGCTGGACCAGGTGCTGGAGGCACCAGCTGATAGGCTGGCTGAGTTGTTGGAGCAGGCTGGGGCTGGTACACCGGTTGTGGATGATGGCTCAGCTGGTACGGTGCTGGACCAGGTGCTGGAGGCACCAGCTGATAGGCTGGTTGAGTTGTTGGAGCAGGCTGGGGCTGGTACACCGGTTGTGGATGATGGCTCAGCTGGTACGGTGCTGGACCAGGTGCTGGAGGCACCAGCTGATAGGCTGGTTGAGTTGTTGGAGCAGGCTGAGGCTGGTACACCGGTTGTGATTGATGGCTCAGCTGGTACGGTGGCAGCTGATACACTGGCTGTGCAGGGATGACTGGTGGAGGCTGATACGCTGTCTGCGGGGGAACAGCAGGTGTGTATGGTGAGGGCACCACTGCCCATATGGGTGGTTTATAGGTAAGCTGTGCAGGCGTAGCTGGAGCATATTGATATGCGGCCTGGGGTTGATATGTCGGCTGTGCAGGCGTAGCTGAAGCATATTGATATGCGGCCTGGGGTTGATACGTCGGCTGTGCAGGCGTAGCTGGAGCATATTGATATGCTGCCTGGGGTTGATATATCGGCTGTGCAGGCGTAGCTGGAGCATATTGATATGCGGCCTGGGGTTGATACGTCGGCTGTGCAGGCGTAGCTGGAGCATATTGATATGCTGCCTGGGGTTGATATATCGGCTGTGCAGGCGTAGCTGGAGCATATTGATATGCGGCCTGGGGTTGATACGTCGGCTGTGCAGGCGTAGCTGGAGCATATTGATACGCAGCCTGGGGTTGGTGTGTAGGCTGTACGGTCGTTGGCGTGCTGGCATACATGGTCTGCACAGGCGATGACGCAGGGTGGTTTGGCTGGTAGGCAGGCTGGTAACCTGGTGCTGTTGACAGCTGTTGGCCCACTGCTTGCGTCGCTGTTGTCACTTGAGACTGTAATGCTGCAGTTGTTGTGCACAGCGGTGGTGTTGGCAGCAGCTTATCTTGAGGCTGGGTAGGTGGTCCCAGCTGGGGGAATAATGGCTGCTGCTGAAAGACACGGCTGTCTGGTTGGGGGTCTAACCAAGGTGAGTGGTTCGACGGGTCGCCCAGACCGATAGGTGACGTGTGCTGTTGCGTAGGAGGACCTGGTCCGCTTGCATTGTAGCTGCATTCCGTTAAGCGCCGACTGTAGCAGCCCTGTTCGGAGGGAGCTGGCGATTGGGGCCCCACACACGTGTGCATGTGGCTGGGCAGATTACTAGCATACGATGCTGTGTCCCATTGACTCGCCTTATCGACTGCCCCAGGCGAGAAGGGACAGGGAGGAGGCCCGAGCGCGGTGTATGGCTGGTCACCTGTAGCGGCAGATTCGGTCTGCAGGCTGAGTGACCGCAGCTGCTGTGCGCTGGCGCTCTCGCTGTCGTCTTGGAGGGGGGCAGTATAAGGCATGAGGGACTGTGGTAAGCTGACCTGATAGCCCTGCATGTGTGCTGGAAGCTGTCGCTGCCTTCCTTGTCCTTGTGTTCCGCTTCCGGTTGCTGCTGTTCTCTGTGCGTCCATGGCTCCGTCGTGGGTGAAGTAATTCCGGTTCGAAGGACCAATATTGGAGAATACGCTTGTGTTACTGTGTTTTACTGGGACCACTTTATCCAGGACGGCAACTCCGGTCAGAGAGTAGACGCATACACAGGGAACAGTTCTGGTTGTTTATATTGTTTCAATATTGCGGTGACATCAAGGAATTCCAAGGAATCAAGCAATGGATGAACGATGAATAATGATTGATGAATGAATGAATGAATGAATGAATGAATGAATGATTTTTTCTTCACGAACGCATTCTTTATCGTGGCGTGCTATGCGGTCGCGCGCAACAAGCTCTGACGTAGCCCCGTACACCACGTGACTCTAGGACCCCACGGCGCTATCTGGGCTGTCCCAAATGTCTGAACAGAAATAACGATATATATATACGCATTATATACGTAATATAATAAACGAACTAATGGAACTAAGGGAATTTACAACATACAGCGTTAATTAATGTTAATGAATGGTTAATTCATATGCCATTATTGTAAAGTGTTGCCTCTGCTTTTTAAACATGTTGCTTCTCTGAACCTTTAAGGCAGATATCATTTCTAGAAACAGTTCCGTTTGTGCTCCCACCAAAACTTTGAAATGCTACATCTAATATTATTTTGTTGGTTCACATTCGTACAGTTAGTTCCTTGTCTTATTTATTCTAACTGTTTTCTGTGTGAATATGCCACACACTCTTTGCTGTAAAAAAGGTTTGGATCCCCAATGTAGTTCATGTTGAAACACTATAACTTAAACCTTGTTCAGCTTAAACAACAACTAAATGTAATGCAATACAAACACAGCAGGTCATTTATAACTACTCACCAAATTCTGGCGTTCTGTGAATGCATATACTATTGAGCATCCATTCTCCAATTGGTTATCCATCTGGGAGGCAAATATGAGTGAAGAAGGTAAATATAGTTGTATACTATCTATTAATAGTGTAATGTATATTGTGTTGTTCTAATTGTATTTTATATTATAATCCAACAGATGCACAAGTCTTCACCAGGCGACTGAGGCTATGCAGGTGGTCCTCTGTCACAGAGTGTCGACATGGACCAGGAAGGCCCCAGACCAGGCTCATGAGCAGGGGGAGCAGGAAGCACAGATGCCTTGCCTGAAGATACAGGGGCACAAAGGAGACAAAGGTTTACTATGCATACCTCATAGTCCCCTGATCAACGCAGAGGTTGACATCCAAGACAATGTGACCAATGGGGGACTCGAGTACAAAGGATGGGATACTCTTGAGACGGATTTGCAGACGCATTAACCGCACGGCATGAGTCATGGGAAAAGCAGTGATAGAATTATTGACCAATGAAACAGGAATGTCCCAGAAAGCTCAGATGGGGCATTGAGACCTCAGTATGTGGCACATGAGATGAAGGGAGAAGGAGCGGTTTGATTATGAATGGCAGGAACTTTCCAAAAGATTCAATTAGATTGGAAAAAATTGACCACTTAAATTTCTTCTCAGTATTACATTGTCCCAATTTTTTTTTACAATTATATAAAATGCAGTATGTTTTGCATTTACTGGCTTTAGAATACATCACAGCAAACATATTCTGGTACATCAAGCTATGATTTAAAGGCAGTCCGATGAAACTGGAATCTTGGAGCTTTCAATGAGGGACCTAACTTACCTGAATCTTTACCCTAAAATAGGTTTTTCTAAGGCCATCGCAGTTAAACTTATCCCTTTGAAAACAGAAAGTACATAATTTTCGATAATAAAATACCAATGTTCATCATCATCAGCTAATTTAATATGATATAATGCGAACTATGTATTCAATAGTATCAAGCTAATTTATTATGACATAATACGCGTTATGTATTAAATCATAAACTTAGTTTTATGATGTAATATGAGCTATGTAACTAAAGTATAGGGTGTAACATCATAAGCTCTGAGTAATAGCCTTAATAGTACATTGTTTTGTGTTTATTTATATAATGATTTAAAGTATGAATGTATGAACAACATTCATACTTAATAAACATCACCTTAAAGAGATTTACCTCCCAGCGTGAATCCTAGACCACATTTAGCAACACACAACATCTGCAGATGTTTCCAAACAGGATGAATCAGTACAATTTTTTGAACAAAGAAACTCTAAGACTTTGAAAGGAATTTGTCCCGGCTTCCACAGCCTAAATTCTGATTCTTTAATCATCCATGGTGATGCATTATATCTCAATGCATTTCTCCAGTGTCTCCTGTTCCAATGATTGAATATAAACAGTGAGTAACCACACTAATGTTTAGTTTTCAACTAAATATAACAACCAGATTTTCAATGCAATTCCCCTATCGACACTAATTCTTACCTTGGCTGTAAATCCCAGATTGTGTGTGTTCATCTGGCTGACCGGGGCACATAAAGAATAGCAAAGTCCACTTTAAGAGTCATTGGCACAGAGGTCTGGTCAGTGGGAGGTGAGTAGCGTAGTACAGAAGCAGAATGGACCAGCGGGCCAACTGAATCCCAGAGCAGCACTGCCATACATGCTGAGCGAACAGTGGAGAGGAACAGGGAGAGAATGGGAGGGTGGGTATGTGTGTGTGTGCGTGGTTGAGCGCATGTGTGTGTGCGCGATGTGTGTGTGTGCGCGTTGTGTGTGTGCACAATGTGTGTGTGTGCCATTCCACAACATGATGTAATTTCCATACTATTGTATGTCTAGCTAACTGATATATATCCCTATATACGCAAATTATATAGAAGTCGTTGCATGGCCAAGCATCTACCTGAGTTCAGCTCAATTCATCATGACAGAAATCAGATACATTCACAGATTAATCCACTTGGAAAGTTGTTTAGTGAGGCTTTTAAAAAGTAAAATACAATCAAATGCTATGATGCTCTAATGCTCAAAGCTTGTTTTTGTTAAATGTCTAATGGATCAAATACTAAGTACTTAAGTACCATTTTTAATCCACGTGAGTCATAATGTGTGTTCCTGTGTCATGTTTGATTGATAGCGATGGGTCACATAATGGCTTTCTCATCTTTGGTCTTTTAACACATTCTGTCAAGGTTGAAAGATTTACACTGCTTCCTGCATGCCTTTCCTGTCTCACTCCAAGCAACAAAAGAACAAATGGATCACTATGCTCCAGGCTAACTGCTTGGAAACACAAAACACCTGCAATTCTACAGCACAATAAAAGTGCCAGTAAAACCCTAGTACAAAGAATTTTATGTGGTTCAGAAAAATAACCTATATTGATTAACCTTGATTAACCAAGGCATCCAAGTTAAAGAAATATTTTTTTGATAGGAACAAATCAAATGATTAATTCAGAAGAAGTATAATTGTACCACAATAGTGTCATAGTGGGTTTCTGGTGGCGTAGCAGAAGCGAGGAGGGATGGATCAAAATGCAGATGACTCTGGACCAAACAAAAAGGGCTTTGATTAAGCAACGCAATATTTGTTCCATGTAAAGGCAGGAAAGAAACTACAACTTGGGAACTAGGAGGAACATGGGACATGACAACAACAAAGAAGTGACAAGGGAACAACGGAGATGAACCACTATAAAGGGGAGAGAGTGACCGGGGAATGAGGTGCCGGTGGGATGATAGACGAGGACACAGGTGAGGGGAATGAGGGGATTGAAGGCTGGAAATTTGAGGGGAGGGAAACGTAGTGAGACATCTGGTGGACAAGGGGAGAAGGGACACTAAACTAAATCAGGGCAAAGGAAGGACATGACACATGGTTTATGCCTACTACCATACACTACTGCATCTATAGTGACTAAGTAGGCACAGCTCCCCTATTGTCCGATAGTGGCAGGTCCTCCGCTTTCATTGGTTGACAAGTTGATTATTTAGATATACTCTGAACAGAGTAGCCTCACATTTGATTGTATTTAACATCTTAAACAACTACCATGGACTGAACCCTGTGTTTGTAGGAATGAACATAGTGTCTCTGCTCTACCCTGACTTTGGTTCAACAGGAATCCAGCGGGAGACAAGTTATGCTACGACAAACATTATTCTTAGAAACGCAGAGGACAATCCAGGCCCCCCTGAAGATCGCAGCAGGGTTTATAGTTATAGATGGACCAAACATCCTCCGTCCCTGGGCGTTCTCGGTTTGTTGCAGCACTAGACCCAGCTGTAGCAAAACAAAGTTAATCATACTAAATTTTAAACAAAGTAAAAAAAATAATGAAAAATGCAGAACTACAGCAATCTTGCCGCCAACATCCATTCTCTGTTTCTTCCACATTGAAATTCAAACCACAACCAAGAGTGGACTGGGAGATATCTACTGGAGAGCATCCTGGTCATGTGGAATCCCATTCTGTCCTGCTTCAAGGATCATTCTGGAACTCTAGCCTGGGTGTATTTGCCTTAACAGACAAACTCCTTGAGCAAATCAGCGTAACAATCATGTCGGAAGAACAGCGAAAACGCGTTTTGCTCTATGAAGCTCCGCAGTTTTAACAGTTTTGAGCAATTTTCCAGAGGTTGCATGTATTTGATGTAATCAAGTACAATACAGTCCCTGATTCGCCCGGTTATGTCATCGACTAAGACACATTGTCGTGCCAGGATGAAGTTTCATCAAGCTGTCCGAAAAGGTGTAAAACCTTTTATTGAAAGGGCCAAACACTCAAGGTTAGTGGCGTCTACTTGTGGGAACAGTGTGCCAGATCCCCGTCTAAAGTCAGTTCATGGATATGTGGGATAGATGATTGTCAAGAATCAACTAGACTGTCTGTGTTAGAGGCTATGGGTTTAAAAGTGGCCAAAGAAGTCTGAAAAATCTTCATCCTGCATCAATCCTGTTCTGTTTACAGTTTCTATACAGACAGGGAGGTCATCCCTGATTAAATGAGGGTGGAAGTTTGTCCTGGGGAACCCAACGTGTGGAGGGATTGTCTTCCCAGTGCATTCACTGCACATGCTACAGGAACAACTGTACCATGTTCAACATGGAATACGCTCTTATGGCAAGAACCTTCGCTGGTTCCTGGATGGTGGGGTCCTCTGTCTCATCCATAATCTAAATATCGGTTGCATTCCATCCCCCACAAAGGGGCCAATATTGTTTCCAAGTACATGTCCCAGGGGGGAATGAAGGATAGATTTACCCCCTTAAAAAGCAACCAGTCTAAACTCCTTTTGTAGAACAACTATGAAATACCACTTCAAATATCTAATGGTATTAAAGGGGTCATATTATTATTTTTTTTGTGGTTAATAATTTAATTTGGGAATTCTAGTAGAATATGTTAACATGGTTTAATGTAAACATAAACCTTAATAATCCCACTGTTCACTGCTACAGAAGTGCATTCACGCCCACTCCCACTGAACACAGGTTAACACAGGGAAACATAACAACAGGTGGACCCAGAGATGCACAGTCACAGTCCCATGAACTGAAATCCTTCCCCAAAGCGCTGATGGGACATTTTATTATTGTACCGGTCCTAGACTGCTCTACAGAGAGAAACAGAATGTGAACTTGCGAGATACTGATGATCTCATGATGCTGTTAGCCAACACCTAACATACCATTATACGCCTTTGGTGTTGTTAGCGGATGGAAGTTGATTACCCATACCCAACATATGGAAGTGTTTAGAGGATATATCTGTGGGAAGAAAAGAGAATGTTCTTGGACACTGATGTGGTTCTAGTATTTCTACACTCCGCAAGTCAGCATGGCCTCCAGCCTGTTTAACTGTAAATGTAAAAAGGATTGTTCCACTCGGTGCTCTAGGGAGGGAGTTTCAGGTCATCTTGAAAAAGGAACGCTATGCTGAATGCTTTTCTCAGAGGAGAATGTCTTTTTCTCCAGTTTTTTAACAAAGTTGGGCTGCGCCAGTCCATTGCTCTCCAGGTCAGGCTGATAAACATTGCGAAAGGACCACTTGAACATCAGGATGGTCTCACAAGGTTGGACACACAGAGCTTTGAGAAGCTCTCATACCCAGAAAGTTTCTGACTCAAACCCAGAAAGTCTTTATCCAGTTACTAGTCAGTAGTGGTGCGCAGATAGTTAGCAGTGTTGTGCAGCTAGATAGCAGTGGTCTGCAGCTAGGTAAAAGTGGTGTAAAGCTAGTTAGCAGTTGTGTGCAGCTAGGTAAAAGTGGTGTACAGCTAGATAGCAGTGGTGTGCAGCTAGTTGGCAGTGGTGCCCAGCTAGATAGCAGCGGTGTGCAGCTAGTTAGCAGTGGTGTACAGCTAGATAGCAGTGGTGTGCAGCTAGTTAGCATTATTGTACAGCTGTTATTGTACCCTTTTGCAGCCATCTCAGGTATCATTAAAGCATTGCTCAGGACACAGGCCAAGATGGTAGGCCTACCCCTTGAAACCAATCCTCTCTTACTTAATGATCACTACCACGTGGTGATAAACGAGAGCCCCTCGAGAGGATGCTTCATCGTTCTCGACACAAACCTTTTTAGGTTGACATGTAAAAAATTAAAATGGGTTCCCTTGTTTAGACAATCCATGCTTGAGTCTTTCAGGGCCCTTAGTTATCAAGCCTCTTAGAGTAAGCAACATTCCTAACATTCCTATTTCGTAAGATCGCTCATCACTCAGAGGAGAGTTTGAAGTGCAGAAGAGAACCCCTTCCAGTAAGGAGTTGCTAGAGGGTGGTTGCATAGAGGAGACGATGCATGCACGTTTGTTAAGAGACCATTTAGGTAATGAATAAACCCTAAATAAATAAATGATATCTTCAGGCAGTTGGAACTGTTTTTTTTTCGGTTACTCTGCAGAAATGCCTAATCTCTTCCGTTGTCCCTTGGGAAATGATACACATCTCCTTCTCGTGCAATTCTCCTCTCAATCAAAATGTAAATAATAAATGTTATTTCTGAACTGCAACTAAACTGCATCTTAAATAGGATGGGACAAAATTAGGAAGCGAATTGAAACCCCATTTATTAACAGAATGGACGTTGCCCTGGGATCTACAGCCTGGGAACCAGCAGAATCTACGGGCTCATGTTTTATTTGCTCTGGCAGATGGCCTCCCCATGCGTTAAGCTTTTGAGGACAAGATGTGTTTGTCGTGTCGGCAACAGGATTTGGAAAAGTTGAATCAGCTCAGCGCTACACACTGTACTGCTCTAAACAGTTGTAGGTCTGTCCAGTTGAGTCCAGAGGCTGATTAGGATGTTAAATAGCTATGCCATTCCCTCATTAAAGCCAGTCCTATTTATCTCTCAAAACTGTTGTGTCAGAGACTCATTTCGTAACTTATTTCAAGGTCCTACTTTTACCCCATAGTGCTCCACTGTGGACAACGTTTTCAAAACATTGTTTTAAACCTGACCCATATAAGATAAATGGTTGTGATTGGCCCGACCCAGGCCAGAACCGCTGGAAACCTGTCTGAACGGGAAGGGGACCAGAGTCATATATGCAAAAGAAAATAAAACATGAGCTGGCAGTTCGTCCGGTTCCCAGGCTACGTCTGTAAGGAAGCCAACATAGACGCTAACCTTTGCTGTCATGCATTCTATTGGTGTATAAAAATGTAATTTAGTAAGTACTTTGTTCAGCACAACCAAGAAGGGCCACAGGGCCCCTTGTGTTTTAAATTGGTTTCTGCATTGATGATATATGCAATTTACGAAAAAGGGTCAGGAATAAAAACATCACAAATGTCTAAAGAACTTCTGTATGCCATCGGTACCATCTACCAAGAGTAGAGACTTGGAGATTTGGAAAGATTACACAGCTAAGAAAACTTGTTTATTCAAAAGAAAAAAATCAACCACAGTGATCAATACTTTAGATTGAAGGCCTCAGACTGAATTCCACCAGTTCACGTTCAACCTTGTAGTCCCTGTGTAAAGAGGGCTAAACTGTATTTACTTTGACCATCCCATACTCCATGTCAACACACCTCCCTTTCAACTAAATCATCTTTTATCAACTAAATCATCGTCTTTTATTATTCTTTATATATTTACATTGTCTTAATCAACGATGTACAGATATACCCTGGAGGTAAGGACGGTGATGCTTTGGTCCCTTCCTATGTGTGTGTTGAATGGAACAGCGAAGCAGAGAGACGGAGCCTAACTTTCCTCCCTCCCACAATGACCACGGAGCCTCACTGTCCTCCCATAATGACCTGGCTTTACCGCTCAGACACCTATCAGTGTGGCCAAGGAAGCAACTAGTAAATTCCTCCCCTGGGAAACCGTCTGACCGCTCCCCACACCGAGGAACCAAGGACCCGCAAGGACAAAGAGCAAGACGCAGAAGAACCGAGTCTGTGAGTACCGCGACCCTGGGCTTGGCTTTGATCCTGATGGGGGTCGGTTTCTGGTTCCCCTTGAATCCCTTCTCTGCCTGTAATTCGATTCTGTGCAGGTTATTGCTTTGCATTACAAGTTGACAGATGGACCGTTCTCCACAAAGAGGAGGTTTAAGGCGGTTCATCATCAAGGCGGCTTGTGGAACAATGTGTTTCTTTGTGATGATGTACCTGGGTTGCCCGGGGCCTGAACAGACCCGGGCCCTGGGTGGAACCAGTCCCTGGGGGGGCCGGGACCTGAACACACCCAGGACCTGAACAGACCCGGGCCCTGTGTGGACCCAGTCCCTTGGGGGACCGGGGCCCGGTCTGATCCAAGCCCTGGGGGGACACGGTCCCTGGGTGGACCGGGGCCCTGGGTGGACCCCGGTCCACCCAGGGCCCCAGGGGGACCCAGTCCCTTGATGTTTGTGTTCATGTGTGTGTGTGTGTGTGTGTGTGTGTGTGTGTGTGTGTGTATGCTCCCATCTGTTCTTAGGAACGTCCTTGTTGACTCTAACATACAGCTGTTTATGGGCCACTAAAGTAGACAAAGGGAGCTGATTGCTAATAAAGTAGACCGATGTGCTTAGGTGTTACATTCTAGGTATTACGTTTGTTTATTCCTAAAATCCTTTACTATGACACAAAGGTCAACATCTTTTTAACCGCTCTCTTACAATGATATGCCAGGATACATTCCACCATATACTCTATGTTTAATCAGCCAAAAGGAGTCGAGATTAAGAAGAGAAAGTGAATAAGTAATAAAAGTTGATAAAACATTTTTTTGGAATTTAAGTTATACTTGTTGACCCGTAATAGTATCTGAGCAAAATCTTTAAATGAAATTGAAATCTTCAATAGTAGATGCCAATGAAGCAGGTAGAGGTATAGAGCCTAAAGCCGGTGTGGGTACCAGATCGACTCGGGGTCCTGCGCTTACAGATGATGTATCGACACTTGACGTATCGACACAAGCCAACGGACAAAACCCGGAAGGGTTGTTTATAAACGGGGCTCAATCGTCGACATAAAAAGAAGGCTCAATCCGTTTTGGCTTTGATTTCATTGAACGCAGCCCGTTCTTTCGCACAAACAAAGCCATTGGAAACAGGTCTAAAAGCACTGATCAATGCATATATTTTCATTTTCAAATATGTTAAAGTAATTATCACCTACAAAACTAATCCTATATTGATGAAATGACTACATATATGGCCCTGATGCCTATGATCCTCTGTTTGTGCTTACAACGATAGTCACATTAATTCATAGTTACTTTATGTACTGTCGGGCACTTTGTTTACGGTTTAGTCACTTAACACGCTTTATTTACTTTCATTCAGTGGTGTAGTCTACGTGATACGCAGGTATACGCCGTATACCCACTAGGAACGCTGAACGATTTCCGTATACCCACTTAAAAATGTGCACGGATACGTATCAATCGTTTTGTGACAGAACTTTTACTTCAGTTTTTATTTTTCGCAAATACCGTCTGGGTATAACTGCAATAAAATACTTTTAGCAGGGGAAGTTATCTCCTACATTCACCATTCATAAAATTCCCCCTGCGCGCTCACGCTCTGCCCTGTCTCTGTTGAAGCGCGAAGCTCCCCCTGCATCTCTGCATGTTAGTTGGCGGGCCAAGCCCCTCCCTCTCGCACTGTGATTGGCCACCCACACAGATTGAAAGTTTACAGTTAAATCAACTGGTTACAACGATAAAAAAAAAACACAACACAAACACTTAAAGAGTCCCAGGCTACATGCTACAATGACATCCAACATTATAATATGAAAAGCATACTAGACTATTTCAGTGTTTTAGCTAGTTATAAGCCCAAAATCTACTGCTGCCGTTCGGTTGACCCTGCAGCAGCAGACGCCACTACCAGAGCTACGGTGACTAGCAAAGACACAACAGAAAAGTGTGTGTGTGTGTGTGTGTGTGTGTGTGTGTGTGTGTGTGTGTGTGTGTGTGTGTGTGTGTGTGTGTGTGTGTGTGTGTGTGTGTGTGTGTCCAGTCCCCCTATATTAATGTGCATACCACATAACAAGTAGTCAACAGAAGACAATGTTTTGATCCCACTGTATATCTCCTTGTTACTTTTAGACGAGGACCCCTGACCAACCTTTCGGACTGAGTGTCAATTTAAAAACCTTGGTTGGAGTGGAGGGAAAGAAAGTTAGGTAAATGTCAGTCATCATGCAGTGGGCATACACAATTTAATACATTCATAAAGTTAATTACTATGCAAATGAGAGTATAGCTAATTCATGGTCATTTTTAAGGTGAAGTAATTTCAGACTTTTACACAATTCAATTACTGTAGTGTACGTTAGATAACAACAGTTAAAGCTATAATTAGAGCAATTGAAACAGTGGAACATTAATCTCCTTTCATCTCCTTCCTATGCATTGGTTAGCCATGGTTGTAAACAGTTCATCAAATTATTTTGAGTAGATTTTGACCTTGTTTAGCAGGTGCTATTGCTACTATATACACAAAAGGACAACTTGTCATTTTTGTGTTCTATTTGTTCATATTATTAAAACTGATAAGCCTATTCAGCTTTCCATGAGTGTTGATAAGCGTTGCACTCTTAAATCCATGCAGCGGGTTGTAGACCCCTGCGATAGGGAGTGTGGTGCGACACCCAATAAGCGCCACACACGAGGTGGGTGCGAGGCTGGGAGGGAATCATCACAGCATATATATAAAATAGACTACACCACTGCTTTCATTGCTCATTCCTTTTGCATTGTGGAATTATTAACCTAGTGCATCAACAATCTCCATATGTGCAGGACCTTGTATCAAGCCGGCATGTACCGAACAGCTTTAAAAAAACGCTTTTTCAGGGGCGGCGACACTAGGGAATAGAACAATGGCGTCTAGTCGGCGCCGGTGTGGGCTAGTACGCCCGAAAAAAGGGGTGCGTTCTTTTTGAAGCGCCGCTTTGTGCAGCTTTAGGAGAAAAAAGACTAAACACCCATGGAAGAAGATCGGTGCACAATTCATTCATACCCTTCCTAATCGTGCTATTCACCTAATAGTTTGGCGTATACTTCGATGTGAGGGTACGGAAATCATTTTGTGAGTTCACAGAAAACTTGTACCTTAACCCCGGACCAGCCAGGTCAGAGTGAAGCACGTTAAGACGACTCTCATTCCATGTTCTGCTGACAGGTACCTTCAACGCATGACAAAATGATGGCTCTGCACCCCCTCGTGGTTCCTCTGACCGCGCTCCTCATCCTCCTGATCCCCCGACCGAGTGTTGGGGACATCGAAGGGGACGACTATGACCTGAACAATGCGCCGGACTGGGACAACCTAGACCCCAATGGCTTTGGAGAGAGTTACGACTATGATGACCTGGACCAAGAGGTAAGAGTGTCCACCGCCGTTTAGCCGAGGGAAATAGAGACAGGTCAATAACATGCTTGAAGCAGTTATTTGTGTGTATTACAGTTCTGTTTAATAGAAAATTATATTAAAAAATAAACAAATATATACAGTATAATCAGTGAATTGGTACCCTTGATTATTCCCCTTTAACATTAACCTTGACCGGGAAACACTTGCATTATGTCACGCATTTTTACATCATTAAATGTGAAGTACTATCAGAATATTTGTATTATAAGTGTTTACTCTCTGAAAAGTGCACCTTGACTTTTGGATGAACTGGGAGAGTGAGTTATCGAGTACACATATTTACTTTAAATAGATCTGTTTAATTGTAATTTGACTTCCAAATCTTTCTTGTGACTGTCTGGGTGGAGAGAAGATGGAGGTTGGTACACTGGCTCCTCCACAACCGGAAGACCCTCCACAAGCTCAATGGCCCTCTGAGCCCTCTGAGGAGGACGGGGCCCCAGCTGCTCCGTCCCTGGCCCCTGCTCCGGTCCCACTGGACTTCAAGGGACCCGGCCTCTTCGGGCCCGAAACCGGCCTGGGTGAGTCTGGACACACAACACAAAGTGATGCACTTCATAGGTTTGTGTCTCCACTTCAGCTGAACCAATGCTGTACTCCGTCTGAAGGCATGCCCACCTGCCTGCTGTGTGTGTGTTTGAGTGGAAGTGTGTACTGCGATGACTCGGACCTGAAGACAATCCCACCCCTCCCCAAGGACACCACCCACTTCTACGGTCGCTTCAACAAGATCCAGCATGTCAGGAACACAGATTTTATCAACCTGAGTAAGACAGAGAACATTAAGACTTAGTATTCTTAATGCCATCATTGTGGTCACTGTTGTCATTATTTGTGTTTATTTATAGTGTTATTGTATAAATCAACATGTTCTGTTATATATTCTAAAGTACTCCTGTAGAAACAGACATTTGGGTGAGTCTCAGAGCTCCCATGTTTTACCGGTCAACACCTTCATGAATGGAGCTCTCATGCCACTGAAAACATCCATGCTAACATTGAGTGTTAGTGGGGTTGATTTATTTCCTTTGAGGGATCCACTGATCTGTCTGTCCCTGAGCGGCAAGGGAATGTCCAGATATGAGTCCAGGTGACGATGGATTGAACCCTCGTGTTCTCTCGCTCTCTGTAGGGGAAAAAAAAAGTTCAAACATGAAATATAGATAAAAATATGTGCAACATTGTCTCCATTTGATAGACAAGCTGAAAGGAATCGACCTTACAGGGAACCAGATCTCGGACATGGAGCAGGACGTGTTCCGGAGTTCACCACAGTTAGAGCAGATCGTTCTGTCTGACAACCTCCTACAGGCCCTGCCCTGGCTTCCCGTCACCATGCGGCACATCGACGTCCGCAACAACCAACTGACTTCTGCTGGGATGCATCCGGAAGGATTCAAGGTAATCCCATGCATTGAGGTCCATGTACAATTCTGTACATGCACCTCTTTTTTTTTTCTAGGTTCATTGGGGTCCTGGCTCGGGGTCGGAAATAATCAAAAGATGAAGAGGAAATTAGCAACAGCTACCAATCCCATTCTCAAAAACTTGTTTTATTTGTTCAATAAATTTGGTTTAATTGGCAAAAATTATAGGCCTGCCATATGTCTTTAATTGCTAGCAGAGATCCATCCCAAGCTTTAATAGCAACATTTCGCAGATTCTCCATAAACAATATGACTTAAAATCCACCTCACACCATGAATCCCTGTTTAAACAAGAGGAATATCTAAGTTGTAAACAGTAACATGTACATATCTAGATAAATCTGGATACTCAGTTTACATGAAGGGCACAAGGACACTCATTAAACATAGCAATATGTTTTAAGATTTCCAAAAAATAAAAGAAAGAATGGTTCTTCAGCAAGTATATGGCTTTTAAATTTCTAAATACAGTGATCACAATTCCCTTGGTTGAACTTTAGATTTATGTTAAACAAGGAAACAATATCTGGCTTCTTTTTGTTTTTTTTGCAAAGATGTTCATCAGAACACCTCAAGCCTTTCTTGTGGATTTGAGTTCATGCTCTGTCATATTTTATAACAGTGTATCAAGCTGATTCAACATTTTGTTGCTGTCGTATCGAACTTGAGCACTTCTTCACTTAGGTTAAATGGTTAGATGTTCTGTTCTAATGTAGTAAAAGCTTCACTTAAGTGAACCTGAGATCAGTATGGAGAGTGAAAGCTAAATTATAAAAATGATGTAATGATATAAAAAAATTATAAAAATATATAAATATTGAGCGCATTGTTCTGTTCCTCCAAAGTTTGAGGCTCCGCCTAAAAGGGAAGCCTCTCCTGATTGGCTCTTGTGAGCTGACACAGTCTGATTATGACTTATCCAATGGGTGTTAGTGTGGGAAATCCTTCCAGAGTTCAAAGGACCCTATTGGTGGGAAATATATTTGACATATTGAACGATTTCTGTAGAGGACAAAATAGGTCATTACGGATGGACAATATTGCCAAAAATGATATGACAATGTTTTGTCATATTACTCAATATCGGTAATGCTCAATTTAAAGTTTCAAGAATTTTCTCCTCAGGACAGAACCCTAAAGAAACTAAAAGGTAAATTATGGTTTGTAATATACAATTATTTGTTATCAGAAGGAATAGGTAACAAAAATTCAACAGAACCAACAGCCCTTTACGTTAAACACAGAGTCAAACAAATAAAATAATAATGATAACAACCGCTGTGAGTTCCATCAAATCAAATGGTTTGTTACAAACGTCTCTCAAACATTTAAGAGGTAGTATACTCAACATTGATGAAATAAAATTAAATCATATGGAAACATCTTCTGGTGTCAGACTGGGGTCTTTGACCTAGGTCTCAGGATTGGTAGTCAAGTGACAAATATCTGAGCCACCAAGGAACAGGAATTACTCAAGTAAGGAGCAATTTAAACTCCAGAAAATGTACAGTATTCCAGTAGAATAAACAAAAAAAAAAACACGTGGATCATAGGCCAAAATCCAACTGATAATCACGGTCAGAAGATGTCCCGGTTATCCAATCAATGTCAGGACTGTGGAGATTTAGCCAGTGACAAACCTAGACCACCACAAATTGGAGAATTTATTTAATGGAAAGGAATCTCCTCCTGATGGTTCCCGACATGAAGACGTAGCGGGGAAGTGGTGGAGGTCACTCTCCTGTCACTGAGACTTTGGCCGTCCAGGGCAGAGAATTGTTGGGGGAATCTTTAGTGTCTGGGCAAGACTGACCAGCAGCGAAAAAGAAAATCAGCGCCGGAGTCTACCAATGCCTGAGAGGAGAGACTCTGCTCTCCCAATGGGGTGGTGGTTACTGAAAGGTAGAATCCTGCACCAGCGTCACAGCCCTCCCTCAGCTGGATGGGACTGGTTCCCAGGAGCTAAGGGTAAGAACGTCTGAAGGGACCAGAATAGATTCAGCACTTCTCCCTCCATCGGCGATCCCTCCCTGCCTGAGAGAGGTGGGTACGCCCATACTGCATCGGCTCAGGACTCTCAGAGGAGAGGACATTACAGTCAGCTAGTCTTTCAAAGCATTAGATTGGCCATGGAGGAAAGCAGTGACAAGGGCTGTCTGATCCCAACCACTTTCAGCATCCGTTGTATGGAATGAGATGGCAATGTCTGCAACGCTATTTCTCCCTGGAGGAGCAGAAAAAGGCAAAAAAGCAACAAAAAAAAAGCAACTCTCCAAAAACCAGAATCCACAAAATGGAGGAACAGAGTTTATAAAACAGGCAAGTTCAGTAGCAGTCAAAACAATCCAAGGAATATACAGGCAATACACTGAAACTTATTGGGAACACTTTGAAGACTCAACCAAAGACAATGCCACAGAACAGGGTTTAAGACTCTGGGGTAACAAGCTAACAAGACACATGACAGAGATAATGAGGAACAGGTGAACTGGTTACCAGGAGGGCAGTTCAGAAAGACAGAGAACAATGACAATAATAGGAAAAGATTGTTTGGCGGCATCTTGTGGTCAACAAAAAATGACAGCTGGAGCCAATCCAGTCCCAGTTGAGCAGGCTTTTAAAAATACAACCGACCATTTGGAAATATATTCACTCCACTTATTACAATTTAAAGTAAACTTTAAAGGTTAATGACTCAACAATGAATGTGAAAGATTGAGAGTGCATTGTTTGTATCGGTTTGTTATTGATTTAAAAAATATGCATAGCCGCTCATTGTCTGATCACAATTGTTTTAAAGGTGTAGTGTCTAGTGTTAAGCAGCATCTAGCGGTGAGGTTGCAGATGTCAGCCAACTGAATCCCCCCTTCCTTTGCAACAACGTGGGAGAGCCTTGGTGGCCTGTATTGGCCTGTACTGGCCTGTGCCAGTCTGCACTGGCCTGTACGGGCCTGTACTCGTCTGCACTGGCCTGTACTGGCCTTCTCAGGCCTGTACTGGCCTGCACTGGCTTGCACTGTCCTACATTGACCTGTACTGGACTGTACTGGTCTATACCGGCCTGCACTGGTCTGTACTTGCCTGAACTGGCCTGTACTGGCAATTCCTTTAGGAGATAGTGTTTCTAGGTCAGATGCGACTTCAAAATGCATAGAAGCACTCAACAGCTGTTGAACTATTTTGTAGGCTTTTCTAATTAGATCCAGAGAGATTTTTTTCTGCGCCCGGTGGTTTCAGCTTTTTGAAATGGAAAATGAACAGAGAGGTTCTAGACTAAGTACAGTCTCCAATTCGTCTGGCAAAGCCAGGCTAGAACTAACTAGGTATATTTTAACTATTGTTTGCTTCTCTGTGTAGAGTGAGCGCCCAAGTTGGAATGCTGTGTCCTCATTAAGGAAAGGTTTAAGGTTTAGGTAATGGTGAGAGGTCCCTGGGTTCTCGCTGAGCAGATGTATGTAACGGTTCTTTGCTTCTTTACGACCCAGAAAAGATTGATCCTACCCCCTGTGGGTTCAAGCTCTGGCTAATGGTTAACATATGGCTACATCACAACAGGAGAAAGCAATAAGATACGGTTACCTAAGCTACATATGGATTTCCTCTTGCATCATCAACATGGTAATCACTGTGTCTTTGGGTGGAGCTCCACATTGGCAGCAGGTGATCTTGATGTCCGTGTCTGACAGCCGGTTGACCTTCTGGGTTGCTAACAGGATAACGGCAGTAAGTTATTGCTTCCTAGATATACTCTATGTCATCGGAATGGGACTCTGCAGCAAGATTCAGACACAATTGGTGCGCACGGGCATATATAGATGTTGTAAAATCCAATTGTTGTCAAATGGCAGTAGGAGAACTGGGATCAGTTTATTAGGTTATGGTTGCTTCTTAAGAATCAGCCATCCACAATACAACATGTACTCCAAAGCTGGTGAAGGTCATGGATTGATCCTTTTAGTGAGGGACTTTGTCAATAACAAATATTGCCTGACTCTCAATGACAACCCACTGGTGTCGAAAGGGTAGTGGGTGTGACCAATGGAAGTGTGGCTTGCAGGCAGATGTATGTGAAATTATTTCTGTCAAATACATTCCCCCTGAGACCCCCTCAGACCTCCTCAGACCTCCTCAGACCTCCTCAGACCTCCTCAGACCTCCTCAGACCTCCTCAGACCTCCTCAGACCTCCTCAGACCACAGACCTCCTCAGACCACAGACCGCCTCAGACCTCCTCAGACCTCCTCAGACCTCCTCAGACCTCCTCAGACCACAGACCTCCTCAGACCTCCTCAGACCGCCTCAGACCACAGACCGCCTCAGACCGCCTCAGACCACAGACCGCCTCAGACCGCCTCAGACCACAGACCGCCTCAGACCGCCTCAGACCACAGACCGCCTCAGACCGCCTCAGACCACAGACCGCCTCAGACCGCCTCAGACCACAGACCTCCTCAGACCCCCTCAGACCCCCTCAGACCACAGACCTCCTCAGACCGCCTCAGACCTCCTCAGACCTCCTCAGACCCCCTCAGACCCCCTCAGACCACAGACCTCCTCAGACGCCCTCAGACCTCCTCAGACCCCCTCAGACCTCCTCAGACCTCCACAGACCTCCTCAGACCTCCACAGACCCCCTCAGACCCCTCAGACCCCCTCAGACCACAGACCTCCTCAGACCCCCTCAGACCTCCACAGACCTCCTCAGACCTCCTCAGACCACAGACCCCCTCAGACCGTCTCAGACCTCCTCAGACCTCCTCAGACGCCCTCAGACCCCCTCAGACCTCCTCAGACCACAGACCTCCTCAGACCGCCTCTGGCCTCTCATGCAGGTACTATGGTACAGGTACTATGGTACTATGGTACAGGTACAACTCTATGGGCAACTCAAACGTATTTAGTTTTCCTTCATATTCTTTCAAATGGAACTGAAAAGGCCACTGGATGGGGTTAAAGTGGCCTACACTTGTGTTCCTACCACATGAGAACCAACAGCACCCTCTCCAGGCCACTTGATGTATTGCTGAATGTATGTCTGTCTTACCATATGTTGTTGTTCTCCCTTGTCTCTTCTGTTTCAACCTCAGGATATGAGCCAACTAGAGTTCCTTTATTTGTCCAACAACCATCTGAGTTATATTCCCACACCCCTGCCTGAGAGCCTTCGAGCACTTCATCTACAGGTAGGACACAAACCCTGGAGCAATAATAGAAACAGGATAAACGGACATTGAACAAGCTGCACGCACTACTTAACAACTGTGCCATGGTACATAAAGGAAAGAGCATCGCTGGAACGTAGAAACCTTATCTATTGAATCATGCCACTTAAACCAATGCACTGATCAATTATGAAACAAACATCATTGACTTACCAATTCATACACATGGAGCATTCACATATCTGCATTGGTTGTTTGCACATGTCCGTATTGAAGTAAAAATGTATTGCGTCAGTCATCCCTGAGGATCCTCTCATTGGTTCCTTATTTTCCTTTTCCCTCCTTCCATCTCTGTAGAGCAACAACATCCAGAGCCTGCAGGAGGACACTTTCTGTAACGCACAGGACCACAGCTACAGCCGCCCCCACCTGGAGGACATCCGGCTGGATGCCAACCCAATCCACCTCCACCTGTTCGCCAGCTCCTACACCTGCCTGCCGAGGCTGCCGCTGGGGGGCCGCTGAGGGCCCCAGGCGGGGGCCCACCCGGGTGTGGAGGATGGGACGGGAATGGATGATTGGTCAATGTAGACATTGTGTTGATGTTCCCTTTTTTATGCTGCTATGTCTGAGCCATGATGAATCATGCTGAGATTAATGCAAAGAAGGGAGGGAGTCATTTAGCAGGGCGTGAGTGACAGTAAGGAGGGAGGGGGGGGTCATTTAACGTGGGGTGAGTGACAGTAAGGAGGGAGGGAAATGGGGGGGGGGGAATTTAGCATGGGGTGAGTGACAGTAAGGAGGGAGGGAGGGAGGGAGGGAGAGGGAGTCATTTAGCATGGCCAGAGTGACGGTAGGGAGGGAGGGGGGAGCCATTATGGGTCATGGGAGGATCTGAACAGGGTGGAAAGAGGAAGATGAGTCAGACATTGTGGAATTGATCCGAGCATAACTCTAGAAAAACTTCATGTTGTATTAAACATCAATACTATTGTATTGCAGGCTACAAATATAGTTGCTTCAATAATTGTATTTGGCACCATTTCAATCTTGGAGCAATGATGAGGGCGGATATTGAAGCAGCTAGTCAGAGAGTTGAAAGTCGGGACACGTAGTGAAAGACCAAACAAGCCCTCTGTTCTGCTTATTGTTTAACCTTTCATCATAATATCACGTTGTAAAAACATCATGCTGGGATTTGGAAGACAAACGGTGGAGAAATACCTTTTGATGACTTGTTGGTCTCTTTAATTAAAAACACAATAGGAGGCAATACAGCACTTGTTAATCATTTCATCTCATGACCAAAGTTGTCTAAGCTTTGTTAATGTCTTGAATAATGAGACCCATGAAACTTGAAAGTAAGCCTCCAAATCAGTTCTACTGATTACCAACCGTTGGCAATCACTCACAAATTGGAAAGTGAGTTTTGACAAATATGATCCTGATACAGCGTTTCCTTTTTAATGATCAAGTGTCTGAAAAGTGATGCACTCATATTGATCGTATAAAATGCTTTGAAATTATCTAAAGTAATAAGGTAATGTCCGGAGTCCATGGCGTAGTAACACCAGACGGCCACATGGTGGTGTCTCTCTCAAGTGTTTGGTGTCTTCCTATAGCTGGCAATGCCCATGGTAACTGCTTTATATAATATAAAAATAATCAATTGTTTATCTTATCTAGCTTATATAATATAGATTTATGCTAGACAGATACGTCACATTTAGTACCATGTTCTTTTGATGTCATATCAGGCATGGTTCTTGCATTTCGAAAATATTTGGAGGCACAGGAACACATTAGGTTTAAATTAAATGATTTGAATTTTCTTGTCAGCCTCTAAAGTGATCAGATGTTCCTGGTGCTCTTTACAGTCATTGCTCTCTCTAATTGATCATCTGCCTCCTGTGCTCTTTATGGCCTGTTCTCCAGCCCGGTCCTCTCTCCTGGTCACCATAAACCCCCCCTCCCTGCTCTCAATTCCCCCAATAAGCCAGATTGTATGAATGCACAGGAGACCAATGTCTGTTCTATTTCTGAAAGCATTTCTCTGCTGCGCTGGGCTGTTGCTTTGGTAACGTGATGACTTTCAAACATCATTTAACATGTACAATAGCTGTGTGTGTGTGTCAAGTTATTCAGCACCACTGATTCTAGGTAGACAATACCTCCACCAGATTCCCTTCTGCTCTCTCTGGCTCTGTCTCCTCTTTAGCCATCGCTTGGGTCTCCACCCTGACTTCCCATCCCTCTACAGTCTGCCTCTGCCTCTTTGACAGGTGAGGATCTCAGGGATGAAGTGAACATGTGAAAAGCTAACGAGATGCTCCCCAGCGCCCCCCTCCCTCCAACAGTGGCCCACTCTTCCTCCCGTCTGTCAAACGGTCGCCTCATGTATTCCAACACTGGAGTGTGGTGGTTAGATGTCCACTTATATGATGCAGACAATGTGTGTGTGTGTGTGTGTGAGTGAGTGTGTGTGCGTGCGTGTGCGTGCGTGCGCATGCGTGTGTGTGTGTGTGTGAGTGTGTGTGTGTGGGTGTGTGTGTGGGTGTGTGAGCTCCACCATCTCTCACTGAGTGACTCATTGGAATAGAACGGGGGCTGGGGACACCTGTATTCAAAGTTTAGTCGAAGCCCACCAAGGACTCCCACTTCCGCTCGCTGCAGGCCCTGAATCCTCTGGTGATCTCCACTGTTTCACATCGATTGATTCAACGCCGTGGCAGGGGGTGAGGCGGTCATGAGTCGTTTGGAGGAACGCTTCAGACTACACTGCTGAGGCTGCCGGGCGGCTGGATGGAGCGTGAGTCACTAGATCATGTTGACAGTATCTCCGCTGATACCGTCTTCACATGGCAGAGCACATGAGCTCCTCTGTATCTGAGCAACACGCCGAATACACACCCACACCCGCACACACGCAGAAAACAGACTCGCACCTCCACACCACCACACGCAGGATACACACTCACACCCACACACGCCACACGCAGAATACACACTCACACCCACACACACCCCACGCAGAATACACACACACACGCCACAGCGCACGCAAAATACAGAGTAACACTCACACACAGCACGCGAAGAATACACACTCACACCCAAACACAGCACACGCATTATACCCACTCACACTCACACACTGCACATGCAGAATATACACTCAAACCCACACATAGCAGAATACACACACACATCCACACAGCCCAGACCCCAGGCGACAGAGAGACTTCCCACATTAGAATGTGTTTTTACGTAATGTACTTTGTATTCATCAAACTGTTTCATTATGGTCATTCTTGGCTAATTTATGGATTGTCGGAAAACAGGGGAGGCATCAAAATCATTATCTCCTGATGTTTGCATTTTGTTATCCATTCTTTGGCTTCTTCCAGATGTGCGGTGAGTGTTGTTTTCTCGTCTGTCCCCCTGGTGGGAGAGGCGTTCAGTCCTCTATGAGGTCCTCTGTCAGGGCTCCGCTCCTATCTCCCTGAGAACGGCTGCTTCAGGGTGACCTCCCGTCCTCCAAATCAACCATTGATTGGATTGATTTGGTCAGAATTTAGGAGGGAGAGTTGGCCTTGAGGGAACGACCTAGAGACAGGATTTAGAGGTCGCCAGTGATATGAAACCAGTGAAAGGCTTAATCCATAAAGAAACACACAAACACAAGCAGAATCACACACAAACACACACACACACATACACACACACACACACACACACACACACACAAACACACACAACAAAGCAAAACACAGAGGCAACAAATGCCTGCTGAATTCATTGGGTATTGAAGAGGCAAAAGATCCACTGGTTATTTATGAGCCCAGCTGGAGCAACATGTTTCCTTCGGCTGGGCTATTAAGAACATTCACCATAAAATATTGATTGATACAAAATTGGGACATTTTTGTCAGTGCTGCCACATTTTAATATGACACATCATGGAGCGAAAGACAAGAAAGCAGTTGGGAACACAGATCCAGATCCAGAACATTTCGCTGGCATCCAAATGAAGATCAAAGCCGGTCCAAGTTGCTGCATGGTGAGACCTCCTGCCAGGGGAGGAGATCTCTCCCCCTGTCCACATAGGAAGCAAACATAACTCAAAGTGGGTTGTGGACAGAGACTAAATGAAAGCGTAATGGGAAGAGCACAGAGGAGCCCTGGAGGACCTAAAAGGGTCTCAAGGTGTTGGGTGTGCTCGATGACAGGGAAATAAATGGACTGGTGAAAACAATGCACCAAACAAGGCAGGACCAATGAGAGTCATGAACACATGAGTTTAGCAGCATTGGGGGGGAGAGAAAGAGAGAGGGGGGGGGGGGGGAGAAACAGAGAGCCAGGGAGAAAGATTGATAGAAAGCGTTGGAGAGATTGAGAGAGAGATAGAGAGAGGAAGGGAGAGAGAGGGAGATTTAGAGGGAGAGATTGAGCAGGAGAGAGGGAGAGAGAGAGAGAAGGGGGTGTGAGCGTGAAAGAGAGAAAACAGGACCGCAGGGCTGCTGTGTAGGCGTCTAGGAGGCGTGGGCGTGCACATATTTCACATTTTAAATCGATGCTGCCACACATAAATGGACATAGTAGGTTAAGGGAGGAGGGAGCGAGAGAGAGAGGACCAAGAAACAGAGGAGGGAGAAAGGGAGGGGGGATAAACTCATTGGGATTCTGGTCACAACGATGAGCTCGGAGGTTTTGCACTGGTGGTTGTGGGGGGATAAGAGAGAGACAGGGGAGCACAACGAAATAATAAGGAGCAGAAATGGCCAGGCTATGTTAAAAGGGTTAGTCAACGTGATCCACATTCAATCCACATGAAGCACATATGGTTTGTGGAGACGCATGATGGTACGATAGGACCGCTCAAGACAAAGCCACCCTGATCTGCGCTGGTGCTGACGTGAGCGTTGCAGTGATCTGTAGGAGGAGGCAGAGCCGCTCCTCAGCCTCTCTTTATGGTATGGAGTCAAGAGGCTTAGCATCTGTCATGTATACGCAGTTGTGGTTTTGTCTCTGTCTCACCGGGTTCAATCGACACTGAAATGCACCGACACGCATGTGAACCATGTGTGTGCATTGAGGCTGGGGTATTGCCGTGTCTTAGGCT
>NC_136945.1:845000-1107500 GCF_949987615.1 Pollachius pollachius | reverse complement strand
GAATTTCTAACAATATAAAGTGATGTGTTTAATATACTGTCCGGCGAACTGAGAATGAAAGCTACAGGCCTATGTGAGATGGAATAATAAATCCTAACAAAGCAGCTCTACATGTTGGTGGCTGCTCCTTGGGAAGGATTACAAGAAATAACTGTGCAATGGATGATGCGATATAGCTACCCTTTGAGCAGCTATAGAGCAACCAGCCTTTAAGTCACTATTGTACTTCGCTCCACATTCCCCCTCCCCCCTCTCCATGAGGCCCCCTCCCCCTCGGGACTACCATCATTTATAGAGCAGCACGGTCATTCACTTAACTGCTCAGCGAGGAAGGGGGCCGAGATGAATCCAATGAGATGGGGAAATGGAGTTCATTGAGCGTGGACCAGTGAATGCCCCAGGGCGGCGATAGGGTAGGGTAGTGCTAGGATAGAATAGGGCTAGGGTAGGGTAGGGCTGGGATAGGGTAGGGTAGAGTTGGGGTAGGATAGGGTAGGGCTGGGGTAGGGTAGGTCTTGGGTAGGGTAGGACTGGGGTAGGGTAAGGCTTGGGTAGGGTAGGGCTGTGGTAGCATAGGTCTTGGGTAGGTTAGGCCTGGGGTAGGGTAGGGTAGGACTTGGATAGGGTAGGGGTAGGGTAAGATAGGGTAGGGTATGGTAGGACTGGGATAGGGGAAGGGTAATAATAATAATAATGGATTGAATTTATATAGCGCTTTTCTAGACACTCAAAGATGCTTTACAGTGAAGGGGGGACCTCACTAACCACCACCAGTGTGTAGCACCCACTGGGGTGATGCACGGCAGCCAATCTGCGCCAGAACGCTCACCACACACCAGCTTGTGGTGGAGAGTGAGGGAATTAATGAATCAGCCAATTATACAGGAGGATGATTAGGGGGCCAGAAACAATGAGCCTGGTTGGGCCAGGACACAGGGGAAACCCCTCCTCTTTGCGATAAGTTCCCTGGGATCTTTTGTGACCTTAGTGAGTCAGGACCTCGGTTTTACGTCTCCTCCGAAAGACGGCGCCTTCCACAGCACAGTGTCCCCGGCACTGCACTGGGGCAGCGGGATTGATGTTAAGCCCAGAGGGAAGAGTGCCACCAATTGGCCACCAACCGACATCACTTACAGCACCTGGTATTCCCAGGCGGTCTCCCATCCAAGAACTAACCAGGCCCGAACCGGACTACCTTCCGAGATCAGACAAGATCGGACGTGTTCAGGGTGGTATGGCCGTAAGGGTAGGGTAGGATAGGGTAGGGTAGGGCAGGGTAGGGCTCTGGTAAGGTAGGGTAAGGCTTGTGTAGGGCTGAGGTAGGGTAAGGCTTGTGTAGGGCTGGGGTAGGGTTGGTGCACTGCCTTGCAATATATTGTTCGGTCCTATTGTTCAGGTTCTCAACGTGTGCCACACCTTTAAAGCATTCATGTATTCAAATTAACGAATCTTCCATTTTCCATCTTACTGTGTTTTGTTTCTGCCTGTGCATATTGTCGGGTCCTCTCCAGCTCTGTCATCGTGAAACATTCATCTCTATACATGTATTATTAAATACTGCAACCATTCAATTATGAATGAGGACGGCCTATGTGTGGGGTTAATCAAGACGTCTCTACTAGGCGCTCCACAAGACATTCTGACATTGTCCCCTTTTTACCAGCTCACTTGTTAAACATTTACAGTCCAGGCTTGGTTTGGCCCCTCTGCACCTCACCTACGCTCTCCTTCCTCCTTAGTGGCCCAGATGGACTAAGATGCTCAGTGACACTCCAGCTGTTCAAAGCTCGTTCACAGCTCACTGTGGTTGCATTACGTTGCATATGTGTACATGCTTTAGAAAAACATGCAACACATTCAGATACAGTGTCATTCATTCAATCTTCTCTGACATATGAAAGATGCACACACACAAATGCACACACACACAAGTGGTAAAACACACATACAAAGACACACAAACACAATCACACACACTAACACAGACACACCTAAACACCAACATCCATGCACTTAGCAGTGTGGGTTGTGTGCTACACCAACGCTGCTCTACGTGTTGGAGGGCCTGAAGATAAGTGTAGAGAGAGGGGATCTCTCAAAGTCGCCTTTCATTAGGATCAACATAGTTGACTATAGCCAAATGCACCTGCTCGAACCTTCTTAGAAACCATGTTAACTCATAGATAAACCCATTCTGTGATGGGCTAACCCATCCTGTGTTGGGCTAACCAATTCTGTGATGGGGCTGACACCTTATGTGATGGGCTAACCCATTCTGTGATGGACTGACCCAATCTGTTAGGGGGTAAACCCGTTCTGTGATGGGCTAACCCGTTCTGTGATGGGCTTAACCATTCTGTGCAGTGGCTAACCCATCTTGTGATGTGCTGACCCATTCTCTGATGGGCTAACCCGTTCTGTGATGGTTTAACCCATTCTGTGATGGGCTAACCCATTCTGTAATGGGTTAACCCATTCTCATAGGGGGTTAACCCTTCAAACATCAGCAATTCATCCATTCATCATTAGCCACTGATGTGGTCAAATGTGAAAGAGAATAAGAAATACCTTTATTGTGTAACATGTTTGAGAGGGTTAGAGAGGGTTATATATCTTAGAGCACAGTTTGGTTCTGCATGGTTCTTATTATGACAGTTACTTAGATATGATGCTTTAAAAAAAATGACATGTGCGATATAATGTGAGAACATCTGCCGCATGCACATTCAGAACATCTGCCAAGACCTCAAAATGTCACAGTATCATTGGCAGTCTCTGTTGGAAGATCCATATGTTGTTCATAATAATAATCATTCATAATTGAAACTTTGTTTGCTTCAGGTTGTGTTATTAGATGTGTCTCTTCGTTCTTCTTAGTATTATTACTTTATCATCTCCCCTATGTTCATCAGTAAATGCTGCTCTGCTGTTTTGTGTGTATTTATTTATTATATATATATAATATGTATATATTCATTTTGTCCATTTTCTTCTGTCTGAATTTGCCTATCATGTTTGTATGATAGTTTGCAATATGTCAATATTAATTCAATAATCTAGATATAGTTTATTTAGTACTCCTGCCCCTGCCAAGTGTTAGGTACATAAAGTGGTTGACGTTGAATTCTAAACCTGTGAGTTTAGGGGTAGGTCCTGAGTTCCAGCCAACAGGACAGCCAAGGACAATCCCTCTTTAGCAACGAGAGATCACTGGAAACCCTCATCGTTCTCCCTCAATGATGGCAGCAGGTCGTCTGCTGTGAGAAGGGTGTGGTGTGCTTATACCAGGTCTACAACGTTGGCCATGAGGACTTTGAGGTTTGATCTGGAGCTGTCTCAACCGTATTGCCCCCAGATATGTGGTGCCGACATTGGCTTCTGCTCTAAATGTATACTCATTGTTTGTCGCTGTCACAATAAATGTTGCAATCAATGTTGACATTGCAACAGATAAACCAATAGTAGTTTAAACTACTGATATCAAGCTTTTAACCCTTTATTACTCTCTCTCTTACCCTCTATGAGAAACATATATATATATATATATATATATATATTATCTCACATGAAAGTGGTGATAGAATGCCACTAGTCAGCAAGGGCCATGACTCTAACTGCTCTGGCAGCTAATCGATGGCCAGGCAACATGAGGAACTAGCTCCATGGATTGCAAATGGGACCGGCCATTCAAATTCACATGAGGATAGAGAGGGAACATGGCTGCAAGTAAAAATGTTCTAATTTGCAAGCTCATGCAAAAATAATCCCACTAAAGTCGTGTTCCTTTTTCATTACATAAATAACAGAATCTCAGCTTTAATTTCATTTTATAATTGTATCATCATAAATTCCCAGTGCATAATGTAAGGCATTAAGGACATTTATTCAAACCATTTTGAAGTAAGCGTCAAGAGTTGAGGATAGGGATATTGATTTGCGGATTAATCAGCCCCAAGGACAAGATCACACACCAGGTTCTTCATGATGGAGTATTTAGTCCGAAGCAAAGGCTCTCGCGAGTCATGATATACAGTCAACATAGCTCTCCCTCTATTAAGGATGATATACAGACAACATAACTCTCTCTCTCTCTGCTAAGGATCACCTTTGATATCAGTTATGATAGTGCCATATATATATATATATATTAATATATATATAAATAATAGCACAAGATGTCAATTCTCTAAATCGGTTTGTATCTTCTAACGCCACATACAGAAGCCAATACTAGCTAGCTGATCTAACGTTGCACATCCATTTGGCAGCTAAGGGCAGATGTGCTCCTCCAAAATGGCCTTCAAGGCTGTACAATTGATATCTTTCTAAGGTCATATAAGATCAAAAAGGTTACAGGGACTACCCTGAACAACACCTAGTGGTAATTTCTTCTTTGATTGATCCCAATTCACTAGAGTGCAATATATCACTACTGGTCATTTTCATGTAATTATCAAAGTGTTTCGGAGGCACTTGTTATTTACCAATATGCCATGTGGTTGTTTAGAGATGATGCTGAGATTAAATTGCACATATACTGTATTCCTTTAAGGGAGGGTCTAATGCAACATACTACTGCAGCAAAGTGTGATCAAATGTCTTCCTCCTAAAGCTATACATGTTCTACTAAAGCAGTACATGTTCTACTTAAGCAATAGATGTTCTACTAAAGCATACATGTTCTAAAGCAATACATGTTAAACTAAATAAATACATGTTCTAAAGCAATACATGTTCTACTTAATCAATACATGTCTTACTAAAGCAATACATGTTCTAAAGCAATACATGTTCTACTAAAGAAATACATGTTCTAAAGCAACACATGTTCTAAAGCAATACATGTTCTACTAAAGCAGAACATGTTCTACTAAAGCAAAACATGCTATACTAAAGCAATACATGTTCTAAAGCAATACATGTTCTAAAGCAATAAATGTTCTACTATACATGTTCTACTAAAGCAATACATGTTATACTAAAGCAATATATGCTCTAGTAAAGCAATACATGTTATACTAAAGCAATACATGTTCTTAAGCAATACAAGTCTAAAGCAACACATGTAGGCCATGGGTAATCCCACTTGTTGTGTTAAATAATATTGTGACACATAATACATGAGACAGCTCTCCCTGGCACATAATAAATAGTCCATCCTATATTTAATCGTCACCAGATAACATGCAATATCAGGTGATAAAGGTAATTGGGCCTTCTGTTCTATGGCTTCTACTGAGAACGTGCATCATTGTAACATGCAGTCTTCTTAGCTGGAGTATATCCATGGCAATGGATGGAGGAGTTGGATTGACGTTGAGAGATACCAGTTAGACAAAGTTCAACTCATATGTACATCCTTGGCTCCAGAACCAACTACTGCTACTGGCAGTTGGTGGGATGGTGAGAGCAGATAACCCACTAGCCGCCTCGCCGTTGGCGTGTATCCCAGTAGACGAGAGGATCCAAACATGTGACTTTGAGTTGCATGGAGGAAACTCTGACTGTGTGTTTTTGTGTGTTCATATGAGGGTGTGCAGGTTATTTCCTAGTGCTAGGTATTCTTGGAGAGGTTTGGAGGGCTCTTGGTAAGACCCTACCTACTGACCGACATCCCTCCAACGGGACCCCTCATAGGCCCCTGAGCAGGGGTCTGACTCCACTGCTCAGGGGCCTTTTAAAAACCCTAGTTGAACCTCAATGCCGGACCTGGTACCATGAGCACCTTTAAGCCAAAGGGTCAGGAGTCGGCTCTGTAGTCAGGACATCAGACCAGCTGGGCTCCAATCACTTTATAGTCCTGAGATGGACCAGATGGTGACAGCTCTCCGTGACCGCCTGTTGACCGCAGAGTACCGTGAGGGCGTGGAACAACCAATGAGAAGCGCCGCTAGGCTGGAGTCTGGTTGATGGTGAGGCTGGAGTCAGATGAGGCACTTTACAAGCCAGGGTATCTGTTCGCCATACAGGAGAGAGTGACAGAGGCCCCCAGGGCTCCATCCTTCTGGAAGGGCCAGAGAGGCATATGCTGAAGGCGCTGACATGGCATACGTCTAGATTGAGTGAATAAAATAGTTATATTTTTGTATGCATGAGCCTCTGCTCTATGCTTCCTTTATTGGAAACGATGTGTGGGGGTCAAAGTAGTAAAAGGTTAAACCACAGGTCATGGGTCAGCCTTATGGGAGGGAAAATTGTCTTCTGTCATTTCTGAGATTGCTGATTCAGGTCACATATGAAAAAACCTAAACATAAACAGCATGCTTCTACCAGTGCAGGACTATAACCGTGCAGTCGCACACACAATCGGACATTCCAAAAATCCTCCCAGTTGTGAAAGGAATATCTGCTTTAAACTGGTTTGAAGAGGACTAAGATCCCCCTGATCCCACTATAAGAGCCCAGAGCCCCTTGAGGCGAGGGGGGGGGGGGGTTTCCCCAAGCCAGCTCGGCAGGCCAGCTGGGTGCTCCTCTAGGGAGCGTGAAATAGACAGTTCCCTGAATTTATACATTCATTGTTCTGCTCCACAACAAGCAACAAACAATGACATCAAAATCAGGTTCCAATTTACACGCAACCAAACCATCGCAGATGGTTTGGTTGTGTTGTTGTTGTTTGGTTGTTTGCCTTTCCGGAGCCGCTGGGAGACATGTTTAAGGAGGGCCCCGGGACTCAACAGCCCCTGAGGTACTAGTATCCCCCTAGACCTATCCAGGTACCCCGTGTTCTCATATCCCACTTTGACAACCGCTGGTTGCCAGTAAACAGATTTATCCATTCAGTGCTTTATAGACAATAAGTATGTATGTTTTTATATGTTGACAGCCAGGAAGCTAGAAATAAGGATCTCAGAACAGAGTTGATATGATCCACTTTCAAGTTCAAGTTCCAGTTCAAGTTCAATACTTTTTTGTGATGTCAACACAGTTGATTGGAATTTGTCTTGGTGCCAATCAGGTTAAAAAAGGGCAACACACACACAGGAACATACAGTATATAAAAGACAATCACATAGAAAATCATTCAAACCAGAAAAAGCTGTAAAGATCTTGTGCTATTGCAACTTCCCATGAAGTGTCTTGTGCAGTCTATAAAGTGCATTTGAAAAAGGTGCATTTAGTACAGGTTTACTCTGCAAGGTGCCTGAGCATTTCTTTCGGCTCAGCTCTCTGATTGATTCTTTAGGGAGGCCGTAAAGAGACCGCTGCTCCCTGCTAAGACTTGAGATCTGTATTCCTTGATGAAACCTTAAGGTGGTATGTGGAAGTCGGCCGGCTATGTGGTGGCTTAAGGTTGCTGGTTAGATTCAGGTCTTGGGCCGTGATTTCTGGCGGGATTTTAGCATTTTAATATTCCAACTGAAGCTGAGTGCTGACTTATAACCGTTCTAATTTGGCTCCGATAACAAATACTTTTATCTTTGTTTAATTGAATACGGTTTTGGCACATCGAGTCGTTCATCTGTTTAATGCACTTACTACTTACTGCTAGAAATGGAACATAATCCCCTGGCGATATAATTATATAAATTTGTGTGTCATCTGCATAGTTATGATAACAAATATATATAATTATCACTCAATTACTTAACTACTTAGAATCCACGACCGTTAGCCCACACTACCCCAAACCTAAAGGCCTGATGACATAGTCAGAAGAGATCCTAAGAACCGTTATGTTCTGTCTCCTCAGTCCCCACGAGCGGCTAATTAAGGATCTTGTTGAGTATTCAGCATCTTGAATGGAGCCCAGTTGTCACCTGTTCATGAATCATTCTGTCCACCTGTGGTCCAGCTGTTGCAGTTCCCTGGTTTCTGGTCCTGCTGGGTTTGCTATTGAGTCTGTTTTAAGGTTGTTTTCTGCAACTTCCTTCATGCTCCTCTGCCTCTAGTCTGGTGTCCTGGTTTGGCATCAGGGTTATAGAGGCAGAATGGATGGTTCAGGGTTATAGAGGCAGGACGGATGGTTCAGGGTTATAGAGGCAGGGTGGATGGTTCAGGGTTATAGAGGCAGGACGGATGGTTCAGGGTTATAGAGGCAGGATGGATGGCGAGGTAATACTTACGCATCTAACGGGTTAAACCCTTTGGTGCGTAAGCATTTCCACACCATCCTTTCTCTCTCTCCTCCGTCTCTCCTCATCTATAAGGCCAACTTCAAGAAGAGCATAGTCATTTTAATTATGGTAAATATAGATATATATTAAATCACATTCAACGTTGAGTTTTGTTAAGCAGGGAATATATTAATCCTAACCAATACATACGGAAGGCAATGTGAACCACCTTTTGGACCAACTTGTGTTAATCTTGTTCATGAAGTGAACCTTGTCTGAACAATGGACTGTATAAAGTCATTGGTATGAGATACATTCAGGTTATGGAGAATTCTCTGGTCAAATTGAAGCCATCCTTATCCACGTATTCCTACAGAATTTCTAAAGATGAAGTGCACTTTAGGATTTCACCAATACCCTTTGCTGACGTAGACGTTTGGTAGAAATGGAGCGGAACCCATTCTACCGTAGATCTGGAAGCCTGTTCACTGCACCTCCAACCCTGTACAACACACAGGATCTCACCTTAGTGCTCCTGTTCAACCTGCTCTATTAATCAGATCAATGATTTAGGAGATACATTGGGGGGGGTTTATGATCTTCATGTTGAACACCATCATACATCAAAGTGCTCCCCCCTCTGTGTTCTTTATCTGTTGCGTTTTCATCTTTACCCTGATAGGTCTGGAACTGAGATTGGCACCGGCTCTGATTGGCACTTAATTTGATTTATTCATAAAAAAATATTAAATGTATATCACTGTCATATTTGTGAATTGCAATCAGGTTTGCTATATAAAGTCAGTTATTGAAGTGGTTGAGCCTGAATAGTAAAACGAGTAGGTATCAACTCAAAGAGGATGGTATGCGTCAATTATTGCAAAGTCAATATGAATCTTTGAATGTCTTTTGAGAGAGCCCAAATATTTGCGCTTTACTATCCCTTCCGTAGGTGCATCCTGAAACATTTGAAAATTGCGTAAAAACAAAATGTGTGCGGTATATTTGGTAGTATTGTGTGTCTGTTGCTTTGATTTGGTGTGTCTCCATGTGTATGTGAATAACCTCAATATATTAAGATGAATGTATACATTTCAAACGTTGTGTGTGTGCGCTTGTATGTGTGTGTGTGTGTGTGTGTGTGTGTGTGTGTGTGTGTGTGTGCGTGTGTGCGTGTGTGTGTGCGTGTGTGTTTGTGTGTATTTGTGTATTTGTGTATACTGTGTGGGAGCAGAGCTTTCAGCTGAGGCCAGGCTGCTGTTTGAAGTGAGCGATGGGACGCAGGAGCACAGCTGCTGTTTGCATGCTAATATTGAGGCAGCGCTGGAGAACGTGGGAGATGAGGGGAAAAGGCCAGAGCCTGCCCACTCTACCACTGTTACTTAGGAGACACACACGCACACACACACACACACACACACACACACACACACACACACACACACACACACACACACACACACACACACACACACACACACACATACATATGCACATGCACAGTAAATACACACCAGCAGCAAATCATAGCTATATATTTTTTTTAAAAACATTGGGCACATGATTGTGGCCAGATTTCTGATGAATATGATAGAACTGCCTCCGATTGCTGTAGGGAGCTACGTAGGATGTGTTCTGCGGGGGAGGAAGGCATAATTTGTATAGAGATTAAGGGTCATTATATAGTAGTAGTGCATTCGAAGTTATGGCAATATTGCCTACTGAAAGGGACATCCGGAAATGTGTGTGTGTGTGTGTGTGTGTGTGTGTGTGTGTGTGTGTGTGTGTGTGTGTGTGTGTGTGTGCGTGTGCGTGCGTGCGTGTATGTCAACATCCACAGAACTGTGAATTAAAGCACAAACCAGTGTAATGCAATCACAAGCAAATACCTTGATGCAATACTAAAGTCAGTAAAGGCTGACGAATGATCATCTTAAATGCAAATGAAGTAAAAACCTCTTCAACAGCTAACTTCTGCCACAAACAGAATATTACCAGTGGTTCTCTGTAGATTTCAGATCAGAATTCCGTGCTCTCATTTCACACATGCTGATAAAAGGCTGAATGGCCTTTCAGACATCTGATCCGAAAGACACATCAGCCTAATGATCACGAGCTGCTTACTAATGACTATACTTCACAGCATGTGGCTATAGGAAGGCTAACTGCATTACCCTTTGTCAACCAAAGCCCTCCTAATCAAGATAAATATGTGAATTATAGATTTGAGCTTGTATCTAGATCCTAAAACTGATCTGTTTATATCTCAGCCAGTTTACATGTCGGGAAAGTACTGCTAAACTGGTTTCTTCTTTCTTACATGCTAATACTGGACATGGTAAAGAGAAGTTTGGGAGATCATTTCTTTTGATTGATGATGTTTTAGACATTGTTTGCATACTCGCTTGCCGGAATTACATCTGGGCTTTCTGACAAAGTGAACTTGCAAAACTTGGAATGCACTTACTTCTTTATATTGATCAAATCCTTCATTGGTGTAGGTGGAGCTGTCTGCTTTCTCCTGCCAAGCATCACATCCTCCTTGTCACATAGTGAGGCCCTTCTTGCATCAAACACCCTTGCATAAATGGTCTGCATAAGGGACTTTATTGCTCAACTCAAATATGTTTAAACTGCTGCATGACAAGCAACCTATGTAAATCCAACAGCAATTAAATACAATACACATAAAAAACACACGACAACAGGCCTACCACAGTAGTACCTTGAAGGGATTAACTGGGTGTTAATCCATACTAGGTACTAGTGCAGGCCGTCCAAAATGGCTCTCAGAACAGCTTTTAAAGAAGCGCTCTTCCCAGCCACTTCAAATCTGCGACTGCCAAATGTGACACACACACACACACAAGCACGCCCACCAAAACACACACACACACACACACACACACACACACACACACACACACACACACACATACATATACAAGAGTCTCCCTCCATTACAGTAAGATGGTATCTCTACATATATATTTATGGTTTGGTTGGAAATCTGCACTTTTTTGTAGTTGTGTAGTCCCGAATGTCCCAAATTGAGAAAGCCAATGCTAACGGTTTCTTCACAAGAATGGATGCATTCTCCTCTGGTAGGAGTGAAATGCCCAACTAGAGTGCAATAACTAAGGTTGGTGCACTTGACAGAGTTGGATATATTTCTGCAATATTTGCAATATTTTCGGAATGATTCTTTGAAAAAAGAAACCCTTGTAATTGACTGGTGAGAGCAACGTTGCCTTCTACTTACAGGAACTATGCACAAGCTGAAAGATCCCGATCGCTTCCCCTCCACATTCTAGAACCGTGGTGCAGTTTAGCAGAGCTTCTCTATCGACTCTGGACTCTGAACGATCTGGATTACAGGCGTCTTAAGTATACCATAAATTAAGATAAGGCTTTGTTTAGCGGTTTAACTTTCTTGAAACTTCAGTGATTTGAATGTTTGCCACCTGCAATTATTATATCCTTCCTTTGTTATATCTTTGTCATGTAGATGTTTAGTAATTGCCGCCACAGCTTCAAACAGCTTCTATGATTGGGGAAGACTGGGTGAATACGTCATGCCTCTCCATGATGCAACAATTTTGTATTACACTAAATTGTCATATGGTAAGGTATACAGTTAAAGGTGCAGTTTGTATGATTCAGTGGTGAGGCTGCAGATTGCAACCAACTGAAAAAAACCTGCCCCTCCCCTCTCCTCCCCCTCCCCTCTCCTCCCCTCTCCCCTCTCCTCCCCCTCCCCTCTCCTCCCCCTCCCCTCTCCTCCCCCCTCCCCTCTCCTCCCCCTCCCCTCTCCTCCCCCTCCCCTCTCCTCCCCTCCCACACCCCTCACCCCACCTCTCCCTTCCCAATGATGCAAGAGAGCTACGGTGGGCTGGACTGCCTGGAAGCGGCAGGAGGTGTTTCACAATGATTTCATCCTCTACGACAGCATTGAGCATCCAAGTGTCAGGTTCATGATAGATTTATGAATTGTTTTTAGCTATGGAGTCTGTAAAGCTATAGGTCGTAGCTCACACGTATCCAACTGTACAGACTGGCATCTGTATAGCCATTTAATAACGCCGTTCAAGGTTTTCAGAAGATAGAAAGAAGACAGAATACACCCAAAAGGAGCCAGTGTTCCTGGGTCACACTGTGTGAATACCAATTCAGCAGGAAGCATCTTAGTGGCAGCCAGCGGCAGTTTATATTTATTTTCTCAACTGCAAATTGAAGGAATTGTGTGGGTCAAATTTATTCAAGAGAGACAGAGAGTATATTTGAAATAAATGCTATTACTAGACTGGTCCAAATCGATGTTCTAATGATGCATTGTTGGGAAATACTCCAGCTTGTTCTTTGCATTATCCACATAGGACCTGGGCTGCTGCTGGCTTGATTTCCACAGCTGAATTCATCGTGCTCCACTTGGTCGGCATAAGTTCAAACTGTTGGGGGTGGTTTTCACTCTGTCATCAACACTTTCCCTCATCATAGAATCTGCCTTTACTGTTAACCTGCGTCCCCATCTATCCCTGTTATCATCGCTGCTCTGCTTCGATATCGCCGTTCTACGGCTGGGAGATGTCTGAGGAGCCCAGTGTATTCCGCAGTTGAGCTGACATGGTTGTAGTTGTAGTGTAAAGGGTACCTTTATTTTTTCGAATGCAATTTTTGCAGAGCAACATTTCTACACTAATGGTAATTATGGAAAAAGCCTCTGAATCAAATCCATCAAGCTTATGTAATGGAATGAACTCCTGGGGTCAGAATCCACCCACACCGCGGCAATCTCACAACGGCTGCATTTAGACAACTACTTGAGGTGGGAGTGCACATAAATCCCTGCATATATGCACTGACATGGCTGCCTGGAGGAGGACTCCATGGCGACGGCTTTGCACACAATTTATTGTTTTTACAAGCAATACAGTTATCCCCACCTTGGTATCATCCGTTTGAGCTTATCTTTTGTATTCAATGGGAGAACACATACAAAACAACGAATGCATGGCACGCAGATTTATTAGATCCATCATTGGATAAACGTAGCAGAATGTGATAGGCATTTTAGTAAGTTGGTGGCCATTGTTCACACACACACACACACACACACACACACACTGTTGAATGACTTAATTATGTCATGAATCCCCTTCAGTCAATTAAACCCATTTCACAATTTATTTATTTAATTTCATGATTTAGATTTAGTTGCTTATCAGAATTCAAAGGGGCGATGGCTAACCCCCTAACCCAATGTAATTTGGGTTTCCCTCGTTTATGGCAATGCTGGGGTGATTGGATACATGTAGCTTGATCAGCAGCCCATGCTCTCAAGGAAACATATCAAAGTCGCCCCGCAGTGGTTGTGAAGGTCAAGGACATATACTATGGACGTTACCATGAAATTGCTGCTTTATGAAATAGGAGAACGTTATTTGACACAATTACCTATGCTATGAGCTTTTTGCTGAACAAGCCCTTTATATATTAACTGAAAATCAAAGAGCGAACATGCAAAGATGTGTCCCAATCAGAATGTATGGTCTACTGTTATGTAAGAGCCTTGGAAGACATTGAGTGGTGATTCAGGACCTGCAAGAGCTTCCCTAAGATAGGAAACAGTTCTGGTGTTTCAGGGAGGCATCCGCTTTGGATAGAACCAATAGCTTATGAGCAATGCCAACAAGGGAATAACATTGTGTGTTGATTAGTAAATCAGGCCAGGGTCATGATACTCTGGAGGTCTTTCTGAGGCGGTCTTTCTGAGGCGGACACGTATCGAGAGGGGCACCTCTCTCCATTCACACAACTATACTGCTGCTGAGGAAACTAGGAGAGATAATTCTAACTCTATTAACTGGATGGATAATGTTGGCATGTTGCATGTATACTGTAGCAACAGCCATGCTTCACACCACCTAGACGGCTGCCACACTCCACTCAGGTGGCTTCTACTGGGGTTCTCGAGCCCAGGACGCAGGGTGGGGATAGGCCGGTTTATTGGAATGTTAGCAGTCAATCATACATGATGCCTCTGCTCCATGTTGTCATGCAGGAAGTCCCTCCCGGAATATGTGTGTGTCAATGGCTGTTTTAAAGATTGCACATTGATTACTCAACAAATGACAGGTGTGTAGCCTCACCCAGCCCCAGAGTCCATCAGTCTGACTGGCGCAGGGGGGGCCGCTTAAATGTCACCTTTATTAAGACTATTCTTTTGAATTTGATTTTTGTTTTTATGCAATAATGTTAATAAATTAAAAAGAACACATCAGCAGCTGCAGTGTAATTTACTTCCAAATGTACTTGGTTTGGACTTTTGTGTTTTATAGTACTGCTACCTGGGGAAAGGGGCTAAACGGGTTGGTTTACATGAACGGCCTCGGAATGTGCCAACTCACACGATTATGGAACAGTTCACCCACCCTTAACCTGCGGCAAATAAAGGCGAGGCCTTTCCTCCCTGCACACCCAGTGTGTGAGTGAGGAGGCACCCCCAGCTTCCCATTGCAAATGGAATGCCTGTTATGGCTCCGCTTCAGCCAGACTTCATCCCTCTGGGGGCCACAAGCTGACGGTAGGGGTCCGGAGACCAGGAGTGGTCGGGTTAAAGCGGGCCGCTTTAACCCGCCTGGGGGAGCAGCTCCCTGATCAGGAGGCTCCCTGGAGTCCCTCAGGAGGACCTGGTTTGAGGGGTGCCAGCCACTGAGACAAGGACCAGGCCAGGGACACCCGGGGGTCTCCTGGGTGAGTCTGGAGGAGCCCATCGGGGGGGGGGGGAGGCACCTGTCAGGGAGAGGGTCCACTTTCCCTGTGGCCACGGCAACCCTTACAGGGAGAACAAGGGACGAAGATGGTGGATCTGCACTAGGCAGGAGTGTTCTGGTGCATATTAACTATTTCTGCATCACTTTCCTAGGTTTTGTCTTTAGAACACAGAGGCTCAAGGACTAAAGGTTGATTTGTAACTGACCTGCACAATAAGACCATAAAGAACATGACCTTTCTGCCATGCTGTGGTTTGTGAAGCTATATAAGTCTATATAATAACTAACTCAAAACATGTCTCATATATCATTTCATAAAGGTGTTGCAGGGGAAACCGCAGTGTGTGTGTGTCTGAGTGTGTGTGTGTGTGAGTGTGTGTGTTTGTGTGTGTGTGTGTGTGTGTGTGTGTGTGTGTGTGTGTTTGAATTTGCGTGTGTGTACTTGAACACACACTATATTGAATGCTACAACCCTTTTTTCAGCTACAGACACTGTCTGCGAAGAGCAACCACTGAAACAACGTGCAAATGCGTGGAAAATGTGACTGATCTCAATATTCAGCAATTCTTAGACAAAAAGAGGAAATTGGAAGAAAGAGGAAATATCAATATATCCCTCTTAACCGGATCTCTCAGACAAGCTTGTATACACACTTAAAAAATAACTAGACACCGTAGAAGGGTATTGATGAAGAATATTATTGATTATTTTTAGGACTCTTCTTGACAGCAAATATTTTATTTTATAAAGAGCCCGGTCATGGTAGGATTCAGG
The DNA here is from genome assembly GCF_949987615.1 of Pollachius pollachius. Taxonomy (NCBI): domain Eukaryota; kingdom Metazoa; phylum Chordata; class Actinopteri; order Gadiformes; family Gadidae; genus Pollachius; species Pollachius pollachius. The sequence continues at coordinate 1,091,895 of NC_136945.1, read as the reverse complement.
CAGCAATTTACCAAGCATACATTCAATGAAACAAAGGTGTACATGATTCTTATAGGGAAACATTCACATTGTGGCTAGTAAATACAAAGGAAACAAAGGTAAGGGGGAGTGACCATGGTGGAGAGTTTAGGATTGGCCATGGCTGAATTCAGCCATGGAGGGAGAGACCAGATATATTGCACTACACTATGGTTGAAGTGGGCATGTCAGCAAGACAGTTAAAGGACTCTACACCACAAAGAAGTAGGTTGCTTTGCATCAGTATCAGTCCTTGTGGCCACAATGGAAATACAAAATGCTAACTATCTAAACACATTTAAATTAGAGAGAGGAAGGGAGGCCTCTCTAGGTCCAAGGAGAATGCATACAAATTCCTTTTCAATTGACTAGTAATTATTTAAATGGGGTCATTGTAAAAACAAGGTTAATATCATTAGTATGTAATTATATATTATACTTACAATTAATATTTCCACCACAGGTATTGCTGGTAAAAGGCCACCTCAGTGTTGGGATCAAAGGTCTTTGTTTTTACATACAACCACCACCTTTCAGAGTGAAAGGTCTGAGGGCGGTTATGAGTGGGCACCTGCTTGCGATGGGTAGATCAAAGGTCAACATTCATATTGCACACAACTCTCATCCAGTGAACCATGGTGCACTGTACTGTACAGCAGTGAGGCTCTAGACACAGAAAGGTTACTATACCCGGTAACAGGATTACCTATTGTAGGAGCCAATTCCTGTGTTTTCTCTTGAATATATATTTTTGAATATTTGTTTGAATGAGCTTTGGAATCTGACTTGTTAACAAATGAAGATCCTTTTATTTACATCTCATCTGGACATTCAGTTTTTCGCTCGACATCAAGCATCTACTATAGCCTATACCCAGTCAACCCAAGGGTGATCCACACGAAGAACAATAGACATCATAGTCACTAAACTAATCCCCTTCAGCTAGCCACAGTGCTGTATGGTAAACCATGGTTCACCATACAGCAGTGTGGCTACATACCGAAAGGCTACTATCCTCGTAGCAGGACTTCCTATACCCTTCAACTAGCCACACTGCTATATGGTGAACCATAGTTCACCATACAGCAGTCTGCCTACAGACAGAAAGGTTACTTTCCTCGTAGCAAGAATACTGATCCCTCTAGCCCCCAGCCCTGTCGGTGGCGCATAACAAGAAGCCATAGTATATCATTACCGATTCCTCGGGGAAGTCTGCAACTTGAAGGTGGCATTAACAATTAATTAGGGTTGGAGATGTTCCATATAGCTCCTGAATTAAATGAATAATATATATATATATATATATATACACACACACTATATATATTATATGTTCAGTTAAACCTCTGATATCCATACCAAGTAGAGTGGCATGAATATTCTTTTACTGGATTAGAACAAATATGATGACCGGTAAATTGCACATTTGTTTTCTACAAACTCCCTTGCTCTTTTATTTGAAATTACACAAGCCTTTTTAAAGTGCCAATGAATTTCGTTTTTTTCTGCGTTTATTGTCATCCAAGCGGTTGGAGCAGCTGGTGAAATGTATACGGAAGAGGAGGAATGGGGAAGGAGTTTCTCTGCATGTGAAGCTTCTCCTTGGTCATGAACCGGAGCAACCTCGGAAACACACTACCCAGACACTAGCATTCAGCCCGCGGCTCTCCAGTCTGCTCTACAGTCTGACCAGGTCATAGGTCTATAGTCTGACCAGGTGAAAGGTCTACAGTCTGACCAGGTCATAGGTCTACAGTCTGACCAGGTCATAGGTCTAGAGTCTGACCAGGTCATAGGTCTAGAGTCTGACCAGGTCATAGGTCTACAGTCTGACCAGGTCATAGGTCTACAGTCTGACCAGGTCATAGGTCTAGAGTCTGACCAGGTCATAGATCTAGAGTCTGACCAGGTCATAGGTCTACAGTCTGACCAGGTCATAGGTCTAGAGTCTGACCAGATCATAGGTCTAGAGTCTGACCAGATCATAGGTCTTCCATGCATACAGATGTTCTGAAATACATCTACCATGCATACAGATGTTGTGAACTAAATCTATCACACCAACAGCTGTTGTTTACTACATCTACCACACATACATATGTCGTATTGTTAGACTTAAGGAACCACACCTTACTCAAAATCTAAAATCTCTTTTTTTAATTGCAATGATTTATTTTCCAACTGCGATACAACTGAGCTCTTTAATACCTTACTGTAAATATATATATATATATATATATATATATATATATATAAAAAAAATCTGATCTGACAGAAATTATAATGAACTAATACTAAATTCCCCCACATGTATATAACTATAATTAACTTATATTCCTAAAAACTAACCACCCTGTGCTTAGCTTACTGTCCCCCTTACTCATCCATTCTATTGTTAACGGCCCTATCCCGGCCCACTGAACCACAGGAAAGAGAATCATTTAAATGACTCCTTTTTGTTTATTTGAAGTCTATCAACTTGGTTTGTGTCTGGATGTCATCATGCACCCCAGTGAAGAAACTCGACTTGTTCGGGCTGAAGAGAATGTTTGGATCCTAGCATCATCTGGGAAGAGCGTCTCTGCATTGTGTCCACCTCTCCCATTCCGTGTTGCCATAACAGCCATAGCCTTGTATGTAATGTCAACAAAGCACTGTCTGATGGCAGAGAAAGGGGAGGGAAAGTCAATATTTATTGGATGAGAAAGAGTGGACAGAAATTCCCGTGAAAACTGATCAACTGTGAGCAACTCAGGGATACTCAGACTCAGAGATCTATTCTAGCGATCCTTCCATACTTAGGGTTGAGTAGGCCTATGCTTTTTTGAAACTTGAAACATCATTGTAATTCTTTACTTTAAAAGACAATGTTTTCCTGAAAAACATTGTATTGCCATAGACTGCCATATGAAATTAATTATTAACCATTAAACAGGCTGTGAAGAGGCTAAACTTAGATCTAATTTAAAAGGTAGGCTACTATAAAGGGACTCCATAACGAAGTATTTTTGTGGCCAACATATTTTGTCAAATCATGTTAATGTAAGATTATATACACTATATATGGCCTATATGTAGTGCCATACACTACATTCTCAGTTCGTTATTGTATCTCCAAACACAATAAAAGGTGGGATTGGGACAGGCCATTCTGCCACTCGGTCGCTTTGAGTCCTCTGACCTAGCCCTGGAACAGGATATGGAGTTTGGTTTGCAGCCCATCCCTTTCCAGGCCATGCCCACAGTCAGACAGTCAGACGGCTGTGAAGGGCCCGTTTAGAGAAGGGAATCCTGCTTTGGCCCCTCCCCTCTCTCTTTTCCGGGGCTCTCCTGCAACGCATCGAGCTGAGCTCACCTCCTTCTTTTCAATCTCCTTCCACCGAAATCACGGAAGACCTCGCAACTCTTTTTTTTTTTGCCCCGGGCTCGCTGTCCACTCGCCTGCTCGTCTCGGTGCGGATGTAGGCTGCTGGGCTCCGTGCGGATGATAGCCTACCCTCAAACTTTGAAATCCAGACACATCTGTTGCAAATTGACGACTAGAGACCTGTTGTGAACTGTACCTCTGGGTGTTTGGTGTCGGCATACACAGAGACTACTGAAGACCAGGGGGACCAGGCGGAGCTGCATCAGAGTCTGACTGGGACCACATGCGGAGGAAGAGCGCTTCTGTCCTGTGAATATTCCGCTAGTGCGACCACGTTGTGGTTCTTTTCGTCGAGCAGCCTTTCGCCATCAGGGTCCCGGTGGAAACCAGCAACCCCCCCCCCCTTCCCCCCCCCCCCCCAACCCAAACTTCCCTGATCCTGCTCCATGTCCTCGCCCTTCGCCTTAAGACAGACCGCTTGTGGAGCCTCTGAACGCTGAACCCTCAACCCTCGAGGTGTAGGCCGATACAGGTCTGGATTTAATGTCATTTCGCTGTGATCAAAGCAGAGGAGGGCTTTGACACACGAACACACGGGAGTGGATTTTAAACGAGGATCTCATCGACGGACTCTGAGTTCTGCCGTGGAGCATCTGGGTAAGGATCCTTCTCCTTCATAGTCCACCCTACCGGGTAACGGCTGGGGACAGCGGTCCCTTTTTTCCACAGGTGTGAAATGTGAAATGGGGCTCTGGTATCTGAAAGAGCACCGTTTGACGTACTATTCTTATGAACCGGGAACCAGTCCAAACCAACACATATGGTTCGCGCGCGCCTCGTTTCGCATGCGTTTTCTAAACGTCCTTCATGGTACAAAAAAATAGAAAACGTTGTGTCCCCTCCTCAGGTGGGGCCTGAGGACCCGGTCCCGCAGCGCAGTGGGGGGTAAAGCGGTACGGGGTGGGTGGGGGGGGGGGGGACCGCAGAGGTTACATGTCCCCGCAGTTACTGCATAGGCTATTTAAGTAAACATCTGATCAGAGACACATTCGTGGCTGAATAGGAAGCAGTACTTTCCGTCTGAAAAACGCCGAGGTGTGATCATGCCTCTGCCCGGACTGGTGTTTCCAGATCGGCGGGCTCAGCCTGCTGGTGCGGCTCCCCTCCATGGACCCAGGAGCTGGTCTGCTTTTTTCAGACTGCCTATCCTTATGGACACCAGGCGCTCACTAGACACTCATTAGGCTCACTAGACTGACTAGGCTCACTAGTCACTCATTAGACTCTCACCAGGCTCTCTCACTAGAGTCTCACCAGGCTCTCTCACTAGAGTCTCACCAGGCTCTCTCACTAGAGTCCCTCTAGAGTCTACCTAGACTCTCACTAGACACTTATTAGACTCTCACTAGACACCTATTAGACTCTCACTAGACACTTATTAGACTCTCACTAGACACTTATTAGACTTTCACTAGACTCTCACTAGACTGACTAGGCTCTCACTCGACTCTCTAGGTTCCCACTAGACTCTCACTATGCACCCGCTATGCAGTCTCACTAGGCTCTCACTAGAGACTCACTAGAGTTACCAGACTCACAAGAGTTTCAAAATGCTCACTAGACTCAAGTCTCACTAGATTCTCTAGGCTCACTAGAGTCTCTAGGCTCTCACTACTCCCACTAGGCTCTCACTACTCCCACTAGACTCGGTAGACTCTCATTAGACTCAGTTGACTCTCATTAGACTCCCACTATAGTCCCACCCAGACTCTCATTAGACTCTCAAAGCAACTTGTTGACCAGTAAAGCGGCAGACAGAACCGGTCTTGTTTTAATGTCCTAAAAGCTTCTCCGTGGCCTGCTGGTTCCTCCTGACGTCATGCCCCAGGACCAGGCCCCGCCCCCCTGTGGTTTTGGGTGTGTCCTGGTAAAAAGGGAGATCCCGCACTCCGCCTGTTTTCCCCCGTGACCTCCAACGAGGCTGTAGTGTGGCTTGTCATATTTTGTCTTTCATCTGAAAACCATTTGACTAGATATGAAACGTGAAAAAAAAATTCTAAGCACCTTTTTAAGCCAAAATAATGTTATAACTCGGGTTGGATTCCCCCAACCCGGTTGTACCGCGTCACAGAGTTCCCTGCTTTTCTTTTTTTTTAAATATTCATTTTTGCATTCGTATGCTTTATGATAGCGTGAGAGACAGGAATGTACGGGAGAGAGAGGGGAGAATGTGCAGCAAAGGACCAAGGGCAGGAATGGAACCCGAGTCGCTGCGATCATGAATGTGCCGTAATGTTACGCGCTGTACCCGGTGTCACTGGGGCGCCCCTCTGGCTCCCCGGTGACTCTTGGTGCGCAACACGCGGTGCGTTATTCATCCTCTCCCGCTGCGGAGAGCAGACTGGGGTGGTTGATAATGGAGGATGATTTCTCCATTTAGCGAGACGTTAGAACCCCGCCATCTTTCCCTCTCTTCTGAGAGGAATGCATATTCAGAGAACGTGGCGGTAGTTATTCAAAACACGTCCATAGTTCTAACAGGAGCACGGTGTGGTGCTGTGTGTTGTGGTAGATTGTTGTCACGAATAATATGCCTGCTCTACCCTCCCCCTGAGGGAGCAGCATACGTCTTCATCCCTGTCTCATGAACCTGTAAGATGCTTACCCTCTACCTCGGGTGAGTGTAATATATATATAGTTTAGGATTATGTACCTGTATAGTCATGTTCCTGTCATAACACAAAGTATCGTCTAGCACCAACATGTGTGCCCTTGAAGCGTGGCTCCTGGGGGCCTCCCACTGGGACGTCACTGAGGACCAGGATGAGCAGTTCTGTAGTTAGGAAAGGCTTTGCTGATTTCCCTCATTTCAATGAAACAGATGTTATATTATTTTCATTTAGAAAAGGTTTTCCTAAAGTACCCTTCTAATAGCTGTATCCTCAAGAATAGCTGCTTCACCTCCGGCCAAAATGATTTTGTCAATATCAGGGACAGTAAAGGATAAATTAGGTTAGATTCATGACTCATGCATGTCTTATGCATGATTAAAAATACAGTTTAGTAGCCTATTTTAAGAAGTTTTAGGAATCGTTCTTCCCCTTTTCCAAACATTGTAATGGTCTCTCCTTAACATGTACTATGTACTGATGTTCCCATACCCACAGTATGCACGGTCTCTCCTTAACATGTACTATGTACTGATGTTCCCATACCCACAGTATGCACGGTCTCTCCTTAACATGTTCTGATGTTCCCACTGCTGCTCTGCAGAGTATGCATGCACATCTGAAGAGACACTTCATCCCGTTCTGATCCAGTGATGCATGGTGCACGTTGGTCTCCCTGTGGTCCAACACTGAGCAGTTGGACATTAACCATGAGCCTCAGGTGCCTAGCTGCTTGGCGGCCCTAAACAAGGATGTAGTACAAAGACGCAGAATCACAGACCAGTACCTGAAAGGGCCACGCATCCCCACCATAGACGGGAGGCAAGACTGCCTTGAAGAAATGTATCACCACATCAATTCTCAAAACACCACGTTTGGGCGACTCGTAGGCAGCTGATGAATGATGCCAAGCCGTGACTAAATGGCTGAAGGGGAGGAGCACATGCAGGTCATCTGTGGGCTCATGTGATGCAGAGCACTGTGTTTTCTGTCCCGGCCTCTCCTGGAAGAGGAATGCTGGTATCAGAACACATGCTCTGTCTGCATACTAGACATCATGAAGAATCAATGGGGTTTTCTTATAGTCTGCAAAAAGTGTCAATTACTGCTAAAATGTCCCGTGGATGAATTGATTAGTAGAATAATTATTGATTTGTACTAATATTCATAGTAAGTTCTCAAGGGGCCTATCTGGCATGTGTCGCTTTATCTTATTTATTTTTTAACAAAGGCAAATGTATTGAGTCCTTTAGCCCATGTTGTGTTACACGGAGGAATATGGAACTCGTGCGAGGATATTTATTGAGTAGGGATTGTTATTTTCAAGCAGTTTTTGGCTTTTCCTCACGGCTACAGAGCCACAGGGCTCTGCTTTGCTCATCCTTTGTGCTTCTTTTTCATCAACATCTCCTCTGAGCTATGTCCCTAAATGACACATGGTTGGACAGAGGTGGAGAGAGAACACTGTGATCAAATATAAGAAGATTAACATTGGAGCTGAAAAGGCTATTACCATATGCGATCACTTATAAACCAGAAACGACCAACGGCTGAATACTGCGCTTCCACTTTTATCTTGTTAGATTACGTATTACAATTCCTTGTTGTGAACTGGAAAATCCCAAGGTTTTCTAAGCTTTTTTCCATGGGTATTTTGGTGCAGTGCAGTTAAAAATAACTATTGACTATCGCATTAATGATGAGGTTGGAGCTATCTTGGTTTACCAATAACAGACACATGGTATGGGATGGTAATGAAATGTTTGTAAACCATATGGAGACTAATACAAAAATAGCTGGGTATTGGTTAGATGTTCACATAGGGCTAGGAGATTAATCGAATTTCGATTTTAGCGTCAAACAAGCACAAAACTAATATTTTTTCCATGATTGAGCAGCCCTACGTTCACATGTAGAATACTGAATACTCCCATGATTGGGAATGTGCTATAGGGCAAACCAATGATCATGCTCACTAAAGCTTCACCAATAAGGGGCTCACTCAAAAAGCCATCATCTACAGATCCCAAATAATATTTGAAAAAATGTAAAAAAAAGTTGCAAGATCATCTCATTACTAGAGCAGTGGTGGCATTGTGTCCCGGCTCGATCCCCAACCTGGCTCTTGTACGACATCTTGTACCCCCTTATCATCCCTCTCTCTAATGTGATTCTATCCTCCTCCCCTGGTCTTGGGGCCACTGGGATGTGAGGGTCCTATACTCAGGCAGTGGAAGAGACTCACTCAGTGACTCTCAATCACCATGTTAGGCCTTCAAAGGGCCTTACATGGTGATTGTGAGTGTAAAGGGGTCATATCCCCATCACACTCACCATGTAAGGTGCTTTACACGGTTCTTATTATGATTTAGTTGTAGTATTATTATTATTAACAAAGGACTGTCTGGTAGGGTTGTGCCCATTGACATTACGTTGTCTGATCATGATTGTCGTGAGCGATCTACTCCAGAGTCCAAAACTAATGCTTTTGATTTCTAAAGAAGAATACACATTGATATGTCCTCTCTGGTAGGCCGTCCTGCTACCAACAAGTATTATAAATAGCCTCCTAACCTATTCAATCCTACTTTCACTGTAGGCTCGATACAGGATGTGGTCCTGCTTCTGCCGAGATGGGAATCGCAGGCGCACACCAGTCAATGTTTCCATCCTTGATAAAAATGATTTTGTCTCAGAAATCTTACTTTATAATGCTGTGGCGAGCAGCGCGGGAAGGACGAGACGGGTGCCCAGGTAAAGCGGTTATTCAACTCTCAAGCCACTTACACCGCACGACTATGTGAGTTACCTTTAATGAAAACACACACGACACACCAAAACACACTCAAAATAACAAACCAACATAAACGTCTCGGTGACGGGTGTCGGGAACAACAACTCAGTAACAGCAACGCTAACCCACCCATAGCGATAAACAAACCCCACTCAATGTCTCTGCCGCAAAGGAACTAGGAGGGCGCCAGAGGTCCAACTTGCCATCGTCATAACCCCCCCAGGATCTCTTGCGCACCCTGAACACGGTGACCACGCCCACGGTTGCCACAATACACTTTGGTCACCAGTAAATTTGATTACTTTGCATCTGACTCTTTACAAACGCATAAGCAATGCCGTTTTCTTGAGCTATTATTCTATAGAGTACATGTAGAATAGGAACACGTCTGTCCACATTGAGGGTTGGTAGCACAGCCAGGCAGCCTGCTGTTCAGAGAGTCATGCTCCATACCATGTGTCATGAAAGACCGAGTATGGCCAATGGAATGAGAAACTAGGTGTGGCGCTGCAGTTTGGACAATGTGATGAGGCAAGATGCATGGAGCCATTACTGTGTTTGCATGGAAACAAGCATTCTCTATTCTAAAGGTACAACCCTTCACTGTGCATCCATTCACACTCTGGCGTGCCCATTCGTTGAAATGCTATTTGGTAATAAGTGTTATTTTAATTTAATTAAGATTAAGAAGTCAAGATGGTCGAAGTGATTCCATGAAAACACATCATTCATTCAGTGTTTCAGTGCAATGCTGTTAAGAGATGCGTGTGTTCAACACAATGTGACCATGGCCTCATGAGCATCCCAGACATATAAGCAGTGTTGGAAGACATATTTTAGTTTCAGTGCCATTGTTCACACAAATTTATGAACAATCACGCTTTAAATATTACTACGCAACCCTTAACCTGCCTCTTCTCGTTTCCTGGATCCTGCAGCCCCCTGCTCTTTGTTTTGACAGTGAGAGGAAGCTAAGCTACCCTTTTAGCCGGTTGGCTAACACTCATTTCAATAAGGGCTGAAGGTTATGATTTCTCAGGAATCGGTTGGCAGCATTACCTAAAACGTCCCTGAACAATGTGCCAACTTCTGGTGTGATCTGCATTCTGCTGTGGACCTGCCGCTTGTTTACACTGGTTCTATTAGCACAGTGTCGTAAGGAGCATGTACCGCTGCCTTAAGCTCTGTCGGCAAGATGAATCAGATTGCAAATGGAAGGCCATACATAGCCTTATGTTGGCCTGTGGTCGAGGTTTCATTGATTGTTTCTTCCTCCATTTACAGCACAATTAAAGATGTTCTCTAAACGGGATTATTATTTGGCATTAAAACATACAATTTTCAATCCAACCAAATCAGTTCCTCAGTGTACATGGACTCTGATGGGAACAGGTTAACTTATACTAACCTGGGGCCTCAGAGCACAGTAACCTGGGTCCTCAGGGCACAGTAACCTGGGTCCTCAGGGCACAGTGACCTGGGTCCTCAGGGCACAGTGACCTGGGTCCTCAGGGCACAGTGACCTGGGTCCTCAGGGCACAGTGACCTGGGTCCTCAGGGCACAGTGACCTGGGTCCTCAGGGCACAGTGACCTGGGTCCTCAGGGCACAGTGACCTGGGTCCTCAGGGCACAGTGACCTGGGTCCTCAGGGCACAGTGACCTGGGTCCTCAGGGCACAGTGACCTGGGTCCTCAGGGCACAGTGACCTGGGTCCTCAGGGCACAGTGACCTGGGTCCTCAGGGCACAGTGACCTGGGTCCTCAGGGCACAGTGACCTGGGTCCTCAGGGCACAGTGACCTGGGTCCTCGGAGCACAGTAACCTGGGTCCTCAGGGCACAGTAACCTGGGTCCTCAGGGCACAGTAACCTGGGTCCTCAGGGCACAGTGACCTGGGTCCTAAGGGCACAGTAACCTGGGTCCTCAGGGCACAGTAACCTGGGTCCTTGGAGCACAGTAACCTGGGTCCTCAGGGCACAGTAACCTGGGTCCTCAGGGCACAGTAACCTGGGTCCTCAGGGCACAGTGACCTGGGTCCTCAGGGCACAGTAACCTGGGTCCTCAGGGCACAGTAACCTGGGTCCTCAGGGCACAGTAACCTGGGTCCTCAGGGCACAGTAACCTGGGTCCTCAGGGCACAGTGACCTGGGTCCTCAGGGCACAGTGACCTGGGTCCTCAGGGCACAGTAACCTGGGTCCTCAGGGCACAGTGACCTGGGTCCTCAGGGCACAGTAACCTGGGTCCTCAGGGCACAGTAACCTGGGTCCTCAGGGCACAGTGACCTGGGTCCTTGGAGCACAGTGACCTGGGTCCTCAGGGCACAGTAACCTGGGTCCTCAGGGCACAGTAACCTGGGTCCTCAGGGCACAGTAACCTGGGTCCTCAGGGCACAGTAACCTGGGTCCTTGGAGCACAGTAACCTGGGTCCTCAGGGCACAGTAACCTGGGTCCTCAGGGCACAGTGACCTGGGTCCTCAGGGCACAGTGACCTGGGTCCTCAGGGCACAGTGACCTGGGTCCTCAGGGCACAGTGACCTGGGTCCTCAGGGCACAGTGACCTGGGTCCTCAGGGCACAGTAACCTGGGTCCTCAGGGCACAGTAACCTGGGTCCTCAGGGCACAGTAACCTGGGTCCTCGGAGCACAGTAACCTGGGTCCTCAGGGCACAGTAACCTGGGTCCTCAGGGCACAGTAACCTGGGTCCTCAGGGCACAGTAACCTGGGTCCTCAGGGCACAGTAACCTGGGTCCTCAGGGCACAGTAACCTGGGTCCTTGGAGCACAGTAACCTGGGTCCTCAGGGCACAGTGACCTGGGTCCTCAGGGCTAGGCCGTCCCTCCAGGGCACACTACATGGGTCGTCCCTCGGAGGGTAGGAGGGCTTATTATGTGATGCAGCCCTTAAATGTGCAGATGTTTGGAAGCACTTCAAAATGAATGTCTTTCAAACAGGTGAATAAATAAATAGACATGTTTCACACAAAATACAATCTGTCATCCCATTGGCTATTCCAAAACTGTTAATGACATATTTCAGCAATGTTTGAATATTTGGCTCATTATCCAGTTACACGCCATTGAATACAAGCACAAAGTGACGCATCAATATTTAGTGACCCGGTTTTGATTGGAAACTAGTCCTTTTGTCCTGTTCACTTGCAAGGAGCCTATGAAATAAATCAAATGAGGTAGTTTAAACATGTGGATGTACTTGTATTATTACAGAAGTTAATCTTCCTTCTGTAAAGGCAGGATTTTCACTGAGGTGTTGGGCCCATGTTTCATTATGAAAGGTTCTAGAAACGCCCCATACTCATCGATCAACATGGATCTGGTTCGAAAGCATCTTTGTGGAGCAGATTTTGTCATCCTCCACATGATGGAGAGGTAGATCTTTAACAATGATATACAATTGAATGTGTAGTTATTTCATCTCCAGGGTCACACTCAACAGTTCCTTCACCCTTTGTGGCCTACAGCCCCTGCAAGCACATGGAGGGTATAATAACCTTCTCTAGTTCCCTCTGTGGTATAGTGGAAGGTAATTCAAAATTAATCCAACAGAAAAGGTTCCTAACATAAAAAGCACTCTAATGGTCCAACAGATGATCTGAGTAGACCATATTTCACATTCTCCCAAGCAGTGCTGGTTCCTTGTTTTACTCATGGTTTCCAACGTTTGGTACAGAAGTTCTGCTTTCTATTGTACCCTCTTGTAGATAACCATTATTCTCAGTGATCACAAAGGTCATTTCAAGAATTGTATGAGTCTCTACCTAACTATAGATGTTAAAACAACAGTAGTGCAAATTATTTGGGTGGTTTTTTTGTAAAAAAAAGAAAAAAAGAAGGTGAAACAGAAACGATAATGACTAGGATTTGGGTGAACCGAACGGTAGGAAAATAACTGAAGTCCTATGTAGTAGCACGCCATTCAACCAATGAGAATATAGGCTTGGCTTGGGCCACTTCCATCTCCATAGGGGAGTAGAATGTTCATCTAACTATATAACCTACAAACCATTTGATCATCCTTTGTAATGGCCTTTGTCTTCGGGAGGACTCTTAACTGAGGAGGTTAAGTTAAGGTAGTGTAAGTTAATGATAAAACATGGCCCCATGTTGGTAATTGTTATAGTTTACACATTGGCTTTGAGTACTTCAATCGCCTCAGGGGTGGTTCATGAATAACTTTACAACGTGAGTAACACGTATAAATGTGTCACATGTTTGCTGCTTCTTTCTATCTCATCAACCGTCCTGGCATTTCTGCCATTTCTTTTTCTCTTTCCCTTCCTTTTTCCTTTTTTCCAAGTCTAATTTGGTTCACAATGCATTTGCCTCGTCCCTTGATTTAATTCTGCTCAATCTGTGTGTCCATATAGTCCTCTGTCCGTTTTCGTCTGCGCCTGGGTTCGGCAGTGACGTGGACTTCCCTTTCCCCTCGGGTCACATGACTGCAGATACGGGTGTGGTCCTTTCTGCATTCCACCCGTAACCCCCCTTCCCCTCTCTAGGCAAACACAGGTACACAGACGAGTAGAGTGAAGTCCTCGTGGAGGATGGATTGGAACTGGCTGAAGGAGCTGTATGGAATAAGAGGAAATGGTGTGGTAGGAAACCTTGTGTGTCGGTCCTTTCATGAGAGAAACTCCACGTGTTTGTGACGGTTGTGCACACAAGTGGAAACCTCTTGTGGTGTGGCAATGAACGTGGAGTTTTACTTATCTCTTTAGCTTACTCCCGATATCTGTGTTTAGACATGTAAACATCCATTCAGTGTCAACATGGCTCTCTAAGCTATTCACATAAACACTGTTTACAATAGACAGGTTTTGCAAATGTTGTTTGAATGTGTTCAGAGGCAACATGTTCGGCAGCTGTAGCAGGAAGTACGCGATCGTCTGTGCAACACTGCTTACCCTCCCACTGAGGGTGGGGCCACAGTGTGTGTGTGTGTGTGTGTGTGTGTGTGTGGAGCAGGCTTCACTGGGTGAGGACGGTGCAGTGTTCTGATTTGGTATGCAAGGCAGGTGTGTCTGCAGAGGCAGGGAGGTGGAGAGTGGGACAGGAAAGAACATAGAGGAAACGATAAGAGGGAAACACGGCAGACCTGGTGGGTAGTGGAGACATCATGACTTCACTCCCTGATACTGAACCACCATGCTTATGTAAGCTCTCTTCCCTGTCCCAACCCTACATCGATTCCTCAAGTCATCTTTCTGTCATCTTTTAGGTGCATTACATTAGATGTATTGCACTCCAAATGGGACCAACAGTCAAAATCACCATGAAGATAGAACCCAGGCATTGCAAGAATCATGCGATTACATACAATTAATCAAATAATGATAAACTGCACGCTACATTTTAACGTTTACATATTATTAATTCAACGTGTGTGTCTGTGTGAGAAAGTAATTCATTTTTCTCATTCCTCTAAACCCTTTTTGTAAACAGAAGACCTCTTTTTTTAAAATTGAGTGTCAAATTAAATGATTCATTAGAATGTTCCATTAATTAACATTTTCCAATTTCAAAATGTCAGACTGAATGATGCAATCACATTGATTCGGTATAGAAGCACTCATCAGTTGAGCGTTGCTGTGTTTAATGCACTGCACAGCCAATGCACCACAGTTAATTATAGGTGCTTTGAGTAAACACATTTTTAAGTGGACCAAATGGTTCCATAGTTTATGGAAAAGAGAAGAAACAAGAACTGAACATTATCTGAGGACAAGATGCAAATATATTATATGGTGATGCATGAAAAGATCTTGAACACATGATTACACATTTTAATATTATTGGTTTCTTGCTAAGAAACCTACAACATAGATGATGCAATCAAGCAGTATTAAGCTGATCTCAGTGACTGGCCACACCAACTTCATGCAACATCACCCTCAGCCTGACTTTGTGTCCAGTCTGACAGATTGTCCATCAAAGACCAGTTTCCAAATTCTAATACCTTTTTGGTCCAAAGGGTTCTGTGTTGAAATCCACACCCGTACCTCTTTCTGTCTGCTATTGGAGCGTCTACATGGGAAAGGCCTACACAGAGACCACAATACCAGCCCCCTTTTAGATGGAGTTTGATGCAGAAATGTTGTGGACATGTGCAACACGATCCTGCTTCCTACACACTTCCATCCACACATCCTGGCAATGAGATGGCTCCTCCTTTAATCTGGAGTCCATCAATTCACCTGACTGAGAACACACCCAGACTAGTTCACCTACAGACACAATCAAATGCTCAACCAATACATGCTTCACTTTTTCATGGTCTTTGATACGACATTTTCCCATTGAATGCACGTATTGGTGTATCGAGGTTCTGGTAGTACCGTCTCCACTGGTGTATCAAGGTTCCTGGAGCACCGTCTCCACTGGTGTATCGAGGTTCCGGTAGTACCGTCTCCGGACCACTGGTGTATCGAGGTTCCGGTAGTACCGTCTCCACTGGTGTATCGAGGTTCTGGTAGTACCGTCTCCACTGGTGTTTCGAGGTTCTGGTAGTACCGTCTCCACTGGTGTATCGAGGTTCCGATAGTACCGTCTCCGGACCACTGGTGTATCGAGGTTCATGGAGCACCGTCTCCACTGGTGTATCGAGGTTCTGGTAGTACCGTCTCCACTGGTGTATCGAGGTTCCGGTAGTACCGTCTCCGGACCACTGGTGTATCGAGGTTCTGGCAGTACCGTCTCCACTGGTGTATCGAGGTTCTGGTAGTACCGTCTCCACTGGTGTATCAAGGTTCTGGTAGTACCGTCTCCACTGGGGTATCGAGGTTCCGGTAGTACCGTCTCCGGACCACTGGTGTATCGAGGTTCCGGTAGTACCGTCTCCGGACCACTGTCTCACGGCTGTGAAGGAGAGCATTCCCCCTGCCGCTAGAGGCAGGTTGACTTGGAATTATTAATTGTAACCATAATAAAGAGTGATATACAAATGATATAAGCCTTGTGTATATTATTACAAGTCCATTGAAAAGCCATTTGTAGGAATTGTCCTTGGACTTAAAGATACTCCCTTCCTTTCTGTAATTGAAAGGTGTTAAGCTAGTTTGAATTGCAACTGTAGCCCCGAAGTCTGACAATGAGGCCATTCGCTTGACTTCTTTGGTGTTGAGATTCTTGCTCCTCCTTGCAGACACGCCCACTTCACCCATAGTGTATTGAGCATTTACTTGGTCTCTCCCGCAATGGGTGACTTCAGACTTGTGTGAACGGGCGCAAGACGGACAAGTTCCTGAACTGCATGTGTGAAAAGTATAAATCACTAGCGGTGCCTGCGATGGTCTCCCAGTGGTTTACCGGGAGCTGTGTGTGAAGGGTCCTAGGGCTGTTTGATTGGTGGGCAGGGTAGCGGGCCACAGCGCGTCAGCAGTAGGCTTATCAGCCGCTGCCTCCAGAACTGTGTGCTGAAGGAGCGAACAGAGCTGGATTGTGCTGCGTGGGAGAGGCATGACAATGTTCACGACTCTTGACACTCATGACTCATGACTGTTGACACAAGACGCTGTCTTGTGTGAGCCAATTAAGTGTTTATTTTGTGTTGTAAAATTGAAAATGGTGCTGAAACGATCGTTCGATATTTCAAGAATCAAGTAAACTGTACCATTGATGTTTACAGAGTAAAATAATTGCAGCTTTAATGGGCTTATATTCTTGACTTTGAGCTTTGTCTGTCTTTATTTTTTCTATGAAGTATAATGTGGTAAGATAGCTAAATATTTCTGAACTGAATACTTATTACACGAAGACTTGAATGAAGAGAAGGTTATGCTATTCTTTAAAGGCCTTCTAACCCGGCTCGCTGTTATCACAGGTAGAAAAAGAGATCAGGGAACTCTCAGAATAGATGTGGTGTTAATTTGAGTCTTAGTCGAACAACAGCACATGAAGGTGTGTCTATGGGTGGGAGAGATAGTGAGAGCAAGAGAGTGTTTTTAAGCCTGTGTTACTTTTGCTCACAGTTTAATACTTGCTTGTAAGCTGCTGTCACATGAGTTGAACATCAGGCAGGCCTCATTTCAAATGTTTTGTATGTCCTACAGTTTTACTACCTTTTACATCTTTGCACAAAAAAACATTGTAATCTGGTAGAGGAATAGCTTTTTCTATTTTTTTTATACTTTGTGTATGTTTTTGTATCTGAGATTCATCAATCCCTACAGGTATTACTTGGTCACTACCTATGGTGGTGACTTTCACTGGTTACTACCAGTGAAAGTCATTGGCATAGGTAGCGGGCCAACGCTAGCGATTTGACACTATTTAACAATCTGTATCGTAGTGTAAACGATGTGCAGCTATGTTGATGGAGAGAAATATGTCCCCTTTAACATATTGTGATGTTATGCATCCAACCAAAATGGATCGGTTAAAACGCTCAACAAATTGAAGAAAACCATGAATGCCATTGTGGTTCTATTCCCCAAGTGTGTATTTTCCTGAAAGGAAACGCATCGATCCATGGATGTTTTCTCCTCTCTTAAACAGCTATTCTATGCTGGTCTATTTGTGTGTCACATTTAAGTAACAACAATGAGTGCTCTATAAAATTATGCACGAGGCTGGCACTTGTTAATTGCAATAAATGAGATCAATGCTTCAAATATGAAACTAAAAGACAGTTCTCCCCGTCTCGTGCTCGCTGCCCCAAGAGACGACCATTCTCTTTTGATGGCTTCACCCTCATGCCTCTTCAATGAGCTGCCTCACTCAAACCTCATTCTGTTTCTCTCTCTCTGCAGTGCGAAGAGCAAGGTCACCGGGTCATGTTAACATCCTCATCTCCAGACCTGCTGACTGTGACGTGCAGATCAGGTTAAAGATCTAACGTCAGAGATCCCCCCACGCCGCTCCGACCTACCTGGAAACCACCAGACTTGACAGAAGGGTTCCCCAGCTGCTGCTGCCTCTGGACCAGGTGTGAGGCTACGTGCCGAGGGCCCGGAGACGCTTGAAGGAGACGACAGAAGGAGGGGAAGATGGCGAACAACGCTGTAGAGCACCCTCCGGGGAACTCTGTGGCGGACCCCAGCCAGGAGGGGGACTTCGGCATCACCACCATGGACCTTAGGAACCTGATGGAGCTGCGCAGCACCGAGGCGGTGGCCAGCATCAGGGACGGCTACGGAGACGTGCAGGGCATCTGCCGCCGGCTCAAGACCTCGCCCATAGAAGGTAAGGAGCACCACCCCCACATAAACACTTTTGTACACATGATTAGGTCAAATACTACATTTTTAAGACCCCAGGTATAAACCTTCTCTTAAACAAATGCTTTGTCTGTCACAATTCTCTCTCACTGACGCTGTCGCGCTCTCTCCCCCCAATTATGCAAAGTGCATCTCACCAGAGATCCATTCAGGGTTCCTAAATGAGTTTCCGCGGGTCCCCTGATGATGCCATAGATCATTGCTCAGTTCCATTTAGTAATCAAAGGACGGCCGTAACATCCATCGTAGAAAATACGAAGGTTAATGAATGAACACATGCGTGTTTTCGGTTTGCTAGTAGGGGGATGGGGCTCCAGATGAATACATGTACGGATGAAAGCTTCTTTCATTCCTGGGATCTCCTACCTACATAGATATCAGATATCAGGGATGGGTCTCATGTTGGATTATTCGTTAGAGGAAATTAAAGTCTGTACAGTCCACCAGTACTCACTGAATGTTGGTCGTCCAATCACATCACACAAAGCGCTGCAATATGCGCTAATTTGCATAAAGTTTACCGAAGTTAAACCTTTGCCCCGCCCCTTCAACACGATACAAACCCCCACCGGCACACGAGCATTCCCACAATCCCACAAAGGAAATGTGCTCTGCTTTTATACTAGATTGAGCACGAGTGACTCTTGGCACACAACAATTAATCTTTGGTCACCCCACCCACTGATTATTCCCCACTGACCATGAATAAAGGGAATATTCGCATCCCTAAATTTGTGTGTTTGGAAGATGGGATGGATGGATAGGTCTAAGAGGGAGAAATACATGTGAAAATATGATTCAATGTTAATTACTGAATAAGAATATAATACTTCCATTACTGCTGTTGAGGCTTTAACAATAAAGTATATTTTAAGACTGGGTCTTCATCCTCAATTAGAATAAAGTACACAGATATTGGCCTTAGCAATAAGCATCATAGCTTTCCCCGTTGCCTATGAATTTAGTATAAAAGGCAACAAATGCCTCTAGGACAAAATACTATTTAGTCCTTTAGCGGATGCTTTTATTCCAAAGCAACTCAACGACTAGATATCAGGGATCGAACCAGGACCTGTTGGCTGGCAGACGGGCATCCTAACCACTGTTGACCCCCAACAGCACACCCTATTGTAAGGTTTTAATTCAAGGAAATGTAAGCTGCATCTACCAGCTGTATGTAGCGAGGGTTGAGAGAGTGGTGTCTACACTGTGTAGACGGTGTGTTCATGCTAGTCTCTACTCTAATGGATTCTAGTGTCCTTGGAATGCATGCATACTGTCAACAACATTCTCTTTCCTTTAGTCCAGAGGTTAATCCCCTTCAGAACCGCCACCCCAGGTTCTATCTATGAATCCTCTGGATCTAAAGTGTAGATACATGTGTATCCTCTAAGAACTCCTAATTTAAAGACCCCTATCTAATGGAAGTCAATGGCACCGTCATCATTGAGGCGACTGCATAAAACCAGGAGTTTGTGGTTGGGACATGGCTATTAAAACAGCGGGAGGATTTTTGGAGGTGGCTAGGGTACAGATTTGCCTCGGATGCTTTAATCAATCAAAAACCAAAGCGTGCTGTCCATCATCATGCTGAATGATGAACTTGACTCGCACGATGCAATTGGATAAAGTACTTGAGTTAATCGCCACTGCAGGCATATTCAGTAACTACCTATTTCATCCGTACACGAGAGGTCAACACAAATCCAGTTCTGGGAACAAACGTATGACGCAAACCTCCATTGAATAATGGTAATATGGTATTGGTCTGCCATGGTTTTGAGGATATTCAACCCCATATATTGGGGTTTGACTGTAGAACTGTACTGGAGTTGGACCATACTGAGAGGAGGTGGGATGGACCGTAGAACCGTACCGGGGGTGGACCGTAGAACCGTACCGGGGGTGGACCATAGAACCGTACCGGGGTTGGATTACAGCGGACCAAACAGTGAGCGGCCTTCACACAGAGCCATGCCCTGGCTCAGCTGCAGATGACTTGCTGTGTAGCTGGGAGCAAGGTGGCATCTTGCCAGGTAACGCCCTGCCCCATGTGACCGGGCTGCCGGGAACACCCAGTATCTGGTGCTTTGGTTGAATCTCTGTCTTAGTGGAGGAAATCCGTCCCTCTCTTGGTGTAAGAAGGCTTGCTCCATGCCCTTTCCTACCTGGGAATTACAATAGGAAATGTTTTCGAGTCATTGTAAAAAGATAAAATATTTGTCTTTTTTACATTTTGAGCCTTTTGAGATATTTTTGATCAAATGTTTACCATAAAGCTTTCAGTATAGTTTGAATTATTTCTGGTTAGAGAAAGAGACGGGAAGCCGC
The DNA here is from genome assembly GCF_949987615.1 of Pollachius pollachius. Taxonomy (NCBI): domain Eukaryota; kingdom Metazoa; phylum Chordata; class Actinopteri; order Gadiformes; family Gadidae; genus Pollachius; species Pollachius pollachius. The sequence continues at coordinate 1,071,484 of NC_136945.1, read as the reverse complement.
ATTTAGAACAATGAAAATTCATCAAATGTGTTATGTTAAAGGTGCTATCTGTAACAAATGTGCAGTTCTAAATCACTAAACGACCGGGATGTGTCATCAGAGATTAAGGAGAATGCTAAATCAAAAATACTGGCTTCTCCGACAGCAGAGCTCCAGCCAGGGTGTTGGAGTCCCTCTGTGATGACCAGTCGTTCACATGTGGTGCGGTGACTGGTCGCTTTGACTTCTGAATCTTTATCAACACAAAGCACACGGAGCCGTTCGCCACAAACAACAACGAGAATCCTATTTTAAAACTGAACATAGCACAATGCTGTTTTATACTTTGAGAAGAGCAGTCTCGTCTCTGTTGAATATGCAGTTAACCTGAAACCTGTTATTTATGTTTCATACCAAACCTATGAGCACTAGCGGTTGAGAAAAAAAGGTTCCAGAGTCTTCTGAAATGAAGAGCAACTTGGAAATGGGTCAGTAATTGGTACCAACATAAAGGGCCAGGTCTGTTTCTTCAGCAGGTGTTGGCCGCTCGTTATTAATGAAAAGTAAACTTGCTTGAGGAACTTGGATTGGATCCGTCTAAACATTTGTGCAGGTAATGGTGATGTTTGAACATGTTAAACCCAATGATTCATCTTTTAAGTTATATACCTTTTATAACCATGAATGCACAAACATGGTAGATTGGATGTTTATATTCATAGAATAATTTTAGTTTGAGTTTCTACCGGGAATCAATAACCAGAAATCCAGGTTACTGCATCTGGCCCCTAGCCCCTCATCAAAGTTTTTTAAATATTTAAAACAATTTTGCCAAATTAATTACTTTGCACATCCATTAAAATCCCCTGTAGTTTCCTTTGTTTTGGTAGGACTGTCTAAATGAGATGGTGTCATATGACTGAATGGGAATAAGGGGTTGCTCAGGTAATGCTGCGGGGAAGTATTTTGTGCACAGTACCCAGTCGTCTTGATTTGTTGTCAATGAGTCATACACATGCTTCAATTCATAGGCCTCTCTTTTGTCTTTTAAATGAACGACTTGTGAGTTTAGAGGCAAAGAGACACAGTGCTCCACTCAGTAGAGCTCTTTTGTGAACCAGTGGAGTCACAGAGCATCAGAGCTGATGTTTTCGTGTCAGCATATTGAAGACAGCAGTGTTGTGAAGAGCAAGCATTGTGCTATGAACTACATGGGCTGACGTACACACAAGAGCATTCCTGCCTAAGCAGTCCTTCACACACACCATAAGCCATGGGGCCACAGCTGTCCCTGCTGAGGGGAAGACTGCTCTTTGAAGGGATCTAGGAAGAGGCAGCGGAAGACGTGCCACTGATCTTCACTGACACCCTTACTCCCATGTCCTCTGCCTCCCATCACTCTCTGCTGAGTTAGCCTGCGTAGCCTCTGTCCTTCTCCTTGGATGTAATCATGCGTAAAGGGTTAGGCGATTGGCCGTTTGTATGGATTCAAAGTCACGCCCTTGTCTCCTTCGTAGTGTAACAGTGTAATATATGGAAGCTGCCACTTATGGACTGACACAGTCCACGCTATGTTTAACAATGGATGAACAGCTGGTTTGACAGCGGCATACAATCCGTCATTGTACATTTACATGTCGGTAAATTAGGCTAAATATTTGTGGAATAAAATATGTAAGGCTGGCCTGTTGCATTTCATGCATTAATTCACAAAACTCAGTGAATCTTGATAGCATGCTAGCCCCGGTAAGCAAATGACTGGTTTATCTTCGTTCCATCTGCATTACAGATTAAATGCATTCACATATTTGAGCATTTTTGTGTTGTTTTTACTTCCTCAAAGATGAAAAACATGAATGCATTTAATCTGCAATGTCGATGATATTGTACATATATGGAAGGTGTGTTGCAGCATCACAAAGCATAGGGATGTCAAAGGAAGTAGTGGATGAGGTGACGCACGGACCTACGCACTCATGCACGCACACTGCACTTAATTATTAATAATAGAGGATCATAATTGTGTCTCCTCCCTCTTTCAGGTCTTTCTGGCAACCCTGTTGATCTAGAGAAACGGCACGCTTCATTTGGGAAGAATTTCATCCCACCCAAAAAGGCCAAGAGTTTCCTGGCACTGGTGTGGGAAGCTCTGCAAGATGTCACCCTCATCATCCTGGAGATCGCTGCCATCATATCCCTGGGCTTATCCTTCTACCATCCACCAGGGGGGGACAGTGAAAGTAAGCGCAAAGAAATGCATTCATCAGGAAGGCATTATCTCCTATTGTTTATGACCTAAATTACACTCCTTGTGATCGACAATCGTTATTGTGTGCAAATGAGGTATGCACATAGAAATGCATTCAGACAATTAAAACCAAAAAAAGAAAGAAAACAGGCTGATGTCTTTCGTGTGTTGCCATGTTCACTTCTCATCCCCCCCCCCCCCGGCTGTGCCCCTCAGGTTGTGGGCAGGCAGCGTCCGGTGTGGAGGACGAAGGCGAAGCCCAGGCGGGCTGGATCGAGGGCGCCGCCATCCTCTTCTCAGTGGCCATCGTGGTGCTGGTCACGGCCTTCAACGACTGGTCCAAAGAGAAGCAGTTCCGCGGGCTGCAGAGCCGCATCGAGCAGGAGCAGAAGTTCACCGTCATCCGCAAGGGCCAGGTCATCCAGATCCCCGTGGCGGAGATTGTGACAGGCGACATCGCGCAGATCAAATACGGTGAGAGCTCCCAGAACATCCACCCAGCCTGGACTCATTTGAAACAACAGGGCCATGTTCAGTGAGATGTTCCTTTATTCGTATGGTGCATTGAGATGGAGTCCCCTGCGCTCCTGAAATAGACCCCTGTGCGGCAGGTTAGCATCAGATCACTACTGAGGGGCTAGGGCATCTGAGACGGGATGTGGATGATACAGCGGGAAGTACAGGACAGCAGTGGAATCAAACAGATACAGATTCTAAAACAGTATCAACCCAAGGTGGATTAAAGTATGGTTTGTGCTTCACAACTTTTATTTTACAAATGAATACCACTTCACTTTATCCCTTCGAGAACCCAATGACAAGTGTCGCCATTCCACCTGGGAAATCTCCCAGCTTTCCTGCGGTATTTCTCGGAGGCGCGCCCCCTTTTGGTCGGGCCCCCTCGGAATTCTGAGAGTATACCGAGTTCAGTGATGACGCTCTCAACAAAAATGGCTCCGCCTGAGATTTATTTTCTTTGTATTTGTATCACGTTGATCATTTAATGTAATTTTATTTATTTTTATTTTTTTACATTGCTACTTTATTCCGGTCACCAATTTATGCATTGCATGGTCTTGCTGCGTATGCAATACAATGTAAAGTTGTGTTCTTTGTTTTCGAGCTGGTTTGCTAAAGAGGCTAATGTAGCTAACAATAAACAACGACTAGCCAATTTCATGACACAATCAAAAAGACGAACAGGACTGCAACTCGGAAGGCTGTTGTCCGAGGCATCTGGATCATACCATTATCCACGAGACACATAAACAGACAGGGCTACACACAGCAGCTCTCCACCTCTGTCACGGTCCACGGCGTGTTCTTGCGCGCTGATCCTGTGGTGTTCAATAATCAATCGCTATTGTTGACTGAACGCTGATGCTAGTATTTAAAGATGCCGGCGTTGTGCCGAAAATGGAATCCCTGTCTGAAATCGCACCCCCTATCCCCCTGACCGCGCTTTCTATTATTTCGTCTGTGCTTTCTAGGGTCACATCATGAACACATGTAAGACATGTAAACTATTACGTATTTTAGTGCCCTCGTAGTTCATTATCGTGAATGGGATATCTTACGCTTTGGGTCGCCTATAAAATGTAACATTGCTTTCTGTGACAAGTTGCGCGTCTTGTGATGATATAAACACTGCTATAACGCGGAGAGGGGCTGCGAATTCAGACGGGGAATTCATTGTCGGCACAACACCTGGTGTCGGGTGTCGGGCTCAGACGTCACACTCGTCCAGTGGCGTCGCTCTCTGGCCAATCAGTGGCCAGCAGCCTGTTTACGTTACACCAAAGTACAGCATCAGCTCTCGTGGAACCTCGAGGGAGGTGAGGCTAAAAAAGTACCAGGTACCACATTTTGGCGATGGAAACGCAAAAACAGTTGGGTTGAGACGAGTTGAGCTGGTACTGTCGGTGGAAAAGGGGCATAAGTGGCATCAGCGCGGTGGCATGGGAAGGAGATCTCCTCCTTCTCAGCTCAGTAGGGGCCAGACGGGCTGACATTAGGATCGGAATAGCAGCTACTGGTATATAATTAAAGTAATAACACAAGTCACGAAGCCAATCAAAATCAGATGTTGTAGTCTGGTGCTGAGCGGGTCTCTGGAACCTGGCCATTATAAATAATAATAAACCATGAAGGGGTAGTGAGTCAGAAAGCAATGCAGATAGATGTATATATGCATTTATACTAGCTGTTCTACTTCAAAGTACATGGATTGGGAGCACATTTAGTTATTGTATCTAGTGAAAAATAAATCAATTCATCATTCTTCCTAGAAAATGATGTTTTGACCCAAACAAATGGCACATATAAATCCATAAATACATAACGTAGGGAAATGGCCAGGTGAGTTAGTGATGCTGGTAAAGTGAGGTGCAGTCCCTGAGATGAGCAGACAGCGCTCCAGGGCGAGGTCAGGAACTGGACCGTAGTGCAGATTTAAACGGGCTGGTTTCTGGATCTCTGAAGATCGAGAGCCACCTTACTGTCACGCTCATCAGGACAGGAATGCTCTGATCTCATGTTAATGAAGAAGTGGTCCAATCTGGATTAAGGCGACTGACTGGATTCAGCCAGATGTGATGAGCCATGTGTGAATGACATGCTATATTAGAGGTTATATGGCAGGCACTAGTGATGGGTTTATGTATCCAAGAGCTGCTGGAAACCAAGCGATCATGATGCTGCGGTTATAATTTACAATTTATCTAAATCCAAATGAACCACCAACGCCATACGGTGTAGAATTGAACCGTGAGAGTTGCTCATGCATCCTCTGAGTAGTGCAGAAGAGGACTTCTGAAACCACATGTAGAAGCATGAAGAGCTTTGAGGGACGTGTTGTAGTACAGTAGCAGAACTCACCCAGCTTAATGGTGATCCTAATAATAATGGATGATGAAGCATGAGAAGCTTTGAAGGATGGGTTGTAGAACAGTAGGAGAATAATAATGGATGAAGCAGCATGAGCCTCTGGTGTCTGACTCCCTCGCTGCCTTGGTGATCCAGGGGACCTCCTGCCAGCCGACGGCATCCTGATCCAAGGCAACGACCTGAAGATCGACGAGAGCTCTCTGACGGGCGAGTCCGACCACGTCCGCAAGTCCCTGGACAAGGACCCCATGCTGCTGTCGGGTGAGACCCTCTGCACTTCGCTTCACATGGAATCAGATAGAAAGTGAAAAAAGTCACAAAATAATTTCAACAATAATTATTAATAATAATAATAATAATAATAATAATAATAATAATAATAATAATAATAATAATAATAATAATAACTCTCTTGGATTATACACAACTTCTTTATCCATTTAATTGTATGCGTATTTCTGTCGTGCAGCATTAAGGCGTGGTGAGATTAGTTAGTGAATGAAAGGATGCTGAAGCCATTAAGATAAGCACTTCCCTCACCAGGCACCCATGTGATGGAGGGCTCTGGGCGCATGGTTGTGTCGGCTGTGGGCCTCAACTCCCAGACCGGCATCATCTTCACCCTCCTGGGGGCTGGCGACAGCGACGAGGAAAAGAAAGTCAAGAAAAGTAAGAGGCAGACCAAACACAACCCCTTTCTCTCCTACCGTAGGAGCTGCTGCGTTGGTTTGAGGTTGTGGGAAAGGGTTTCCAGGTAAATACTGATTGTGTAACGAATGTGACCATGAAAGTAAACGCAAAACAGGATATAAGTTGGTTAGAATGCCTCAAAGAGCAGCGTATTTGGAAGACAGCATTGACACGCTGTCTTTCATTGTGTTCTATTTGCGGATTCACGTCTCAGAATAATCTTCAAATGTAGTGCAAGATCCCTTCTGTGAGTCATCACGTGACAACAGCAGCTCAATGGACTACAGAAGAGTCGTACAAACATACACACTCGTCTCCCTTCTACCTCTCCAAATGGAGTATTTCTGGAGAAATGCATTGAACTCTCTGTGCCCCTCTTGAGATGAGACTTCAGACACCCATTGGTAGACAGGATGCTGTTGAGCCTCATGTGGACGTGTGATCAGGAGTGATCTGGTGGAACATGGAGGGCTGGCTCAACACAAAGGATTCTACCCCGTCCACCTCCTTATGCTTTTTGTGCTGGAATCATCGTTTTTAATTGGCCGTCAAAAGGTGGCTAATTTGAACCTTTTCACAAAACTGATGTCAATTATTTCAAGCTGAAAGCACGTCTGGTGCATGTGTTCAGGTCCTAGAGCGGTCAGTGGGTAGTTTAAATGTTTGGGGAAACATATCAGGTTTATCCAGCAAACTGCCTTTTACGATAAAGTATCTGTATACAACAAAACGTTTTCTCAACATGTTGAGGTATGTTATAGCTAGTTTCAATTCTAGGCTAAATGGATATGCACGTCCTCATTTGTGAACGCTATCTGTATGTCTTATGTATGCAAACATGAAGTGTAAGGTGTACATGCATTCATCCATTCACCAGTGGAATAAGGTGTTCACATGCTGGGATGTACTTGATAAACAGTACGACTGTGTTGAAAAAGAGGGAGGAACCAGGCCATGCGGTTTGTATCATTCACTTGCACAGATACCGCTCTTTATCAATATTTAATGTTTCGCAATTGCATCAGATTTGGTAGAATTAAATGTTTGGCTGATTATTGTATTATTTCTTAAGTGCCTCTGACCAGCACTTAACACCGGTTTTTGCACTTGTTTTTCTTTCTTGTATAACCAGGTCTTTATGAAATGTATTTTAAAAAACACTTTGATCATTCTTGGTTACTTGCGTGGAAACAGCGAGGCCATTAGCTGGGATGGTAACATGTTTTCTATTGAGCTACATCTTAAAGCCCTTTGGGGCTGTTTCTGTCCGAGATACTGTTAAGCATCGTTCTTTCAATTACATGTTAATCACTCACTATTATGTTTATGTCGAACTGTCAGAGGAATTGAAAAAAGGATGAAGAATTAGCCAGCAGGGATGGGCCCTGAACTCACGGTCACTTCCACACTCTGAGGAACTCTTCTCAAACATCTCAGTTTGGCTGCGTAAGCCAAGAGGATTGGGCTCAGATTCATATTTTGTCACCAACCAGACAAAGAGGTTGAATCAAACCAGACCAACTTGTCACCATTATCCTCTTATTCTAAAATCATCAAATCTAGCAATTTAACTCTAATCACATGAACAATTATTTAATGACATGTATTTGTGCCGCACACGTTGACAACATAAGCAGATGTCACTAGACCGTTCTGCCTTGGGACTTGTGTTCAAGCTGTCTAAGGCTTTAGGTGGATTCAATCGTTGTTAGGCATCTGTTCTATACACACACACACACACACACACACACACACACACACACACACACACACACACACACACACACACACACACACACACACACACACACACACACACACACACACGCATTTACATTTGTGTGTGTGTGTGTGTGTGCCAGGGAATGACAAAGTGTGTGTATAGGGTTTATTAAGTACCTCTTTTATTCAGGGCCTGTTGCTTACGTTTTGTGTCAGTTAATGGGAATCCTTGAAATAAGTAGTAGTTAAATATTTAACCACAATTGGTTGTTTTACATTCACAATTATTTACTGCCTAGATCTCTCTCTCTCTCTCTCTCTCGCTCTCTCACTGTCTCTCTCTCGCTCTTCCCCACCCCCCACACACACACCAAACGAACACTGAGAGACATACAGATGGGGTTATATCAGTTTGTGACCTCTGCATTTTTCCTCAGTTCTATGATTTGGTTTTCCTCTTTCCTTTGAGTCATGTTATCAGCATTCCGCCCTCTCTCCTCTGTCCGAACAGGTAAAAAACAAGGACCCCCTGAGAATCGCAACAAAGGTAACCCCTCCCTCCCTCCATGACCTCATCCTCTCCCCTCCTTCCTCCTTTTTGCCTACTTTGACTTCCACTCCTTCCATTCAGTGGGTTGCTGGGAATCTAATGTCGGCCTCCCGTCCGCCTGTCTGTCTGTAGCTCTCTCTCTCTCTGTCATCTCTCTCCCCTCGCTCCATTCCCCACAGCCATTCTTTGACCTCTACCTGCTGCTGCATCAGGGCCTCACCGTAACATGACCTATAAACAAAGGTGCAACTCTCACAGCAGGTCTTACACAAAGGAAGGCGCAGGCGAATCAAAAGACATATATTTTCACTGCACATTTCAATCACTGTAGCTGACAGATGGCTATGCCATTTCAGAGATTGGCTCTTAAACCTACCTACAGCAGCTGCTGTCAATAGTTCTGTTTTATTACACAGTATAGATGAAGACTGGGCATCCAACGTGGGCTGTTGTGTGGACTGCATGCATCCAGGAGAAGATGGTTTGCACTCCTTTTTAAAAGAGGCCTATCAGGATTCTAGTTAACCTTTCTAATGAGACCTAGAAGGTATCTAGTTAACCTTTCTAATGAAATCTAGTAGGTATCTAGTTAACCTTTCAAATGAGACCTAGAAGGTATCTAGTTAACCTTTCTAATGAAACCTAGTAGGTATCTAGTTAACCTTTCTAATGAGACAAAGTAGGTTGCTAGTTAACCTTTCTAATGAGTCCTATATTTCGAGTAAACCTTTTCCAATGAGACCTAATATTAAACCTTACTAATGAGTCATACTATGTTCCTTGTAATTACTGCTCCCATGGGCTTTCTTATGTTATTCAGAATCCATGAATTCTTTCTATATTTTCTGCCCAAGCCATTTCTTGGCTGTGTCTGCCTGGTAACTGAGGCGTGTTTGTGTGTCTTCACCACAACCCCACCGTCAGGGGAGAGGTTGCAAATTCCCTGCAGCGAAAAGCATCCTCCACCACGCCCCGACTCCCACCCTCCGACTCCTGGGCTCGGTGTGCATCGCACGGCCCTGTCTCACACACATACACTTGCGCACATGCACGCACTTACACACGCACACATGCAGACGCACACATGCACACACACATGCGCGCACACACACACACACAAATAAACGCACACGCACGTTATCTAACCCTGTACCTCCCACGGGTTTGGCATCTGCTGCAAACAGACGGTGTGTGTGTGTGTGTGTGTGTGTGTGTGTGTGTGTGTGTGTGTGTGTGTGTGTGTGTGTGTGTGTGTGTGTGTTAAAATCAGTGTGTGCGTCTTAAAATGAGTAAGTAAGAAAAGTTATTCATTTCCTCTAACCTTTCATTTTAATACATTTTATCAAAATATTACGGGAATATTGGCTGCATATTTTTGGAGCATTATATTGGTCATTATTTAGACAGCTCCATCCATGCACCTGGTCTCACCCTCCTTTCAGGCCATTCAGACCTGCCTACACCACCAACAAGCTCATCTCCTCCACTCTCTGAGCTCTAGCTGAACGAGATCTCTATCACCATACTGGGCTCAGTAAGCAACCGAGCAGAGCCCATGACTCCAGAACGTGTGAGAGAAGCCGGAGTCAGTGTGAAGACTGTGACTCCGTGACTCTGCTCTGCGGCTATGCGCTGTGTGGGAGTTGCACCTTTCAGAATATACCAGTGGGCAGTCATGTTTTCTCTGTGTGTTTCCCATTTTCAGTTTTTCCTTTGAATTATCTTGTTTATGTCGCTGTTGCCCGGGCCTCATGCTGTCTTGTAACCGGTGTTTGACTCTCTTTGTAGCCAGTGTCACCAGCTCACTGTTTCTCTGTTCCCGGTTCTTCTCCTGCTCTCTGCCTCTGTCTCCATGGGATGTTGCTTACAGGATTTCTTACTTTACCATCAACGCTCACTCTTTGATTATCGTTGGAGTTTGGTATTGTTGTTTTATTTTGAGGGTATCTCCTTTATAACTGTGTTGTTGTAATCTGGTGTTGTTATTTGGTTATTTATTCATCCATTTACTTTAAGACTTCACTGTTAAACGTGTTGTAAAGTGTATTTTATGTTGTGACCCACACTTGCTCCATTACCCCTCTCTCTGTTGTGTGTGTGTGTGTGTGTGTGTGTGTGTGTGTGTGTGTGTGGTTTAGTATTGCATCTGTCCAAGGGACACTCTGAGACACTGTCTGAGTTTGCTGCCATCTCAAGGTTGAGCACATGTTGGCCCTGTTAATAGAGTTTTGTAATCAAACCAAAGGTCTAGCTCGGGGGATCTTTAGGATGGTGTTGCCATGTCTGCTCTTAGTGAGGGAGTGAAACGGTTTCTGTGAGCGTCACAAGGTCTTCACAGTAACCCTGCCGGGGGTGTTGGCCTTGAGATGGCAGCTTGAACCCGGTCCCCTACCGGTGTCAGTCTGCCAGTGGGGCCCATTCTGTGGCTGTGTGAGTGAAGGGCGATCTTTTCCTACTTTGTTACTCCAATCTGTCATGGGGCCTTTGTATATCAGTCTCGCTTGGTTTGACTGGCTGTATTTTTCAACAAAATGCATTATGATTCCTTTGACTGGATTTTTTTTAAGTGTCTTAATGAGATGGTTAACGGAGATATAAGCATGATATGTTTCATGGTCAAATAGCTTTACACACACTCACGACACGCTGAAGGACACTAAATGAAGTCCATTAGAAGGGGAGCACAGAGCGCTGTAGATGGATAGCAGGTGATGGAGAACCTGGTCATTCAGTCTCCACTGCCTCCTTCTCTGTGTCTTAGCTCTGATATTTCCACTGGTCTCCAGACACTGTTGTGTGATCGCTGTCATGTCTTTTCTTTTTCCTACCGCTATCTTTTTAGGGCACATGCTTATCTCCCATAACCGGTTTGCAAGTGTTCAAGATTACATTTAGCCGATTCAATTGTTAATTCTGAAGACTTATTCAGTCCTCCACCATGATTGGATGGCTCCCTTTCTTAAATCTGTGACTTCTTCCAATAACGACAATATATGTATAATTAATGTTTTGGTAAGTTGATCTTGTTAATGGTAGATCTTTAATATATATTTTATTACCAATGTGCACTTTTGTGTGGGTCAGGAGAGCTGGCCCAGCCACCAATAGCAGCAATGTGTAGAACACACTTAATGTATTATATTGACTGCAGTAAAAAGAACAATTGTATTTTTAGGCACTAACACTTCAGGAATGCATAGCAATGAAATCAATCTCACTAGTTTGACCTCCAAGAATATATCTTTATCAATATTCTTATTATTTATGAATCCTAATGGCCAGGGTGTTCTAGTCTGCCATTTTGTCTCTTCTTCAAGCTTCAATGTTGACATATTATCTGCCTCTCTACCCTGTATCCCCTTTATCCCAAACCTGTCCTCAATCCTCCTTGTCTTTTCATTTATTTTTGTACTTATTTTGCAAATGCCCAATTCCACTTCCACACCATCACTTATGTTTGCCCGTCGAAACCTCCACCCCGACCTTTTTCTCTTTCTTGATGTCAACCAAACTCCTCCTACTTTCTCCTGTTGAATTATTTTTGAATCCCTACATTGACCTTTCCATCTCTGTACCCTTTACCCTCTCTCCTCTCCCCTCATCACCTCTTTGTTTTTTACTGCTGCCTCTACCCGGTGCCCTCTCCCCTCATCACACCCCGCCTGCTTGTTCACCCGCCTCCCTCCAGCCAAGACCCAGGACGGCATTGCTCTGGAGATCCAGCCCCTGAAGAGCGAGGAGGCGGCTGAGTCGGAGGAGAAGGAGGAGCTCAAGCCAGTGAAGAAGGTCAACGTCACCAAGAAGGAGAAGTCTGTGCTCCAGGGGAAGCTCACCAGACTGGCCGTGCAGATCGGGAAGGCCGGTAAGAGACAGGCACACAAAGTGAGGCTTTTGAATCCATGCTTGGTTCTGCTACTGCGTCAGCCCAGTGCTGATATCCGTGGTCCAAAGAATCCTACTCTACAGGACTTCCTGAGCGTGTTGAACGTTGTGGTAACATTAGAACGTTAGCCTACGCATTAGCTGGTGGCTGGTTCGGAGCCATCTGTCATAGCAGCACCAAACAGTAAGCTGGACGGATACTGAAATCAAATTTCAGCGCTAGATTACCGTTTCCCTGGAAGTTAGGGGGTGGGAGGCCGGGGGGATGTGACGACCTTAACGGGCAATTTCACCAAATCCACCGCAGTGTTTCTTTGGGTTTGATTATGGTTGAAACAATTGATAAAATGATAGTACACAACTCAACAAAATAGGTAGAGCAATTTCTTTTTATGTGGCAAATGTTATGTGTTATAATTTTGAATCATTCAAATTAGTTTGAACAAAATAATTTGGTGCAGTAGGCAAAGTCTAATTATCCTGGCATTGTCTCAATCATTTTTTATATCTGGAATATAATCAAGAGTTTATGAATAACGATGCCAAACCCAAACGATTGTGACTTCATCATCCTGCTCCTTCTCCCAGGCCTCATTATGTCCGCCGTCACCGTCATCATCCTCATACTGTACTTCGTCATCGACACCTTCGGGGTTCAGGGCCGCTCCTGGGAGTCAGAGTGCACCCCCATCTACATCCAGTACTTCGTCAAGTTCTTCATCATCGGGGTGACGGTTCTGGTGGTGGCCGTGCCAGAGGGGCTCCCCCTTGCCGTCACCATCTCCCTGGCCTACTCCGTCAAGGTGAGGGACCCCTTCACCCACTAACGGCTAACCTCAGGGCATTCCCCACGCTGGCTCGACATTTAAGTTGGAGAAACACTTGAGTTACGTAATGGTCAATACTGTATCAGTAATCTTTCAGTAATGTAGCATATCCTGTCATAATGTCTCTTTCAAGCGCCTAACAATTACTTACATTATTTGGCTTTACGTTGCTACTACTTGTATGATGTATGGTGCATACCGTTTGTAGTGGTTCACTTTCCTGTCCTTTTTATCTTGCGGTAGAAAATGATGAAGGACAACAACCTGGTGCGCCACCTGGACGCCTGCGAAACCATGGGCAACGCCACGGCCATCTGCTCGGACAAGACGGGAACGCTGACCATGAACCGCATGACGGTGGTGCAGGCCTATGTGGGGGACACCCACTACAAGGCCGTCCCTGAGCCCGACGCTATCATGCCTGACACGCTGGAGGTCCTGGTCAACAGCATCTCCATCAACTCTGCCTACACCACCAAGATCCTGGTGAGGCTCCTCATGTGCAGACAGGAGGTCTGGTTACTGCATGGACCAGGACCACTAGACAGGAGGTCTGGTTACTGCATGGACCAGGACCACTAGACAGGAGGTCTGGTTACTGCATGGACCAGGACCACTAGACAGGAGGTCTGGTTACTGCATGGACCAGGACCACTAGACAGGAGGTCTGGTTACTGCATGGACCAGGACCACTAGACAGCAGGTCTGGTTACTGCATGGACCAGGACCACTAGACAGGAGGTCTGGTTACTGCATGGACCAGGATCACTAGACAGGAGGTCTGGTTACTGCATGGACCAGGACCACTAGACAGGAGGTCTGGTTACTGCATGGACCAGGACCACTAGACAGGAGGTCTGGTTACTGCATGGACCAGGACCACTAGACAGGAGGTCTGGTTACTAAATGGACCAGGACCACTAGACAGGAGGTCTGGTTACTGCATGGACCAGGACCACTAGACAGGAGGTCTGGTTACTGCATGGACCAGGACCACTAGACAGGAGGTCTGGTTACTGCATGGACCAGGACCACTAGACAGCAGGTCTGGTTACTGCATGGACCAGGACCACTAGACAGCAGGTCTGGTTACTGCATGGACCAGGACCACTAGACAGGAGGTCTGGTTACTGCATGGACCAGGACCACTAGACAGGAGGTCTGGTTACTGCATGGACCAGGACCACTAGACAGGAGGTCTGGTTACTGCATGGACCAGGACCACTAGACAGGAGGTCTGGTTACTGCATGGACCAGGACCACTAGACAGGAGGTCTGGTTACTGCATGGACCAGGACCACTAGACAGCAGGTCTGGTTACTGCATGGACCAGGACCACTAGACAGGAGGTCTGGTTACTGCATGGACCAGGATCACTAGACAGGAGGTCTGGTTACTGCATGGACCAGGACCACTAGACAGGAGGTCTGGTTACTGCATGGACCAGGACCACTAGACAGGAGGTCTGGTTACTGCATGGACCAGGACCACTAGACAGGAGGTCTGGTTACTAAATGGACCAGGACCACTAGACAGGAGGTCTGGTTACTGCATGGACCAGGACCACTAGACAGGAGGTCTGGTTACTGCATGGACCAGGACCACTAGACAGGAGGTCTGGTTACTGCATGGACCAGGACCACTAGACAGCAGGTCTGGTTACTGCATGGACCAGGACCACTAGACAGCAGGTCTGGTTACTGCATGGACCAGGACCACTAGACAGGAGGTCTGGTTACTGCATGGACCAGGACCACTAGACAGGAGGTCTGGTTACTGCATGGACCAGGACCACTAGACAGGAGGTCTGGTTACTGCATGGACCAGGACCACTAGACAGGAGGTCTGGTTACTGCATGGACCAGGACCACTAGACAGGAGGTCTGGTTACTGCATGGACCAGGACCACTAGACAGGAGGTCTGGTTACTAAATGGACCAGGACCACTAGACAGGAGGTCTGGTTACTGCATGGACCAGGACCACTAGACAGGAGGTCTGGTTACTGCATGGACCAGGACCACTAGACAGGAGGTCTGGTTACTGCATGGACCAGGACCACTAGACAGGAGGTCTGGTTACTGCATGGACCAGGACCACTAGACAGCAGGTCTGGTTACTGCATGGACCAGGACCACTAGACAGGAGGTCTGGTTACTGCATGGACCAGGACCACTAGACAGGAGGTCTGGTTACTGCATGGACCAGGACCACTAGACAGGAGGTCTGGTTACTGCATGGACCAGGACCACTAGACAGGAGGTCTGGTTACTGCATGGACCAGGACCACTAGACAGCAGGTCTGGTTACTGCATGGACCAGGACCACTAGACAGGAGGTCTGGTTACTGCATGGACCACGACCACTAGACAGGAGGTCTGGTTACTGCATGGACCAGGACCACTAGACAGGAGATTTGTTTACTGCATGTAGCAGAAACACCTCATGTGGTGATTGGTCCATATGACCAGTAAATGCAGCACATGAATATTCTGAACATTTTGAAAGACGATTTCCAATGTTTTTTGTGTTAAAACATTACAACAATTCTAGTAGTTTGTACAATTGATGTAATTTTTCAAAGACAATTATAAACAGTGGTGCAGCTGGGTTTCAATCTGTGTGTGGATCTAAATGCAGGCCGAATGCAGGCCGAATGCAGGCCGAATGCAGGCCGAATGCAGGCCGAATGCAGGCCGAATGCAGGCCGAATGCAGGCCGAATGCAGGCCGAATGCAGGCCGAATGCAGGCCGAATGCAGGCCGAATGCAGGCCGAATGCAGGCTGAACGCAGGCCGAACGCAGGCTGAACGCAGGCTGAACGCAGGCTGAACGCAGGCTGAACGCAGGCTGAACGCAGGCTGAACGCAGGCTGAATGCTGGCCGAATGCAGGCCGAATGCAGGCCGAATGCTGGCTGAATGCAGGCTGAATGCAGGCTCAATGCTGGCTGAATGCTGGCTGAATGCTGGCTGAATGCTGGCTGAATGCAGGCTGAATGCAGGCTGAATGCTGGCTGAATGCAGGCTGAATGCTGGCCGAATGCAGGCTGAATGCAGGCTGAATGCAGGCCGAATGCAGGCCGAATGCTGGCTGAATGCTGAATGCTGGCCGAATTCAGGCTGAATGCAGGCTGAATACAGGCTGAATGCTAAATGCAGGCTGAATGCAGGCTGAATGCAGGCCGAATGCTGGCCGAATGCTGGCCAAATGCTGGCCGAATGCAGGCCGTATGCTGGCCAAATGCTGGCTGAATGCTGGCTGAATGCTGGCTGAATGCAGGCCGAATGCAGGCCGAATGCAGGTCGAATGCAGGCCAAATGCTGAATGCTGGCCGAATGCTGGCCGAATGCTGGCCGAATGCTGGCAGAATGCTGGCCGAATGCAGGCTGAATGCTTAATGCAGGCTGAATGCAGGCTGAATGCAGGCTGAATGCAGGCTGAATGCAGGCTGAATGCAGGCTGAATGCAGGCTGAATGCTTAATGCAGGCTGAATGCAGGCTGAATGCTTAATGCAGGTTGAATGCTTAATGCAGGCTGAATGCAGGCTGAATGCTTAATGCAGGCTGAATGCAGGCTGAATGCAGGCTGAATGCTGAATGCAGGCTGAATGCTTAATGCAGGCTGAATGCAGGCTGAATGCAGGCTGAATGCTTAATGCATTCTGAATGCAGGCTGAATGCTTAATGCAGGCTGAATGCTGGCCCGTGTTCATCCTACCATGGGGGGGAGGGTCTCCAATACTGAGTGTGTGTTGGGAGGAAAACCGAATTCACTTCAGTTCTAAATCCTATAACAGCCTACAATGCCACCAAATGAATCAGCTCACATTTCCGACTAGAGTTTCACTCACCTGTAGACTGTCACACCAACTTTGTGATCCAACATCCCATTATTATATTAGAGTGGTTCAATTATACCAAATATAATGTCTGCTTAGGCTGAGGGAGGCCTTTTCAAGTAGAAAAATGCATGCGCTACTTTAAAAGCAACACACTGACATTGCATAGACTAGAGTCTGTTACTAGGAATGTCCTTTTAATAGAGGGCTGGTGTCGCTGGATGGGTCAGTGTGGGGCAGATTTAATTATGAATTATTAATTTGGCACTAGGCATTCAAGGCTGGGGCTCATCAGCAGGACTTACGTAACCATTATATCATTTCCCGGTTCTCCCCAGCCCCCAGAGAGAGAGGGGGGCCTTCCGCGTCATGTGGGCAACAAGACGGAGTGCTCCCTGTTGGGTCTCGTGCTAGAGCTCAAGAGGGACTACCAGCCAATCAGGGACGAGATCCCAGAGGAGAAGCTGTACAAGGTGTATACCTTCAACTCCTCCCGCAAGTCCATGAGCACCGTGCTGAAGAACGCCGACGGAAGCTTCCGCATGTACAGCAAAGGCGCCTCCGAGATCGTCCTGCGCAAGTAAGCGAGGCCCCTCCCGCCCGGGCCCCGTGGCTCCGTCCAGATGCATTCACATTAAGGGCCCTTAGCAGATGCTTTTATCCAAAGCGACTTACAATAAGTACATTTGTCAGAAGAAGGTGGAACAATGTATCGCTGTGGGTACAGTAAGGATGTTCATAGAACCAATTGCAAAGCACTAACCATCACTAGGTTAACCCATTCCCCGGGCACAACCAAGGGAGCTAGGATAAAATGCTACACTACTAAGTACTTTGTATTTATTTTGTGCTAGGACGTATGACATACAATAGGTGCCTACATGAAGTGCCTCGAAGAGCCAGTGAACGTACGGATTGAGCAATGCCGATCCGACGGTGATTTGTCCCTGTTTTCTTCTGAATCCTCCTCCCCAAGATGCTCCCACATCCTGGATGCCAAAGGTAAGCCGCGCAGCTTCAGCCCCAAGGACCGCGACGACATGGTGCGGCGTGTGATCGAGCCCATGGCCTGCGACGGCCTGCGCACCATCTGCGTGGCCTACCGCGACTTCCCCGCCGAGGCCGGCGAGCCCAACTGGGACAACGAGAACGACATCCTGAACGACCTCACCTGCATCGTGGTGACGGGCATCGAGGACCCCGTCAGACCAGAGGTAGGAGGAACCAGGAGCCGTGAAGCCAGTTCAACAGGTTAACTCTGAACAATGTCCAGAGGGGGAGGTGCATGCATAGTTCAGAGTGGCCCTTACACACGGGCTGCTCAGCCGCTAAACAGACGGGCAGGGAAAACACCGTTTAATGTCCGGTCCAACTGATGCAGACGTTTTCCCATAGAGCGTCCCCGGGTAATGTGTGGATAAGAACCGGGTGGCAGTACTCTTGGGTAGGGTCTGAAACCCCTGATTCTTGGTCTGAAAAGAAAGGCAAAGCCCACGTTATGAGGCCACTAGAGAGAATCCACTTGTTACCCCAAAAACTGGTTAGATCAGTAACACGTGGAAATGTATTTAGAACAAGTTCATTCAAATTCCCTGAAATATTAGAATAAGTTATGCTACAGCACCTCCATCCGTCTTCTCTTTGACTCAGCTACTGAGCTCATAACGTTGTTTTAGAATAACGTTGTTGCAGCGGCCTGGCATGTGTAAGGCTTACACCTGGACAACTAAACTCAGGCCTAAGATGGAGTAGAGCTCATGTCACTGTTTTATGTTTAGTTTAGCCGTAAAGGTGCCAATGACATTGCTCTCCATCACAGCCCCACTACCAGTGAGGGGGAATCCATAGATGGAAATGTTAGCCGCTCTCCCTGGCAGGGAACCTGTGACTCACTGCCTACCGTTAGTTAGGCAGAACTCGTTTAAAAGCAGCGTCACCATGACGATGAACAGAGTCTAGAGGAGTGGGTGTTTTTAGTAGAATAAATCTGAATGTAGATGAATAACTTTGCAGATGATCTCTATTTCCACTATGTACTTTATGAACATGGAAAATGTGAGTGATGTCCGCCACCCGCTCAGGAGCCCCCACTAACCATGTTGGATAGAATGAGTTTGGACTTCATGAGTGGAATGTAAGCACCAGAGTGTTTGATATCATCAGGTTAAAAATACAGGTTGAATCTGGTTCCATGCTGTAGGGTTAAACATAGGTGTGGAGTGAAACACACACAGCAAAGCCTCATTGATAAACAGGTTTGTTCCGTTTGTTGTTGTTTGTTGTTTCAAAAAAGTATTGATTTAAGAGGAAGGCAAATAAGTCAACTTGTCAAGCGCACAGCAGGTTCCATTACATGATTGTCTTGTGCTTAATCCAGACATGGAACATGTTTACCAGGAGTGTTTATTGGAGGACACTGACATGAGGCATCACTCTGACTCCTCTAGGTACCAGATGCCATCTCAAAGTGTCAACGTGCTGGCATCACTGTGCGCATGGTCACCGGCGACAACATCAACACAGCCCGCGCCATAGCAACCAAGTGTGGCATCCTTCTGCCTGGGGAGGACTTCTTGTGTATGGAAGGCAAGGACTTCAACCTACAGATCCGCAACGACAAAGGAGAGGTGAGACAGGCTGCTATCGGTGCTATTGAGGAGGGGGGGTAATAGATTGGCGTCCACCGGAAAGTCTGTTAGTGCATATTATAGGTCTTGTGGCCTGTATTTTACGTCATCGACTAAGACACCGTCCCTGATTGGCCCGGTCACGTCATCGACTGGGACACAGTCCCTGATTGGCCGGGTCTCGGGCCAATCATTGATCCTTGCACCGTACTGCCTATCCTACCTTTAATGAATATTGGTTTATAGTTTTCATAAACATGTATAACCATGAACACAATTGAAAAGATAATCATTTTAAACCTAACATCTATGCCCTTATGCACACTCAAACCAATAAAGTAAACTAATGAGTGAATAGTGACCCCACTCCCAGCGTCCTATTGGAGGATGCTGAACAGAATATAAAACAGAACAGAACAGGCTGGGCTGATCTCCTCTGATTGGTGAAGCAGCTCCACTGAGCGGTAAACCAGCTCCACTTCAGAGCACAGCTACCCCCTGTCAAACAAACTCTACTTAGCATAGTGCAGGTTCAAAAAGGAATACAAAAGAGAGGTCACGTTATGATGAACTACCTCGGCAAACCGTTTACGGTCAAAAGGAAACCGATTAAAAACAGAATAGTGGCGTACCAATGTACTACGTTTTCCTTATGTTACTAAGCATGAGCTGTTCCTCAGTCTGCTCTCTCCTACACTCCGCTGTCTTCCTGTACGTCTGCAGGTGTAGGTTGAGCAAAAATACTTTACTAATGTATAAAATATATTATATATATTGAATGCCGACCATATTTGTATGATCGGCATTTGTATGAAATAAAGGTTTGAATTTGTGCTTTGCCAAATTCCGTATTCGGATTGGGTTCTAACAGAAGCTGCCTCAGGCCATTCATGAGATTATACAACTATATTACGGATGAACCATATGAGTTAAATGAGCACATCTACTAGAAAATGATATACTTACTATTGTGAATGTGTTGTCGAGATATTGAATTGATTCAAAGTGAAATGTAACACTTCACTCTTCTGGACACAAGGTTGAACAAGAACGTCTGGACAAGGTCTGGCCCAACCTGCGTGTCCTGGCCCGGTCTTCACCCACCGACAAACACACCCTCGTTAAAGGTTGGCCAATGCTCCACAACAGCATCATTCCACTGTTCCCCTCTGAAACAGAGCTGGGTTATGTTCAGAGAGGACGTACAATTCACTAACCATCTGAGAACGCTCTTATCAGCCATTAGTGAAACTTCTCGCATATCATTATATTTGCTGTGGATATTTGCAGTTATTGTGATAAGTGATATAGTGATTGAAGTAATATTCTTTAATGAAGACAGTGTCAGAGTCTTTCAGTTCAAATATGATCATTTCTTTAAGACCTATACAACTAAAATCGGTTTAATAAACAAATTATTACATTTGTTTATTGGGCAAGATTATTGAACACCTTGCCCAAAATGTGTAAGCCATCATTCGCAGGCCCTCAGATCTTTCTATTGAACTCAAACATGTTTAAAGATTCAGATACATTCCGGATGGTTTAGATTCAAGATATTTATTTAGTGTAAACAATTCTATTGTATTGTTTACCATATACAATGCTAAACAATACAATGCTATAAACAATGGTCTATTGACGTCGCTGTCAGGTTCATGTGGTTCATGGGGCTGTTCTCTGTGCGGTGCAGGCATCATCGACAGCACCGTGGGAGAGACTAGGCAGGTGGTGGCGGTGACCGGGGATGGCACCAACGACGGGCCCGCCCTCAAGAAAGCCGACGTTGGATTCGCTATGGTACATGTGGCTATGTAAAGCATCGGTGGGGCACCTCCTTTCGGTCCCATTTAAAAAAATATGCTTAGGATTTTGAAGGACATTTGTAGCCTGATAATCATCATAAATGTCTATTTCGTTAGACCTCATAATGCCATATCAATATTCCACAACGAGCCAATCAGAATGGCAAAACATTTCAACCAATGGGGCAGGGTATCATGGCCTGGAACCACAAGTTCCTTTTCTGTTCCAAGGTCTTCTGCAGCTCTTGATTGTTGCAGACCAAAGCCCTGCTGTCTGCCTCTGCAGTGTCTTGATCCTCTGTATGTTCCTCTGTGTCCCTCAGGGTATCGCCGGCACTGACGTGGCCAAGGAGGCCTCCGATATCATCCTCACCGACGACAACTTCAGCAGCATCGTGAAGGCGGTGATGTGGGGGAGGAACGTCTACGACAGCATCTCCAAGTTCCTGCAGTTCCAGCTGACGGTCAACGTGGTGGCGGTGATCGTGGCCTTCACCGGGGCGTGCATCACCCAGGTGAGCAGCCAGACCCTACATATGGGAAGCAAGCTACAGCTGTGTTAGCTGCTGTCCTGACATCACATTATGTTGGGTATAAATAAATGGATAGAATAGAATTATCTGCAAAAAATACAGATTGTTTAATCTTTAAATTGCCATTTTTGTGTGTGTGTGTCTGTTTGTATAAATATGTATGCGTATATATAGATCTCTGTAGCGCATAAGAGGCATAGCCCTCAATGTTGTTTTTCAAGCCCAACCCCCTAGTTGTAACACTGTGCAAAAGACGCTGCTCCAACCGTGTGCAATGAAAACTATTCTAGCCCATACTCTAGATACACAAGTTGGTGATGAATTCAAATGCATTTGGATTCACTGACCTTCAGTCATCTGAAAACACTGGTGGTAAAAATGTCCCTGTTCAGGAAGGTTAAAAGATGACTGTATCTCCATAGAGTGCTGCTATACTGTGGTAATGAACAGGAGACTCTTAATGCATCCACCCAGAGGTGTGTGTTTAAACGTGACCCCGCATTAGGAGTTCCCCCTCGGCCCCTACTCTGCGGGGCCACGAAATCTCAGACCGCAGGAGGACGACCCGGTCGTCAAGGTAACGGTTAATGGAGATCCTTGGAACAGAAATAACCGCCCTGCCCCCCTCTTCAGGACTCTCCCCTCAAGGCGGTGCAGATGCTGTGGGTCAACCTGATCATGGACACCCTGGCCTCCCTGGCCCTGGCCACCGAGCCCCCTACCGAGTCTCTGCTGCTGCGCCGGCCGTATGGCCGCAACAAGCCCCTCATCTCTCGCACCATGATGAAGAACATCCTGGGACACGCCATCTACCAGCTCGTCATCATCTTCACCCTCCTCTTCGCTGGTGAGTCTCTCTCTCTCTCTGTCTCTCTCTCTGTCTCTCTCTCTCTCTTTCTCTCTCTCTCTCTCTATGTCTCTCTCTCTCTCTCTCTGTGTCTCTCTGTCTCTGTCTCTCTCTCTCTGTCTCTCTCTCTCTGTCTCTCTCTCTCTGTCTCTGTCTCTCTCTGTCTCTCTCTGTCTCTCTGTCTCTCTCTCTCTCTCTCTCTCTCTCTCTCTCTCTCTCTCTCTCTCTCTCTGTGTCTCCCTGTCTCTGTCTCTCTCTCTCTGTCTCTTTCTCTCTGTCTCTGTCTCTCTATGTCTCTCTCTGTCTCTGTCTCTCTCTCTCTCTCTCTATCTCTCTTTCTCTCTCTCTATGTCTCTCTGTCTCTCTCTCTATGTCTCTCTCTCTATGTCTCTATGTCTCTCTCTCTCTCTCTATGTCTCTCTCTGTCTCCCTTGCAAGCCCTCTCTCTTTCTGTATGTTCCTCTCTCTGTCTATATCTTACATTTACATTTACATTCAGGGCATTTAGCAGACCCTTTTATCCAAAGCGACTTACAATAAGTGCATTTGTTACAATAAGTACATTTGTCATAAGAAGTGAAACAATATATCGCTGTCGGTACAGTGAAGACGTTCATAGAACCAAGTGCAAGTATTACAATCGCTAGGCTAACCCATTCCCCGTGTAAAGCAATGATAGCAGCTACTGTAGATGCTACACAATTAAGTACCTTGAATAAGTGCAATGTACAAGTGCCAGGACGTACAACATTCAATAGTGGCTGTGCATTGGTTTCTATGCAGAGTCGAGGTGAACTCTGAACAGGTGAGTTTTGAGTCTTTTGCGGAAGCTGGTGAGCGACTCTGCGATCCTGACATCGCTGATCGACCTTTGCTTGCTCTTAGCGATGGCGGTACCAGACGTCCAGCTGAGGTAGTTGAGCGGAGGGATCGAGCTGGGGTGTGTGGCTTTACTAATGCTTGGAGGTAGGCAGGGGCAGTTCCATCGACTGCCTTGTATGCCAGTACCATCATCTTGAATCTGATGCAAGCTATTACAGGGAGCCAGTGGAGGTCTCGGAAGAGGGGGGTTACATGTGAGAACTTTGGTAGGTTGAACACGAGGCGCGCTGCCGCATTCTGGATGCGCTGCAAGGGTTTAATCGCAGAGGCAGGGAGTCCAGCCAGGAGCGAGTTGCAGTAGTCGAGGCGGGAGATGACCAGTGATTGGGCTAAAAGCTGAGCTGCTTCCCTTGTGAGGAAGGGCCGGATCCTGCGGATGTTGTAAAGTGCAAATCTGCAGGATCGGGCCACCGCAGTGATGTTTGCGGTGCAGCATAACTGATTGTCCAACACTTCACCAAGGTTTTTGGCAGTTGGAGAAGGAGATACAGTGATTTTCTCAACAGTGACCAGTAAGTCCATGTGTGGGCAATCTTTCCCTGGTATTAGGAGGAGCTCAGTCTTGTTGAGGTTAAGCCTCAGGTGATGGGCAGTTGTCCAGGTGCTGACTTCTGCCAGACATTCAGATATGCGTGTTGCAATCAGGGCTTTGTCAGATGAGGGAAAGGAGAGAAATAGCTGAGTGTCGTCAGCATAAGAGTGATAAGAAAAGCCGTGGGATGTAATTACAGAGCCCAGAGATCTGGTGTAGAGGGAGAACAGAAGAGGCCCCAGTACAGAGCCTTGAGGGACACCTGTATCAAGCGTGCAAGGTTTGGACAAGGAGCCATTCCATGTTACCTGATAAGTGCGATTCATCAGGTAGGATGTGAACCAGGAAAGGGCAGATTCAGCTATGCCAAGTTCGGCGAGAGTGGCGGGGAGGATCTGGTGGTTCACAGTGTCAAATGCTGCAGACAAGTCAAGGAGAATGAGAACCAATGAGAGGGATGAGGCTCTGGCCGCACGGAGGGACTCAGTCACCGCGAGGAGAGCCGTCTTAGTGGAGTGTCCTTTTTTGAAGCCTGACTGGTGAGGGTCAAGCAGGTTGTTAGATGAGAGATATCTTGTTCTCTCTCTGTATCTTGTTCTCTGTCTGTATCTTGTTCTCTGTCTGTATCTTGTTCTCTCTCTGTATCTTGTTCTCTCTCTGTATCTTGTTCTCTCTCTGTATCTTGTTCTCTCTCTGTATAAGGTTCTCTCTCTGTATCTTGTTCTCTCTCTGTATCTTGTTCTCTCTCTGTATCTTGTTCTCTCTCTGTATCTTGTTCTCTGTCTGTATCTTGTTCTCTCTCTGTATCTTGTTCTGTCTGTATGTTCCTCTCTCTCTCTGTGTATCTTGTTCTCTGTCTGTATGTACCTCTCTCTCTCTGTATCTTGTTCTCTCTCTGTATCTTGTTCTCTGTCTGTATCTTGTTCTCTCTGTCCGTATCTTGTTCTCTCTGCCTGTATCTTGTTCTCTCTCTGTATCTTGTTCTCTCTCTGTATCTTGTTCTCTCTCTGTATCTTGTTCTCTCTCTGTATCTTGTTCTCTCTCTGTATCTTGTTCTCTCTCTGTATCTTGTTCTCTCTCTGTATCTTGTTCTCTCTCTGTATCTTGTTCTCTCTCTGTATCTTGTTCTCTCTCTGTATCTTGTTCTCTCTCTTGTAGGCGAGAGGATCTTTGACATCGACAGCGGTCGCAACGCCCCGCTGCACTCGCCCCCGTCCGAACACTACACCATCGTCTTCAACGTCTTCGTCATGATGCAGCTGTTCAACGAGATCAACGCCCGCAAGATCCACGGGGAGAGGAACGTCTTCGAGGGCATCTACCGCAACCCCATCTTCTGCAGTGTGGTCCTGGGAACCTTCGTCCTGCAGGCAAGTCCTCACACCGGCTGCTCCTCATGGCCAGGTCCCAGCAGGGGCTGCTCCTCATGGCCAGGTCCCAGCAGGGGCTGCTCCTCATGGCCAGGTCCCAGCAGGGGCTGCTCCTCATGGCCAGGTCCCAGCAGGGGCTGCTCCTCATGGCCAGGTCCCAGCAGGGGCTGCTCCTCATGGCCAGGTCCCAGCAGGGGCTGCTCCTCATGGCCAGGTCCCAGCAGGGGCTGCTCCTCATGGCCAGGTCCCAGCAGGGGCTGCTCCTCATGGCCAGGTCCCAGCAGGGGCTGCTCCTCATGGCCAGGTCCCAGCAGGGGCTGCTCCTCATGGCCAGGTCCCAGCAGGGGCTGCTCCTCATGGCCAGGTCCCAGCAGGGGCTGCTCCTCATGGCCAGGTCCCAGCAGGGGCTGCTCCTCATGGCCAGGTCCCAGCAGGGGCTGCTCCTCATGGCCAGGTCCCAGCAGGGGCTGCTCCTCATGGCCAGGTCCCAGCAGGGGCTGCTCCTCATGGCCAGGTCCCAGCAGGGGCTGCTCCTCATGGCCAGGTCCCAGCAGGGGCTGCTCCTCATGGCCAGGTCCCAGCAGGGGCTGCTCCTCATGGCCAGGTCCCAGCAGGGGCTGCTCCTCATGGCCAGGTCCCAGCAGGGGCTGCTCCTCATGGCCAGGTCCCAGCAGAGGCTGCTCCGGATGAGGAGAGACCGCCACGGGCTGGAGAACAGGAGTCTAACGCCCCTTTCCTGTGTGTTCTGTAGATCATCATTGTTCAGTTTGGAGGGAAGCCCTTCTCCTGCACGGCCCTCACCATCGACCAGTGGCTGTGGTGCGTGTTCATCGGCGTGGGAGAGCTCCTGTGGGGACAGGTAAGAGAGTTCCTGTGTTGACAACACATTGTGGGGAAACGCCACTTTTGATTCTCACACACAGCAGAACAGAACTGTGTAATCCTCATCACCATGGTAATGAACTCTGTCTGTGAAAGTGGGGCAACTCCTACTTACAAAACCCTCAGGAACAAAGAACTCCACATTCCAGTCCCATTGTGATGATAAGCCAACATGCCCATAGAGGAAAGATAGCTTTAAAGCCACAGCAAAACCTGCTTGATGTAGGACCAAAAATGGATGGTATATGATGTTCTATAAGAGCTTTAGGTTCACGCGGAGGCCAGATACTGCGTGGGATATGAATATGAGATGGAAACGATCTGAGGCAGGTGACGGGTATCTTTGTTTCAGTGCTTTGTTCAGCGCAGGCTTCGGAATTTGTTCAAGGCTGAACTGAATTCTTCAGCAAGGAGCTGAATGTTGTGTGATGAGCGACCGAAAGAAAGAGGAAGATTCCTCATCTCATGTGGTTTTTACT
This sequence comes from Pollachius pollachius, assembly GCF_949987615.1. Lineage (NCBI taxonomy): Eukaryota > Metazoa > Chordata > Actinopteri > Gadiformes > Gadidae > Pollachius > Pollachius pollachius. The sequence continues at coordinate 1,044,903 of NC_136945.1, read as the reverse complement.
CAATGGTCTGAGACTATAGCAGGCCATCGACTGGTCCTCAATCACCTACACATGGTCATCTATACATACATAACATAATACTAAAGATCAATGTAGTACATAATACTACATCAGTCTGTTTTACTGACTACTTATTGCTCACTCCTAAATGTGTGTGTGTCATGGTGTTAAAACACCCTAGGAAACGTTGCCATTTAAACAAACTATCACTCTTAGTTCCTCATAGTGTGTGTTAACTATTGTGTTTTAACACTCCATCAACCTAAGTGTGTGTGTTAACTTTCTGTCACCCTTCTTTCCCCTTAGTGCGTGTTAAGTAGTGTGTTTAAACTCTCACCATAAGTACTCCTTAGTGCGTGTTAACGTGTGTGTGTGTGTATCTGTGTTAACTTTCAGTCACCCTTAGTTTTCCTTAGGGCCCTATCATGCACCCAGCGCAATTTACTTTCTACACGATGCATGTATCGTTCCTAGTTTGCACCCGGCGCAAAGCTAAATTTCCCCCGCTGTCAACTCGCGCCACTAAACTTGCGCCCTGAGAGGCGTGTCGGCGAAAAGCAGAGGCGTGTTCCGGCGCAAATGATACATGGTGCTATCTTACAGATCGATAAAGCAGTTGCGCTTGACTATATATCTATAGGGGCTGCATGAATGAACACTGTAGTAGGCTGTGCCATGCGTTAAAATAATAACAATAATAAACTTGAGCAAAGTAGGCTAAATCCCAGCCTTAGAGTAATATAACATTGGTTAAATTATTTGGGAAAGAACAGCTGATACAGCGGTAAGAAGTTGTCGGTAAAACAATGCATCTGCAAACACCGTACAGCAAACACATATTTTCTTGAAAACATACATCGTGTACAAGCCCATAACCTTTAGGATTGATGAGTATTTGATCGTGAGAAAACATTGTTTGCACCTACATGAATGCAGGTGATGCTTGGCGCGTGTGTGCCCCAATCTGTTTAAACACACACAAACTAAACACATAACGCATAATACAGTCCATGGTAATGTATATTAACGGGGGGACACATGCATATTATAGACCAACAGAAATGTTCAAGACGACTCAGTCTTTCTGAAGTTGTAAAAGAAAACGCTATACCATGTGTGAATTAGGCCATATTATTTGGCCATAAACTGAGTCATTTGAAGTTTGAAATTCATGTGGTCATGCATCTGTCTCACCGGAGATTGAAAACGCGCTGTCAAAATATCAACTCGTCAGGTTCAAATGTGCTCATGACTCTTAAAGGGGATGGGAGATGGCTCTCTCACTGGTTTATTGCACGTTACACCCAAAACACACCTACGGGTATTCAGATCAACCCATTTTTGATTTGCGTGTGTAGCAAGAGTTATTCATCCGCCGGTATAATAGCAACAGCGCCAGAGATCCGCCCACAAAGCTACTGCCGTTTCGCGCTTCTCACTTGCGTTTCAGACCGTTAAATTAGGGCCCTTAGTGTGTTATTACATTTCTTGAGGTGCTGCCTTCTAACCCAGGCTGAAAATGCAAATGTGCAGTGTGCAAATATTCAAGTGGAAATGGCAGCTTGTTAACAAACTGACTGTTAGTGTACACCAGTGACTTTTCAATGATTACCGCGCCGAGCTAATGACCTAGCAGTCATCAACACACCGACTAATTAGCATTCCCATTAGCATCTATCGGATTGCTAATAGATATGTGTGGGGTCAGGGGTCAGCAGATCCAGCAGCAGAATCCTGGTCATGTATAAACTTATGACCATGTCAGCGTGCTAAGAGCGGAGGGCGGATGGCATGGACACATGCGCCTCAGCAGATAAAGTCGGCTCCCGGGCCATCTTTGACCATCATTAGGTCCTAAACAATAACGTCGTCTTACACCACCCAGGGCTTGTACTAAACGTGTGTGTGTATGTGCGTGTGTCTTCCCAGCTGATCACCGCCGTCCCTACACACCGCCTGAAGTTCCTGATGGAGGCGGGCCACAGCAGCACCAAGGAGCAGATTCAGCAGGAGGGCCTGAACGAAGGCACCGACGAGATCGACCACGCAGAGATGGAGCTCCGCAGGGGCCAGATCCTCTGGTTCAGGGGCCTCAACCGCATCCAGACCCAGGTACACAGCACCGCCTGCGGGCCCTTGGGCCTCCCCTTGGGGCCCTTCATCTGATCTTCCCTGAAAGATCGATATTGTGTTTGCAGATCCTCATTACGATCAGCCAGGATCGGTCTGATTCCAGTGGTTGGTCTCAATGATATCAATGAGCTGAATCTACTATGATGCAGTGGTGGTTTATCACTGCAGTACGCCCCAATACAGACATGGGGACAGAATCTCAATGGCGTGTAAGAAGTTCCTAGTTAACAAACCAATATTTTCCCAAATGATTTTTAAAGCCCATTTTCAGTTGACTTTACGACCACAGGTTGTTGTTGCTAAACTGTAGAATTGGAAACCAAGATGTTCTACATAGTGGCATAGTCAAGGAGGAACCCAAATCCAATTCCCATGTGAAGTATATCTTTGTTAAACATTGGCCGTTTCTTTGTGGGTTCCTTGGTAGCATCACTCCATAGGCAGCAGTAAGGCTCCTCTCTGTACACGTCTTTCAGGGGCCGTGTGCAGAGAAGAACAGCCTCCAGGATCTGAATCTACTGGTCCCACACCCATACAAACGCAGCAACCACACCCACCAACCCACATGCAACCAACCACATTCATCCCCCATCGGCTTTATGTGATGGTCGGTGGTTCTAGTAGGCTCTGGTCGACTCTGGTAGGCTCTGGTACGCTCTGGTAATCTCTAGTAGAGCTGGTAGGCCCTGATTGGTTCTGGTAGGTTCAGGTAGGCCCTGGGCGGTTCTGGTCTGTGCATTGGAACTAGTCTTCTCTGAACTGCCGGTTTGGTGGTGTAAAAGGACAGCAGTTTGTATTTCACTGAGACGCAAAGAGAGACTATTTTGAAGAGAGCCAATGGAGGGGGGGGGGGGACGGGCTGAGGGGGGCTACGGAAGCCAACAAAAGGATGCAAGTTAATTAGCTTTTTATCTTTCTACCCGCGCCTCGCTCCCAATCTATTCTAATTCTGGTGTGTAATTGCTGTGACTTTTCTAATTGTGCCATCGCATGCCTGGCTGATCTTACACTAAAGAAAAATAAATGACACAAGTAGCACTTAAAGTCAAAACTTTCACTTACTCGAAAGTGATTTGCATATCTGCCAGATAAATGTATTTTAATGAAGAACATGCCCTCCAACATGCACCAGTTGTCCCCCTCTCCCGCTAAAAAACATATATATATATATATATATATCCATATAGATCTATATATATATATATATATATATATATATATATATATATATATATATATATATAGATCCCATGGCATGAACATTTATATATTCAACCAATAAATCATCTTGCAATTAGCACTATTTTGAACTTAACATAAATTTGGACTTTAATCTTTAAAGGTCCCATGAAGAAATCTCACTTTATGAGGTTTTCTAACATTAATATGAGTATGACGATTTGGAATTTTCCCCGTATGTCATCATAAGGGGAAATGTTACCTCCCCTTCTCTGCTTTGCCCGCCCCGAGAATTTGGCCCGCCAATGAGATAATTAGCTACGACTGTTGTACACTTCTTTGTTAAGATAACTGTTCTGCTGTTGGTATTATGGCGCATAACACGTCAGGTTCTTTGACGTCTCTGGCATTTCCACAACGAGACTCGTAGTGGGGGTTATCTCAGCCATGGTGGAGAAGGAATTGGGGGAAAGGAACTTTGGCTTTGACTCCCTGAAGTACATGAACCGCGACAAGGAGGAGAAAGGGGTTGTTGCCCGCGATTGTCTCCCGCCGGACCCCTCTGCCCACCGCCACAAGGCACCACCACCGCGAGGCACGCTGCCCGCTTCCCAGGCGGTGGTGCCTCGGCAGCGGGCAGCGGGGCTCCGGCGGGAGACAATCCCTTTCTCCTCCATGTAGCGGTTCAGTCTACTTCAGATTGATGTGGAAGATGAAGAACCAGAGACGTCAGAGAACACGACGCAGTCGTTTGAGATTCATAATATCCTCTGGAGGCACACACAGCTTTTGGCCGTGATAATGTATATTATATGATATATATATCTATGTATAATATGATATTATTTAGATAAGGCTCCAGGACTCCCGCCAGAGCACCCAGAGTGTTCTAGGATATTTTAACAAGGCCTAAGACTGTGTGCGCCTCGCCATTGCGATACATCCACTGTAAACAGAGTGCATGGTACCGTGGCCCCAAGCTGCTCAGGGCCACACCCCCACCCTCCTCCTTGACCCGCCTCTCTCCTCCTCATTTGCATTAAAGCTACAGACACCAAAACGGTGAGTTTGGGGAAAGCTCAATGTGCAATTGGCTCGTATTGGCTGTAATTCTGCACCACGGCTGAATTTCGGGAACGTCTTTAAATTCTGTGTTAGGAGCACACTAATACCTATATTAAAACACCCATAAAGTAGCATGCCATGGGACCTTTAATATCGCCCTCTCTCGCTAAAAACATAGCCTCTCATAGGCTGATACTCGCCCTTTATTGTCCCCATCTCTCTCTAAACACAGAGCCTCTCATATGTTATAAATTTACTTAATCACTGGCGCATGTGTCGTTGCTAGTTTGCAACTGGTGCAGAGCGTTATTTTCCCTCCTGCGCCAAGCGTCGGTAAATTAGTGAATGATCTTGTGTCCCAAGGGGCGGTTCGGCGAAAGGAGGAGGCGTGTTCTGGCGCAAACGTTCCCTGGTGCTTTTTGCAGTTTCAGAAACCACTTGCACCACAAACCAGGAAATACCTGGTTTAAAGTCAGTGGCGCGTTGTTCAGATGCTATTTTAAGGGCGCATGCATAATGTTGCTTGTGCACCTCGCTCATACACTTTGCTTCTCTCATCTACCTAGCCACACATTCTTGGTAAATTATTTGGGAAAGAACAGCTGATACAGCGGTAATAAGTTGTACTTTTAAATCAATGTATCTGCAAACACCGTACAGCAAACACATATTTTCTTGACACAGACATCGTGTACATGCCCGTAACTTTTAGGATTGATGAGTATTTTATCATGAGAAAACATTGTTTTACAGCGAGTGAGTGTTAAAAAGAATGAATGAATGCGGGCTGGCGTGTGGCCATCTGTTTAAACACACGCAAACTAAACATGTAACGCATAATACAGTCCATGGCAATGTATATTAACGGGGGGACACATGCATATTAGGAACACAAGTCGACAACGATAATGCATACAATACTGATAAGAAACTATGTTTATAATGTATTGTGTATATCATTAAACAGAACCACAGTTACCACATATCATACGTGTGTTTAGTTTTCTTTGCCGAAATTTATTTGAGGACTCAGTATTTCTGAAGTTGTGGAAGAAAACCTTATTCCATGTGTGAATTAGGCCGTATTATTTGGCCATAAACTGAGCCATTTGAAGTTTGAAATTCATGTGCATCTGTCTCTTTGGAGACTGCAGACGCGCTGTCAAAATATCAACTCGTCCGATTCAAATGCGCTCATGGCTCTTAAAGGGGATGGGAGCTGGCACTCTCATTGGTTTATTGCACGTTACGCCCAAACCACACCTACGGGTAATTAGGCTACTTCAGGGCGATCCTTTTTAGATTTGCGCCGGGCGCAAGAGTCATTTTTTACCGCCTGTAAAATAGCGACATCGCTATAGAACTGCCCACAAAGCTACTTTCGCTTGGTGCCTCTCACTTGCGTTTCAGACCATTAAAATAGGGCCCAGAGCCTTGCATAGGCTGATACTGCCTCTTTAATGTCTGCCTAAACACAGAGGGCCCTATTTTAACAGTCTGAAACGCAAGTGAGAAGCGCCAAACGCAAGTAGCTTTTTGGGCGGTTCTATGGCGATGTTGCTATTATACCGGCGGATAAACCACTCTTGCGCCAGACGCAAATCTAAAAAGGATCGCCCTGAAGTAGCCTAATTACCCGTAGGTGTGGTTTGGGCATAACGTGCAATAAACCAATGAGAGTGCCATTAAGAGCTATGAGCGCATTTGAAACTGACGAGTTGATATTTTGACAGCGCGTTTGCAGTCTCCGATGAGACAGATGCATGACCACATGAATTTCAAACTTCAAATGGCTCAGTTTATGGCCAAATGATATGGCCTAATTCACACATGGAATAGCGTTTTCTTCTACAACTTCAGAAGTACTAAGTCGTCATGTAAATTTCGGCAAAGAAAACTTAACACACATATGATATGCGGTCCTGTGTATTATGCGTATTATGCGTTGCGTGTTTAGTTTGCATGTGTTTAAACAGATGCACACACGCACGCCTGCATTCATTCATCCTTTTACACAAACAAACACGTGTGCCCTCATTCATTCATTCTTTTTAACACTCAATCGCGGTAAAACTATGTGTTATCTCATGATGAAACTCATCAATCCTAAAAGTTATGGGCTTGTGCACGATGTCTGTGTCAAGAAAATATGTGTTTGTTGTACGGTGTTTGCAGATGCATTGATTTAAAAGTACAACTTATTACCGCTGTATCAGCTGTTCTATTCCAAATAATTTAACCAACGTTATCATTTACCTTAAAACAAGATTTTGTTTTGGAAGACTGGGATATTTTCTTGAGTTTATTATTGTTACTATTATTATTTTAACCCATGGCATAGACTACTACAGTGTTCATTCATGCAGCCCCTATGGAAAAAAAAAAAAAATCCACAATCCACATCATCATCATAATATCTCAATTAGGCAAATCGTTTGCATGTTTGTGCTGTGTATAGCCTACTGGTGTGTAAGCTTATGTTGCAGTTCCGACCTGCCATGGTAAGTTGAAATAGCAACACCAGCTGCGCTATCCGCTAGTGCAGTGCAGGTAGACCAGGTTTTTTTCGGTTAGTTGCACAACTGCTCTATCGATCTGTAAGATAGCACCATGTATCATTTGCACCGGAACACGCCTCTGCTTTTCGCCAACACGCCTCTCAGGGCGCTAGTTTAGTGGCGCAAGTTTGCTGTGGGGGAAAATCAGCTTTGCGCCGGGTGCAAACTAGCAACGATACATGTGTCGGTGTAGAAAGTCAATTGCGCTGGGTGCAAGATAGGGCCCAGAGCTATCATGGGCTGTTACTGCCTCTTTAATGTCCCCCTAAACACAGAGCCTCCATTGGCTGATACTGGCCCTTTAATGTCCCCCTAAACACAGAGCCTCCATTGGCTGATACTGGCCCTTTAATGTCCCCCTAAACACAGAGCCTCCATTGGCTGATACTGGCCCTTAAATGTCCCCCTAAACACAGAGCCTCCATTGGCTGATACTGGCCCTTTAATGTCCCCCTAAACACAGAGCCTCCATTGGCTGATACTGGCCCTTTAATGTCCCCCTAAACACAGAGCCTCCATTGGCTGATACTGGCCCTTTAATGTCCCCCTAAACACAGAGCCTCCATTGGCTGATACTGGCCCTTTAATGTCCCCCTAAACACAGAGCCTCCATTGGCTGATACTATCCCTTTAATTTGGGCTATTCATTCTGGGAGGTCTGCTAAGGGCCCTGTTGGCGACCTTCACTCCTTTTAGGTCGTTTTCGATAGCTTTTCAAGAGGAAAGCTGTCAATACACATGCTTGCAGATAAAGATTTATAGATTGAGGCATTCCTGTAATATTTTGACGCAATAATGGAAACAATTAGTGTTGTATTGTTTAAAGTATTGCAATATGATGCTAATACCTGCTAGCATATGGCTCACCAAAGCAGGGTCACGCCGTCCTCAGGGGTCACACCTCAACGTTTTTTAAAAATTGAAAGAGTCAACAGAGCTACAATTAAACCTTTGAATTTCAATCTGAATCTTCATGACATTTTCCTAGTTGGTCTAATTAAAAAAATAATCATAAAAATCCACATGAAGAAAGGTATAATTTGCTGAATGAATGTCATCGGTGTAAGACGATGATTATGATATTCAAGTCAGACGAGGCAGGAGCAGTTCGGTGGGTTCTCCGGGTCTCTGAGATGGATGATTCAGCCTTACTGAAACTTTTATTAGAACATCACTTTATTATGTACATATATATATACAATCTGCTTTACAGATTCAATGCATAATGTACAAGTCCAGGGTTTATGTAGCGGTGTAACCAGACAGTATTCTAAATAGTTTAGTCTGGTATTGGAAGCGGCACGTGTCGCTCCTGCCTCGGACTTGGCGGGGCCTCAGCCTCTACTTCCCTTCCTACGTCAAATCTGTTCCGAGGCGTGAAGCTCAACTGGCTGAGATGTTATGTCACCTGCACCTGCTGCTGTCAATAAATCTACCACACAGAACTCCCAAAGGAGAGTCTTTGATATCACCTGCTGCTGTCAATAACTCTACCACACAATCCTCCGAATACAGAGTCTTTGATATCACCTGCTGCTGTCAATATCTCTACCACACAATCCTCCCAATACAGAGTCTTTGATATCACCTGCTGCTGTCAATAACTCTACCACACAATCCTCCCAATACAGAGTCTTTGATATCACATGCTGCTGTCAATATCTCTACCACACAATCCTCCCAATACAGTCTTTGATATCACCTGCTGCTGTCAATATCTCTACCACACAATCCTCCCAATACAGAGTCTTTGATATCACCTGCTGCTGTCAATATCTCTACCACACAATCCTCCCAATACAGAGTCTTTGATATCACCTGCTGCTGTCAATAACTCTACCACACAATCCTCCCAATACAGAGTCTTTGATATCACCTGCTGCTGTCAATATCTCTACCACACAATCCTCCCAATACAGAGTCTTTGATATCACCTGCTGCTGTCAATATCTCTACCACACAATCCTCCCAATACAGAGTCTTTATCACAAGAGACTCTGGAGGGCCTAGCACTAGGGCCTAGCACTACACTAGGGCCTAGAACAGGGCAGGGCAAACCAAACATTGACTAGATAATTATAAGGGCCGAGTAATACTCTTTAAGTAAATCATAAAACGGCCATGTTAACTCTCACTTAGCTGACATTGCAGAACAGAATTGGAGTGTGTCAAGTTATTAGACATGAATATGCGTTTGCCCAAAGTGGCCAAACACATATGCATGCTGATGGACTCTGACCTTCTGAAGACGACATATTCGTTATAGTTCACCAGTGCAGCTCAGCAGAGCAGCCATTTTAAACAATCTATCCAACCTGCAATGTTCACCTTAATTCAACTTATTTCCCTGCTGCTGTCACTATCTCTACCACTGAGTCCTCCCAATACAGAGTCTTTATCACCTGCTGCTGTCCAGTGATTCTCTAGTCCGGCTGACACCCTCAGTAATGTAGAGAATCGGATTTTGAGAATTTGTGTTAATGAACATGAGTTTGTCATGAATTTTTAATGAAAGAGCACATTGAAAACAAGTTGTTGATAACGTATTTGCCGCTCTGGACAATTTTGTGTTTTGCAAAAGAAGTGCTTCAATGTTCAATCCTCCCTGAATGCAAAAAAAATTCACAACTTTATTCACTGGTCGAAGTACAGATATTTATAAACCAAGTTATAAGGACAAGTTTCATGTTATGTTAATTTATAAGTTTAAAGAAAATCCGCTTGTTCTTCCACTTGTTTTCTCTGCCTCTTTCCCGACTCTCTGTCCCTCTGACTATACTCTCGGCTCTCCTCCAATGACCGACCTGTTTTCTTCCACATCCATAGCACCTCCTTCCTCCTCGGTCTAGACGAGCTCTCTCCAGGCGGGGGCGAAGCCCGCTCTTCTTCAGACTAACCTTCTGCTGCTCCTAACTCTGCTGTGGCTGTGTCCTCCTGTAGATGGACGTGGTGTACACCTTCCAGACGGGCCAGGCGGCCGTGCCGGGGGCACTACGCCGCCAGCCCTCCGTCGTCAGCCAGCACAACGACTCTGCGCCGCCCAAATCTGTCTCTAGCCCCTCCCACGTTGGGCTTAGCCCCTCCTCCTCCTCTCTGACCTATCCGAGCGGGGTGCTGCCTCTCCCCACCACTACTACCACTACTACTACTACCGCTCCCTCCTCTTCTGCAGGCAGTGAGTGCCTGGCCTGAGGGCCGGCTAACCGGCCTCTGCCCTGTCTGCCGTGTTGCTCCCCTCCTCTGTGGTGACCATGGCCCCGCTGAATGCTGCATGAATGAACCCCTAATGGCCTGCTTAGTCGTTCCCTTCTTTGTGAGGGGCGAGTTCTGGACGGCTGTTGTAATGACACTGCCTTCCTCATTCCCCATCCACACTTCTGCTTGTTCTTCTTCATTTACTAACTTCCCCCCCCCGCCCATTGTGCCATCCGGCTCCCTGCTGCATCTGCTTCCTGCCCTGTAGAGTCTTCATGCCCCGAGTCGGACTCACCAGCTCCAATTCAAACTCACCTTGTTGCCCTCTTGAACCGAAATGCACCCCTCTCCTCTGACCCCCTGTGGTGACTTTGTTAGAACAGCGGGCCTAGCGCTAGGGCCTAGCACTAGCGCTAGGGCCTAGCACTAGGGCCTAGCACTAGCGCTAAGGCCTAGCACTAGGGCCTAGCACTAGGGCCTAGCACTAGCGCTAAGGCCTAGCACTAGGCCCTAGCGCTAGGCCCTAGCGCTAGGGCCTAGCACTAGCGCTAGGGCCTAGCACTAGGGCCTAGCACTAGGGCCTAGCACTAGGGCCTAGCACTAGGGCCTAGCACTAGGGCCTAGCACTAGCGCTAGGGCCTAGCACTAGAACAGCGGGCCTAGCGCTAGGGCCTAGCACTAGCACTAGGGCCTAGCACTAGGGCCTAGCACTAGGGCCTAGCGCTAGGGCCTAGCACTAGAACAGCGGGCCTAGCACTAGGGCCTAGCGCTAGGGCCTAGCACTAGAACAGCGGGCCTAGCGCTAGGGCCTAGCGCTAGGGCCTAGCACTAGAACAGCGGGCCTAGCTCTAGGGCCTAGCACTAGCACTAGGGCCTAGCACTAGGGCCTAGCACTAGCACTAGGGCCTAGCACTAGCACTAGGGCCTAGCACTAGCACTAGGGCCTAGCACTAGCACTAGGGCCTAGGACTAGGGCCTAGCACTAGGGCCTAGCACTAGTACAGCGGGCCTAGCACTAGGGCCTAGGACTAGCACTAGGGCCTAGCACTAGGGCCTAGCACTAGCACTAGGGCCTAGCACTAGCACTAGGGCCCAGCACTAGGGCCTAGCACTAGCACTAGGGCCTAGCACTAGCACTAGGGCCTAGCACTAGCACTAGGGCCTAGCACTAGTACAGCGGGCCTAGCACTAGGGCCTAGCACTAGGGCCTAGCACTAGCACTAGGGCCTAGCACTAGGGCCTAGCACTAGCACTAGGGCCTAGCACTAGCACTAGGGCCTAGCACTAGGGCCTAGCACTAGCACTAGGGCCTAGCACTAGCACTAGGGCCTAGAACAGGGCAGGGCAAACCAAACATTGACTAGATAATTATAAGGACCGAGTAATACTCTTAAGTAAATCATAAAACGGCCATGTTAACTCTCACTTAGCTGACATTGCAGTACAGAATTGGAGTGTGTCAAGTTATTAGACATGAATATGCGTTTGCCCAAAGTGGTCAAACACATATGCATGCTGATGGACTCTGACCTTCTGAAGACGACATATTCGTTATAGTTCACCAGTGCAGCTCAGCAGAGCAGCCATTTTAAACAATCTATCCAACCTGCAATGTTCACCTTAATTCAGCTTATTTCCGAATGTCTATAATGTCTATAATTAAAATTAGTTTCTAGATTTAATCGCTTGACAATGCAGAGAACCAAGAATAGAGGATATGTCTGTGGGATCCTAGCTGAGGACAGAGTCTGAGAACAGAGCTGCAGGAGTCTAGCAGAGAACAGCAGGAGAGAAGAGATGAACCACGTTTGGTTCTGGTATTCCAAACAGAGCTGTGCTTGTGTGAACCTCTTTAGTGTACTTCCCAGTCCATACATTTGTGTTGTGTCTATTTTGAGCACTCATCTTGGTTGCATGAGAATATTGTATGTAGGGCTTGGGCAATAATTCAATATAATCATAATTGCATTGGTATTTCTTTGATGGTTATAGGACTTCAAGACTATTTCATCATGATACAAAATAACAACAAAAAATGAAGAATTTGTCTGGTAATATAATACGTATTGCATAGCAGGTCAATGTGACAGACCTTGATTGGGATCTTGAACATTTTAAAGTAGGATTTTAATTCTTAAACTGATAATGTCAAATCTATTGATAGTGTTTTGAGAACTACGACAGCAGATGATTTAATTTCATTCAGCCCTCTGCAAGGCGTGTGTGCATGATGTGTGTGCTGGCGTGTTGTGGCGAGACGTAGCGTTGTGCTCCTACATCCTGAGTGGAAGTTGTGTCCTCGTGTTGAATGTCAAGTTGATCCATTCCATGCAATGTGTACTGGATCGTTGTTGTTGCTGTGGTTGTTGTCGCTGTTGTTTGCACATTGGTATGTTTTTGCCCAAATGACCCTTTTCCATTAAGCATCCTCTCCATAACACCTGTTTGTTCCCAGGTGGATTCCCCCCCCCCCTCCATTCATCCTCCCTTATGCCCAGAGACCTCATCACAAGCACACGCTAATCCCCCTCTCTCTCCCTCTCTCTGCCCCTCTCTCCCTCTCTCTGGTGACCTATCAGATTAAGGTGGTGAATGCCTTCCGGAGCTCCCTGTACGAGGGACTAGAGAACCCTGAATCACGCAACTCCATCCACAGCTTCATGGCCCACCCCGACTTCGCGTCGCTGTCCTCGGACAACGAGGACCCAATCCCCACAATCCAGGAGACGGGAGACGAGATCGCCGGGCCCTAGCTGGACCAGCCTCCCTCCACCATACTCTCACCTTCCATGATTGGGCTTTATCTATACACATGTCTATAGATCTAGATCTATATCTATAGACATGTATGTAGATATCTATATCTATATATATATATATATATATATTGTTTATACACTATGTCCTTTTTTGCTTAGCCCTTATGTCTTTATATCATCGGTCTCTTTAAGTCCCCTTAACCTCTGGTGATTCTCATTCATTCACTAAACCCATGAAGCGGCCCTCCCCCTTGCCCGTCCCTGCCAACAGGCTGTTGGGGCCCCACGCGCACAAACACATAACCTGGAGTCCATCTGGGCCCCCTTTAAATGTTCCTTTTCCATCGGTATCCCGGTGACCTCTGTTTTTAATTCAGTCCGAGTTTTTGTCTGGTACCGAAGAAAAGCATGTCTCCTTGTTGTACAACTTCTCAATGCTCTGGAATGACACTACTGGAGCTTATCCTTTAAGAAGAACGCGTCAGGCTTTGATTCTTCAGCACAAACCTCTATTGGTTTCTTATCCAACCGATGAGTCCACTGATGCTTAAAATACTGAATATGTCTAAGGATTGTGTACAGCTTCCAACTGTCCAAATGTTGTCTATTGTCCCCAGGAATATTCCTATTATCTTTTTATAATTTATAGTTTTTTCTGCAAAGACAGGACTATGCTTAATGTGTTGTCAGACTCAGTAGAACTAATAGGCTTCTCTGCATTAGGATCGCTGCATAGGGAGGGTGTTGGAGCATTTGAGTTGCCTCTTTATTTCTAGTTTTTGTATTGTTTTGCCTAAATTTGCTGTGCACATTTTTATTTTAAGTGTGGAGTTTTATATTTTAATTTTTACCATTCCTAGCCCCTCTTGTGTGTGTATAGGGGGGGGGGCTTTTACCTTTTTATTGTTAGTGTTGTTAGATAGGATTTTAGAAACGCTATTGAGTATTTAATGCAACCAACATCCACCTTGTGTACAATATAAATATGTCATTTTTTCTCTCATTTGTCAGATAACAAGTCACTCGTAAGAGTGTTTCCATCCTCCTATGTTGTCTACGGGCTGCGGTTTGAATCTACACGTAGACAAACAAAGCCGTAGGGATACAGTATCTTGAAATGATTCCTTTACTGTCAGCTTGCTTCTAAGTGTCACCCAGAGCCATATCTTAAAGGTGGTCTGTGACTTCATTTTTCTGCTTTTGTCATGACCCCTGCTCTCCCATCATAACCCTGAGGTGAAGAGTAGGGCTCCAGTTGTCCTCCAATCATTACCCTGAGGTGAAGAGTAGAGCTCCAGTTGTCACTGCCGAACTAGGTTTAAAGGACCTCTGCAATGTTTACATAAAGTAATGTCAGTGACGATCGCCCGTCTTCTGATCAGTCCTTCGGGCCCTTGTGTGAGTCTTATGTGCTCTATTTAACCTAATGGGCAATCTTCTTGCATGATTTTCATAAAAAAACATAACTTTTCCCATTTTTTTTAAATCTTCTGTATTTTTATATTAAGTACTTTTTAATATTTTAGAGATACGAATACATATGTAAAGGCGTGAGTCTGGTGTTCGAACACAACATCAATGAACCTGTTGTGACGTATGTCTTTTACACCTCTATAGTTCTGCCATGCTTCATCTTCTCGTCATGTGATGTTGGGCTAAGAGATGACCACTTGTTTACTTGGTGACCATGCTACTGCAATATCAGCAATCTGGTGTCAACTAGGCTTTATTTCTTAACAGTTTATCTTTATTGGATTTGTGCAAATACGAAGTGAAGCCCCCCTTAACAGAGTTTTAAACGTGGAGGTTGTATAATTATGAATTGATGATAGTCCAATTCAATATAGTTTTTTATCTTGGGATACCAAAAGGAGGCTTTAGCTTGTGGATATTGTCAGGCGACCATGAAGAGGTTTTCAGCTTTCCTTGTTAACCCAGGAAACCTTTTGAAGAGAGCAGAGCGGTTAACGGCTTCACCTGTTCCTCGTGTTGTGGGTCTAGACTATCGGCTGCCTCAGTGTGGTGTCCTCATCTCAACGCTCGGTTTACATGCACCTTTCCAAAGGAAATGGTTGATATTTTATCCTTTGTCATCTTCCTCTGCCAAATTTGCCAAAAACATGCTTCTACAAAGAATTTACTTTAATAGTAGCGTCACAAAAGGATGTAAAACTAGGCAGCGGTGAAGGAGAAGACATGGTCCCCAGCTTAGCTTTAAGATTTATCAGTCTGTCAGCATTTTATAACTACCATCTTCATATAGATTTAGATTTTACATTTGTCGCATGTTGTTAATGGCTACTTTCTGGCCAGGTCTCTGCCACCCATCCCCACTGCTGTCTTTAACCGTGTTGCTTGGCAGATGTTGCAGAAAAGTGTGTAACTGAGGTGATGGGGGCTTGTGTCTCTGGGCTCAATGATGCTAGCTTGACACATTCTACAGACTGACACTCACTCCTGTGCAACATTGTTTCCCATAATACTGACAACATGACACCCAGGTCCCATGTTAGTCTAATGGGGGGGACTCTGCAAAACTCTAATGCTAACTTCTGGATCACATCCTCACAAAAATACTTTATCATTGTATTTCATTTGACTTATAGTGAAACCTAAAGAAATCTCTTTCGAAGATCTGTTATTGCACATCACAACTAAACTTCCAAATTTCTATTGCATAGCCATAAACAATCTACACAAATCTGATTCTTGAATTTATAACAGCTTCAGTTTTATTTGCACAAAAATAACTGTAATTGGTAATATACAAAATATTAGGCACTGGTGTTACTTTTATATAAACATAATAGCATTTATGTCGCATGCAAGACCTATATACAAAACATGGTTATTTAAAGCAATATGTCGGACCTGGTGTGATTGGTATTGTTGTGTTCAGTGTAGCCTAAAGTCACTCTGTATGAAAAAGAAAAAAGACTCCATTTGGATTAAGCTAACTGCTCAATATGTGTTCAGTGTTCTGCATGTTTTTGTATGGAATGGAGTGTCCCAAATGTGACCCGCTTTAAAACAACTTTTATAACCCCAGTACACACTTAACATGCAAACATACATGCAGACTTAAATGTAAACATATATACTTGCACTGCAAGGTGGAACACACTGAGGAAAGTGACTGAAACATGCCCTTTAGAGATCGACAATGGATGAATTACTGGAAAGACAGGGGATTATTCTTATTAATTGAATTTGACACAAATTCATCACTTCATAACCATCACAATGTTTTTACTGACATGCATGTTTGAAATTGACAGCTGCATTTCTACAGAAATCATTTATTCAGATTTACTTTTCATTTAAAGCCTTTCAAAACATTTGATTATACTATTTGTCAATCAATAGATGATTGCAAAAGTTTTTCCAACACATTTTCTTTTCTTTCAGGCAGTATATTTTTTATAATATTTCTTCTGCTTTTTTTTTTAAAGGTATTTGAGAGAAGACTGTCAGCCACGACTCTTACCATTGGCTATGTGTTTTTTGTGATGTGATTTCCTCGCATTGTACAACATTTAGGTCTATTAATACAGCTTACAGATGTTTGTTTTGTTGAGCTCTTTGTCAAAATGATTGACAATATAAATCTCCCAATGCAAAGCCCATGTAAACATGAAGACTGTCGGCTTACTGAACACTTGTTCTGAAAGCTGCTCCTGCAACAAAACACTGTTGTTACCCCGCACCTCAGACCTGTGTCTGCTACCGGTGTTCACTTCCATAAGAACCTGACATCTTGATCACACATTAAGGGCTAGAGACTTGAGAAAGGTCTTACTAGCACATCCGGACCACTGAGGTAGGGAGAGCTTCTGAGGTTTTAGAGAGAAAATTCAAGGAAAGGATTGTTTTAAGTGTGTCTATTTTTTTATATTGGTTAATTTGGGTTTGTCCTCAAGAGAATAATCCACTTCATTTCGGGGCTGGCTTTGTTCTTTGATTTTACCCTGGGAGTATTAAACATTGAAGATAACATATTAGAGATATAGTTGCCATAAAAAAGCACATTTTCTCTCACTTTAGAACCTATTAAAACTGCCATATTTTGTATCGGGGTTGGTGTAATTGTTGATTTTAACGGCGGAAACTGACTTCAGGAGCAGACGTTGAGAGAGGAAAGTGGAAGGAATACTTGCTTGTTTGCATGTTGTCATTTCATAAAACATTGTGCGTCTCATTCATTCTGGAGGGTTTTCATTTCCTCTGCTTCCATATGCCTCCACCACAGCGTTTAGTAACATGGCTTTGATTTCAACACCTTTTGTGTAGAATAACAAACATTTCCCATCAGAGAAACTGCCATGTTTGGTTTACGGTTAGAAAGTGATCTTCCGCCGCATATAACTTGGGTGAAGTTGTTTTTCCTCAGTGTGTGTCCTTTCCTTACCCACTATTTCTGTCTTCAATATAACATATCCTGTGTTCCTTCAGTGTCTCCCAATGTGTTTCTCGGTTGTCACGCCAACTTGTTATTCCAGTTTGCTTCAATCTATGCAACATAATGATTTGATTTGTTGAGCTCTGCTCCCTTTGCTTGACCTTACATGTGCTGCCTGTGTGCTTGTCTGTCTCAGTGGACGGCAGTTTTGTTATCATTTTATCATTTCAGTTTGCACTGACGGAATCACAATACATGTGCAACTCTGTATATGTGTAAGTGTGCGCAGAAGGTGTGCACTAACCTATTTTCTTTACTCTTTTGTAATATATGATCATGTGGAATGCTTTGGTCTAAGTGTCATGTCATTTGAATGCATCAGAACAACAAAATAATGATAATCAAGCAATTGAAGATACTATATATTTATATCTATATATGGATATATATCTATATGTAGATATAGATAACTATATATATATATATATATATATATATATATATATATATATATATATATATATATATATTCAAAGCCATCAAATTTGAAGCACCTGAGGGTCAACTTAATGTTGAGCATGTCCTGTAGATTCCTGCGCAACACAGACGACTAGTCTTTGGTGTGCCGATAAAGAATGTTAATTTATAGGCTGTAATATTCATTTACTCTTGCCAATGAATAAAGTACAATGTAATCTTATTCAGCAACCCATGACGTCTCCAATCTTTTCTCGGGTGCTCCCTCCTCCTCCAGGGTCCTGCTCCACGGGACGAGGTAAGGAGGCACTGAACTCATGATGGCTCGCCAAAATTACAAATAACCCACAGAAATGTATAGCCATAGATTAAACCATTTTTTGGAATTGTAAGAATCCTATGTCAAGGGATTTTGACAAATATCCAAAATATTGAAATGTGTCTGCTCCCAGCTATAGTATGGAGAGAAGATACAGGATACGCTGCAATGATTAAGCTTTGCAAAGACATGGTGTAGCTTACCTTAATACATAAATAATTGATTTTGGTTTGTGTGTTGAGTCAAATGGAGGTGACCTATTTTATTAATTGAACAATTTAAAGGTGCAGTTTGTATAATTTAGTGGCATCTAGTGGTCAGGTTGCAGATTGCAAACAACAGAGCCCAAACACATGACTCTTCCAAAAATGTACGAGAAGCTACGATGGCCTGCACTGGCCTGTATTGTGTTAGGTGGCCTGTATTGGGTAAGGTGGCCTGTAGTGGGTAAGGTATCATGTCCTGGCCTGTATTGTGTTAGGTGGCCTGTACTGGCCTGTATTGGGTAAGGTGGCCTGTAGTGGGTAAGGTATCATGTCCTGGCCTGTATTGTGTTAGGTGGCCTGTACTGGCCTATATTGTGTCAGGCGTCCTGTACTGGCATGATTTGTGTTCGATGTTAAAGTATAGTACTTAAGTCTGTACAGTTATAGACTGCAGTTTACAAGTAAAGATGGCAATTCTGTCTGTAAAGGAGCGGTGCACCCAACTTGCTTTTGTTCTTGTTTAGACGAGGTAATGTCTTTGATTGTCAACATAGTAATCTGTGCCTCTGTTCCTAAACTAATACCGTAATTAAAAGGCAACAGCGATACAATTATATGTTCCTGCCGGTCTTCTCTCAGACGGTTTAAGAATGTTCCTCTCTGCTCAGAGCACGGGGTGTGGATCATCAACCATCCTGACAGCGGTTGTTGTTGATGGCCAGGTCCGATACAGGGTTTACATTTGTAACACGGTGTGTGGATGTGTGGTGGTCCGTCAGATCAGCTGTGCGTGGAGCTGTCTGTGTGTCTGGGCTACTGTAGAAACAATGCAGGCTCCGTGGCGGGACACCCCCCCCTGTAGATATTAAAATGGCTGATTTTTAAGGTAATGAAAACAGAATTCTTATTATCATGGGATTACACAATCATTAAAACGTATTATTACATCCCATTCATGTCAAGTCTGTTCCATTAGATACAACCTAATTCTACAAACTGCACATTAAAATAAACAGAAAGGTCATAATATTAAATTGACTCATTCTTTTTCACCAACATTATTGGAGATTAACTCAGGTTTTAGTTATCTTTGCATTAGCTACATGGAGCGGTTGAATTTTAGTAGTGTCTTCTATTCCTATAAATGCTATACAAAAATAAATGGTCAACACTTTGGAAATTGCAAGTTAGATACTCAAAATAAATCTGTGTCCACTCTCACCAATGTATATCTGCAGCTTAGTTGCCGAATTCCTGATGTGTCCATTTTAACTTTGTCCAAACTGTTCTCGCAGGAAAAAAAATCACTTTGTTTTTCCATACATCCTTCGTTGGAGAAGAAGCTCATTTATATGGAGCCTCCCTGTGGTCACCGGTCCATCATGCACTACTGACAACCAGGCCCGGTCACAACCGGGCCCCTTCACCACCAGGTCTTCACCAGGCCCAGTCACAAATAGTCCTCCTCTCCGGACCCCCCTCACCCCGGAAGTCTCTTCACCTCTTAGAGCATGGAGGCCTATTCCTGGCTTCTGCTGAAGCAGCAGATTACCTGGAGGAACCTTGCATGCATCCCACTGCTCTCAGTGTTAGGAACCACATCTTTCTAGCTCTAGCTGGTAATTAAGATAGTTTGGTGGCCAATATGTTTGAGATTCACTGATTAAATAAAAGAGAAAGCAACCTGAACGTTCAACAGTGTCCAGAAGGCAAGCCACGGCCTCTTGATGAAGGACAAAGATCGTAAGGATGCCGCCACCTGAGAGGATGCCCCCCCCCCCGAGGGGATCCCCCAACCTGAGAGGATCCCTCCCCCTGTAATCACTACAGTTGGTATTGCCCACAGAACGGCCTAATTAACAAGGCAGTAGTGTCTTGTGCACCGCAGACTGGCGCCTGTAAGGACTCTGCTGCGCTAAACGGACTGGAGGCTGGTGGTAGGAGGAGGCCAGGAGTAAAGAGACTGGAGGGTAGGAGGAGGCCAGGAGTAAAGAGACTGGAGGGTAGGAGGAGGCCAGGAGTAAAGAGACTGGAGGGTAGTGGTAGGAGGAGGCCAGGAGTAAAGAGACTGGAGGGTAGGAGGAGGCCAGGAGTAAAGAGACTGGAGGGTAGGAGGAGGCCAGGAGTAAAGAGACTGGAGGGTAGGAGGAGGCCAGGAGTAAAGAGACTGGAGGGTAGGAGGAGGCCAGGAGTAAAGAGACTGGAGGGTAGGAGGAGGCCAGGAGTAAAGAGACTGGAGGGTAGTGGTAGGAGGAGGCCAGGAGTAAAGAGACTGGAGGGTAGGAGGAGGCCAGGAGTAAAGAGACTGGAGGGTAGGAGGAGGCCAGGAGTAAAGAGACTGGAGGGTAGGAGGAGGCCAGGAGTAAAGAGACTGGAGGGTAGTGGTAGGAGGAGGCCAGGAGTAAAGAGACTGGAGGGTAGGAGGAGGCCAAGAGTAAAGAGACTGGAGGGTAGGAGGAGGCCAGGAGTAAAGAGACTGGAGGGTAGTGGTAGGAGGAGGCCAGGAGTAAAGAGACTGGAGGGTAGTGGTAGGAGGAGGCCAGGAGTAAAGAGACTGGAGGGTAGGAGGAGGCCAGGAGTAAAGAGACTGGAGGGTAGGAGGAGGCCAGGAGTAAAGAGACTGGAGGGTAGTGGTAGGAGGAGGCCAGGAGTAAAGAGACCGGAGGGTAGGAGGAGGCCAGGAGTAAAGAGACTGGAGGGTAGGAGGAGGCCAGGAGTAAAGAGACTGGAGGGTAGGAGGAGGCCAGGAGTAAAGAGACTGGAGGGTAGTGGTAGGAGGAGGCCAGGAGTAAAGAGACTGGAGGGTAGGAGGAGGCCAGGAGTAAAGAGACTGGAGGGTAGGAGGAGGCCAGGAGTAAAGAGACTGGAGGGTAGGAGGAGGCCAGGAGTAAAGAGACTGGAGGGTAGGAGGAGGCCAGGAGTAAAGAGACTGGAGGGTAGTGGTAGGAGGAGGCCAGGAGTAAAGAGACTGGAGGGTAGGAGGAGGCCAAGAGTAAAGAGACTGGAGGGTAGGAGGAGGCCAGGAGTAAAGAGACTGGAGGGTAGTGGTAGGAGGAGGCCAGGAGTAAAGAGACTGGAGGGTAGTGGTAGGAGGAGGCCAGGAGTAAAGAGACTGGAGGGTAGGAGGAGGCCAGGAGTAAAGAGACTGGAGGGTAGGAGGAGGCCAGGAGTAAAGAGACTGGAGGGTAGTGGTAGGAGGAGGCCAGGAGTAAAGAGACTGGAGGGTAGGAGGAGGCCAGGAGTAAAGAGACTGGAGGGTAGGAGGAGGCCAGGAGTAAAGAGACTGGAGGGTAGGAGGAGGCCAGGAGTAAAGAGACTGGAGGGTATTGGTAGGAGGAGGCCAGGAGTAAAGAGACTGGAGGGTAGGAGGAGGCCAGGAGTAAAGAGACTGGAGGGTAGGAGGAGGCCAGGAGTAAAGAGACTGGAGGGTAGGAGGAGGCCAGGAGTAAAGAGACTGGAGGGTAGGAGGAGGCCAGGAGTAAAGAGACTGGAGGGTAGGAGGAGGCCAGGAGTAAAGAGACTGGAGGGTAGTGGTAGGAGGAGGCCAGGAGTAAAGAGACTGGAGGGTAGTATATACAGTGGGGCAAAAAAGTATTTAGTCAGCCTCCAATTGTGCAAGTTCTCCCACTTAAGTAGAGAGAGGCCTGTAATTTTCACCATAGGTATACCTCAG
Organism: Pollachius pollachius; assembly: GCF_949987615.1. Taxonomy (NCBI): domain Eukaryota; kingdom Metazoa; phylum Chordata; class Actinopteri; order Gadiformes; family Gadidae; genus Pollachius; species Pollachius pollachius. The sequence goes on along the minus strand of NC_136945.1, from coordinate 1,022,940 downwards.
CTATGAGAGACAAAATGAAAAAAAAAATCTAGAAAATCACATTGTCTGATTTTTAAAGAATTTATTTGCAAATTATGGTGGAAAATAAGTATTTGGTCAATAACCAAAGGTCATCTCAATACTTTGTTACATGCCCTTTGTTGGCAATGACAGAGGTCAAACGTTTTCTGTAAGTCTTTACAAGGTTTTCACACACTGCTGCTGGTATTTTGGCCCATTCCTCCATGCAGATCTCCTCTAGAGCAGTGATGTTTTTTGGCCACACGGACTTTCAACTCCCTCCAAAGATTTTCTATGGGGTTGAGATCTGGAGACTGGCTAGGCCACTCCAGGACCTTGAAATGCTTCTTACAAAGCCACTCCTTCGTTGCCCGGGCGGTGTGTTTGGGGTCATTGTCATGCTGAAAGACCCAGCCACGGACCCAGCCACATCTTCAGTGCCCTTGCTGATGGAAGGAGGTTTTCACTCAAAATCTCACGATACATGGCCCCATTCATTCTTTCCGTCATACGGATCAGACGTCCTGGTCCCTTGGCAGAAAAACAACCCCAAAGCATGATGTTTCCACCCCCATGCTTCACTGTAGGTATGGTGTTCTTTGGATGCAACTCAGCATTCTTTCTCCTCCAAACACGACGAGTTGAGTTTTTACCAAAAAGTTCTATTTTGGTTTCATCTGACCATATGACATTCTCCCAATCCTGTTCTGGATCATCCAAATGCTCTCTAGCAAACTTCAAACGGGCCCGGACATGCACTGGCTTTAGCAGGGGGACACGTCTGTCACTGCAGGATTTGAGTCCCTGGCGGCGTAGTGTGTTAGTGATGGTAGCCTTTGTTACTTTGGTCCCAGCTCTCTGGAGGTCATTTACTTGGTCCCCCCATGTGGTTCTTGGATTTTTGTTCACCGTTCTTGTGATCATTTTGACCCCACAGGGTGAGATCTTGCGTGGAGCCCCAGATCGAGGGAGATTATCAGTGGTCTTGTATGTATTCCATTTCCTAATAATTGCTCCCACAGTTGATTTCTTCACACCAAGCTGCTTACCTATTGCAGATTCAGACTTCCCAGCCTGGTGCAGGTCTACAATTGTGTTTCTGGTGTCCTTTGACAGCTCTTTGGTCTTGGTCATAGTGGAGTTTGGAGTGTGACTGTTTGAGGTTGTGGACAGGTGTCTTTTATACTGATAAGGAGTTCAAACAGGTGCCATTAATACAGGTAACAAGTGGAGGACAGAGGAGCCTCTTAAAGAAGAAGTTACAGGTCTGTGACAGCCAGAAATCTTGCTGGTTTGTAGGTGACCAAATACTTATTTTCCACCATAATTTGCAAATAAATTCTTAAAAAATCAGACAATGTGATTTTCTGGATTTTTTTTTTCATTTTGTCTCTCATAGCTGAGGTTTACCTATGATGAAAATTACAGGCCTCTCTCGTCTTTTTAAGTGGGAGAACTTGCACAATTGGTGACTGACTAAATACTTTTTTGCCCCACTGTATATATATAAGGCCAGCCTATACCATGTGAAGGGAGCATTAAACACACTTGTTGGTCCCACTTGTTATCCAGGATATGCCAAACGTACTATTGTGTCCTAGGTAGTAACCCAACACGAAAATGTAAGAAGAGCTTTCCCTGTCGAACATCGCCTGCGGGGCTATATTGCCAAGAGACCCCAGTTAGCTTATTAGCAAGCTTTCATCAGGGGCTGCGATGTAAATTAACTTCTTCTATTAGATTATTACTCCCCAAGATATTTAAGCCAACATTAGTACCTCATTGGACCAGGTCTGACTAGTTTCTGCTTCTACACATAGTGGTCAAGACAACACCATATAAAGTTGTGCTGAGGTTGGAGTTACATCAGACCTTATGGCCATGGCTTCTTTACTATTCCATCCATGCCAATATATAGTGAATTTCTGCCTGGATTTGAGAGATGCTTCCACCTCCTGAATGCAGGTAAGTTTACCTTGTGTGTCTGAATAAACCGGAATAAATCTAAGTGTTGAACCGTTACTGTTCTCCAAGTCATACCTTGCCCGAAACCAAGATACCAGAGGCTTATGTCTATGCTCTTGGTCATCAGCTTTTGGTAATTTCAATGGTATTTCTGCCTCATAGGATGTTAGCGTGCTTGTTTTAGACCAAAACTCCTTACTACTGCTCTAAATGCTTTTGTATCTGGTGGGAATAATGATCACCCAGACATTAGCCATGTATCATGCCGTGATTAATAGTATCTGTTTCGATTAAATGACTGTCTATCGTCTATGGCCTTCAGACTTTTTTATTATACCATTCAATAAAGATAAGTCTGACACTGAAAGAGGGAGAAAGGGACACAGTCAGTGTACCGTGAGACAAAAGCGGCCCAGAAGAAGATCCCTGAGTCACAAGCACACATTAGTGTAGATGATAGTTTTCCAGCCACTAAGACAACCCATACTAGCAAAGGTTTCTTCCCAGCATGCATGGAACCAATCGCAAGTGGTTGACATACAGTAAAAAAAACTAATCACCTCATTGTTCTGTGTGTTTGGCATCTGTACCTGCTACAAGTGATAGTCCTTCCACAAAGGGAGGTATGAAAACATGTTCATCAAGGGATAGAAGAGAAAAAATAAGATCCACAGAGATAATACTGATACTTACTGTCTATTATTTGGCTGTAATGCTGTTGTGAATAGCCTTTTGAAAGGCAAAGAAATGTCTGTACATCATGAGCAAGTGCTGAAAAACCATCAGGCGAGGTTGATGTGATAAAAGTCATAGGCCAATGTGGACTTGGTTACAGAGGGCATCGAGCAGAAGCTCCATATAGTAGAAAATACTGCAGTTGGCCATGGCAAATTTGTGGAGTTGAGCATACGGATAAGTTATTATGATATGTGCCTTCAGCAGTACATTGAACCAAGCAAGAAGCACCAGGACCCAATCAAAGGGCAGAGGCTCTCTCTACTGTTGAAAGGCATAATTGGTAAAGCTGGGGATGTTGTTAGCCAGGTGATAACGGGCATGATGGCAGAAAGATTAGAGGCGGTACTGTTGATAGACACGACCCAGATGTCACCTCTAAAGACCAGGGTGCAATCATTCAGATGCCTTTGGTGAGCGACTAGTTGCTGTGGTGGTGCTGCTAGTAACTCTGTAAGTGTTTCACAGAGTTACTGAAACCGACATTACACATGACACAGACATTGTGGCACACTCGTGGGCGACTCCCCTGATGGTGAAGCTAGCATGCAGGGGCGGTATCAAGGGCTCTCTGCATCTGTCTCAGATTCATGTCTGGTGTTATGCACACATTCTCAACCTTCTACCTGCAGACACAACAGATAGGGTGGTAGAAAGCACCTCTCTTTTTCTTTTCTTAAAGGTCCCATGGCATGCTACTTTATGGATGCTTTAATATAGGTATTAGTGGGCCCCTAACACAGTATTTGAAGACGTTCCCGAAATCCAGTCAGGGTGCAGAATTACAGCCACTACGAGCCAGTCGCACATTGACCTTCCCCCAAACGTGCCATTCCAGTGTCTGTAGCTTTAATGCAAATGAGGAGGAGAGAGGCGGGTCAAGGAGGAGGGTGGGGGTGTGGCCCTGAGCAGCTTTTGGCCACGGTACCATGCGCTCTGTTTACAGTGGATGTATCGCAATGGCGAGGCGCACACAGCCTCTGGCCGTGTTCTGTAAATATTCTAGAACACTCCAGGTGCTCCGGCGGGAGTCCTGGAGCTCTATATCTAAATAATATCATAATATACATAGATATCTATATCATAAAATATATATTATCACGGCCAAAAGCTGGGTGCGTCTCTGGTTCTTCCACGTCCACATCAATCTGAAGTAGACTGAACCACAACATGGAGGAGAAAGGGATTGTTGCCTGTGATTGTAGGCAGCGGGTAGTGGGGCTCAAGCGAGAGACAATCGCTCGTTCTGGAAATACCAGAGACGAGAGTCCGACGTGTTATGCGAACCTTCACGCAAGTGTACAACACTTGCGTTACAGTCATGGAGCTCTCATATATCATATATCATATTATGTCATATAATACATATTGTCACGGCCAAAAGCTGTGTGCGTCTCCAGACGATATCATGAATCACAAACGACTGCGTCGGGTTCTCAGACGTCTCTGGTTCTTCCACTTCCACATCAATCTGAAGTAGACTGAAACGCACACTGCCCGCTGCCCGCTACCCGCTGCCGGCTGCCGCCTGCATTTGTTTGAAAGCAACCATTAGCAAGGTATATAGCAGAAGCATTGCAGAAGACTACAGAGGTAAGACTAAGTATCCTGTTGAAAATGCTCACTGTGAAGAAGGCTTGCAATAGACCACTTAAGTCTTCTAATGGACAGCGGAGCAGCGAGGATACTCCTGGGCGCTGAAAATCCATTATTCCACCAAACAAATACAACAAATTCATGTTAAGTGCATTTTTAGAGAAGATGAATAGCGGGAATGGTTTGTGGATACTGTTGTTAGGCGGTTGGACTGGATGTAGTGGGACATCAGAGAGCTTAAAGAGACGCCTGCTCCAAAAGAGATAAAACAAGCCTGAAAAAACTCTGTTTCAGTCGGCATACTTCTGTAGTCAGCTGATTTTTATGAGTGGGGCACATTCTTTATCGGCGTTAGCATTTAATGTAGCTATTTGAAGATAACACTAATTCTATTTTTATACAAAGCTGTGCTCGGAATTCATACTGCTGAAAACAACATGCACATATAGGATCCACAAAAAAGGTTGGCAAACGTGCCCTGTTTGTTCATCATCAAAATGGTTTCATAGAGCCTGCCAACCCTTCAAACAGCTGTTCCCAGGGGCCTCACGGACCAGGCTTGTTTATTTGTAACATCATGAGCTCATTTTAAGATAAGATTAGATTAGGTTGCGTTGTCCTCCGGAGAGGAAATGTATTGCCACAGGCGTCCATCACACAAAGCATTAATGACAAAGAGAGAACCGAGTAGATAGACAGACACACCAGAGCATGAGACACCAGGTGGTGAGTTTTTAACCGCTTACAGGAGCAGCTGGTTCCTCTATCATGAGAAGTCGGACCTGGGGTTCAACGGCCCACTAAAAAAAAGGTTTACTTACTGCACCAGCAGCTGGGCTACTAGGCCCTACCAAACCTGCCAAGATTCAACCAACCAAATTAAAAACAGCATATTTGGTCCCCCATCACGCAAGCTCGATTCTTACAAGGAGTAATCTTCGCCGGCCATGAACACACTTCACCACGAGCCCAGAAACTTTTGAGGACTAGACTCTGAGTCCAAAGTGGTGAAGCTGTCCACAGTTACTCGTCACGGCACACACATCTAGCTTTTCTAGTATTGCATTAGAAAAAGCGTGCTACCGTCCATTATGCACGAACACATGTCTGGTAGCAAAAAGAGGTGCGTGCGGAGCGAGGAGGAGCCCAGAACAGCCTTCGAGGGGGACCGCAGCGGAATGCCACCATGGATTCCGCTGCGCAAACCCGGAAACAACAGATGTGTTTCATGAATTTAAATAAAGTTGACGAATTCATTAAATTCAACTTAACTGCATTGCATTCAACGGACAAGTCTTATTACAATTTATACGGTTATAAGTGTTATTTGATATTGTTATTTTACTTATTGCATTCGATACCCCTAGTAGTGTATAAAGCACTGAATAGGTTAGTATCCAAATCCATCTCTGATCTGCTTGTTAGTTATGAGCACACTAAAGCTCTCTGGCCCTCAGGAGAGGCCTGCTCACTCTTCCCAGAACACTGATGGCTGTTCAAAGAGCACTGCTCCCTGCTCCCAGAACACTGTTCACTGTTAACAGAACACTGCTCACTGTTAACAGAACACTGCTCACTGTTAACAGAAAACTGCTCACTGTTAACAGAACACTGCTCCCTGCTCCCAGAACACTGTTCACTGTTAACAGAACACTGCTTCCTGCTCCCAGAACACTGTTCACTGTTAACAGAACACTGCTCACTGTTAACAGAACACTGCTCACCGTTAACAGAACACTGCTCACCGTTAACAGAACACTGTTCACTGTTAACAGAACACTGCTCACTGTTAACAGAACACTGCTCACTGCTCACAGAACACTGCTGGCTGTTCCCAGGCCTCAGACCTATCCCGATGGAGCTGCTTTTAGGTCTGTTTATTCTTTTAAAAAAACATCAAAACATTTCTGTTTGCCGCAGCTTTTACTGTAATTGAAAATGCATATCAGTCTATTTGTAATCAATGACATTTGAATGATGAATGAATTATCTACATATTGGTGATCTGTAGATAAACTTGCCTTGCCAGACAGCATTTCTCACCAAGGGAAACCTTCCACTCATGTAGTCAAGACAACGGTGTTGCCAGCAGTGATGGTGGAGATGCTTCTGTCATCCCAGGAAGTGGTGTCATAGCTTCATTAGGGCTTGTTAGCTGGTGGGAGAATAGTTTCAGTTGTGAAAATGTCATGTGAATGTGAAACCAAGGAACAAGCATCTTAACTAGGCATGTTTGTTTGTGTGTGTGTGTGTGTGTGTGTGTGTGTGTGTGTGTGTGTGTGTGTGTGTCTGTCTGTCTGTGTGTGCCTGCCTGCCTGCCTGCCTGCCTGCCTGCCTGCCTGCCTGTCTGTCTGTCTGTCTGTCTGTCTGTCTGTCTGTGTGTGTGTGTGTGTGCGTGCGTGTGCGTGCGTGCGTGTGTGCGTGCGTGCGTACGTGTCTGCATGTGTGTGTGTGTGTGTGCGCTCTTGCTTGTGTGTGAGAGTGTGTGGATTGAAGAAAACATTTACCCCATGCTTTCAGATGTTTTTCTAAAGCAGAATCACAGTGTCGCAATGTTTGAGCTGTGCACACAGTTATTTCACTTAACTCTAAAGAGAGTTATTTTATGTGTATAGCACTTTTGTGCTATACACATAAAATAACTCTCTTTAACAAAAGCTAGTGGAACAGCTGGTGGAATCTCCCTCACCCTTACCAACAAAATCATTAATTATGCTCATACAAACGGAACTCAGACTAAAGGTTCATCTAAATCCTGATTAATGGATTTATTATTCTCTTTATTGCAAGATAAACTTAAGAAATAAGTTGATCTGTGCCTATTAACTCGGCCAATTGGGGGGTATATATGCCTGAGCATGTTAAACTGTGTGTGTGTGTGCTTAAGTGTGTGATTGTGGTGTGGTGTGTGCTATTGCATGTGCGTGCGTGTGTGTGTGTATGTGTGTGTGTGTGTGTGTGTGTGTGTGTGTGTGTGTGTGTGTGTGTGTGTGTGTGTGTGTGTGTGTGTGTGTGTGTGTGTGTGTGTGAGAGGAGCTCTATAAAAAGCCTTGTAGCACAATGATCAGCAGTGAAAGGCTGTGAGTCAGAGCACTGATGACCCTGCTCGTCACCCCCAGGGCGGACGTAAGTACTGCCTCAATTCTTTACAGCCCGCAGGGAGCTTATTGCTTTATGTCATCCGAGAGATTGTAAGTCTTATGAATATTCTTTGTATTAAATCAACGCATGGTTCAGGTCAGTTCCCCCCCCGTGATAAACTGAGTTTTAGGAGAATGTAAACATTTCTGTAGTGGGTCCAAAGTGATGGTGTACGAGTTTGATAATTCATGATGATTGTCCCTGGTCATAAGGAGCACATCAGTCTCTATGGTGATTAGTGTCATTCATGGCTTCTCTTTATCCATTGCAGAAGATGTGGTTTGATCGTAAGCCTGTGCTGTTCCTTGCTGTTCTTGTTTTGGCTCTGGTCCCAGCAGGCCGGTGTCAGGAGGATGAGAGGTGAGCGCTGTGTTGAAGGAGCTCTTTACCTTCTGTAGTCGTCTGTAGAGTAAAGCCTGAGTCCTCTGGTCGCCATCCAGGCCACCCAATATCGCAATGATTAAAAATATGAGCTACGATTAAACACATGATATTACAAATCATTTTTAGAAAGTGAAAATGTGTTTTTAGGAACCTAAACGTTTTGCAATAAAGCATATTCATGTAATTACCTTAAAACGTGTCTATGGGGACAATAAATGTGTTTCAACTGAGAGGTTGGACGCCACCAGCAGAGGAAGCTGTTGTACTTGAACTTCCCTAATGGGGAACTGATTGCTGCGGCTATTTTTCAAGTTGTGCAGCAGCACAAGATGATATACTGCTCAATCTCTCCCCCTCTTTTCTCTCAGCTCCCAAGCCGCATGAATATTTTCATCTCACGCAAATGTGCGTTTTCACATGATCGCTTCTGTACATTCACTTTGTATGTAAACATGAGTATGTAAACATGAGTACTAAACATAAAACTACTCGCTCTGCTTGGGGGGAAGGAAAACCTTATTGTTAAGTAAACAATTTGTGTCAAGTTCGCTCACAAAATGGCAGGGAAAAATGCACAGCAAAACGAAAATATGAAATGAAAACAGGACGTTTTTAACAGAGCTGGAGATAAAAAAATAATAATAATAATAACGTAATGGCAAGCCACTCTGCCAAATCTTCAACGCCACTTCAGCTCACTCGTTGTTGAAATCTTGTCTCCTGAAAACGACAAACTAAAACGAATGTTATCTGACGTCCAACTGTCCCGCCACACTAGGCATTTTTACACTGCCAAGCCGGTACGGTCGCGGCTTGGCACACCCTGCAATTACACTGTCTAGCCTGTGTAAAACCGAGGGGGTTTATTCCACCTCAAGGAGCTGGCTTTCTTGGTTCATTGGAGTAGACTAGGCTGCACACTGAGAGTAGACGTCTTTAGAATATTTGCATTCTCCGAATGTTTATTTATATTTTTATTCAAGCCACCCGCATGCACGAATGAGACATCTCAGTGTAGGCTACTATTTACAAGTGCAAAAACGCCAACATATTCTGTATTTTGCTGACCACATGTTTTTTATCCAGACAAAAGCATTGTAAGGAAAGTTGCTCTGCGTCTTTCTCGTAGATCGCACCATCTTTCTCCGTCTACGTTAAATGCGACTGCATCCCCTTCTCTCCCATGATAGTCAGCAGCTCACGGATTTCACCGTCTCTCCAGTAAGAACTACTCATTTTGATATTGCTGCATTGTCTCTGTTGTAGAGCCGGTATACAACCTCTGTTAGTGTAAAGGCGCGGGAAAAAAGGCGGGCATAAGACGGGCATATTTGGCAGTGTAAAAACGTTTACTGTTGAAAACAGAATATCAGACAACACGGCTATTAAAACGCAGTTGCACTCCGATCTTCAAGCATGCAAGTATTTTTGTGTCTCATGGGATGAGTCTTGTGACATACAAGACAAGCCTCAGTTTGCAATAGTTGCACGATCTGTGTCAAACGACTGTGTGATCAAAGAAGAACTCCTTGATTATGTGCCATTAAAAGAACCTGTGGCATAAATGTGAAAAAAACAATGATGGCTGCATTTGTGAAAGTAAATGACTGTAAATCTGTCTGAGCAGAGTTCTGACCAGAGGTGTGTACGTGTGTGTGTGTGTGTGATGTGGCTCTTTGCAGTAACAGTAAAATTGTGGCAGATTTGGTAGATGCAGTAGAACAACCTTTCTGTGCCGTCCGTCCTACATGATAAGATTTAGGTCTTAAGCTTGTTCTTGTTGTCGACGGTACCGTGCAGTAGATGCAGTAGAACAACCTTTCTGTGCCGTCCGTCCTACATGATAAGATTTAGGTCTTAAGCTTGTTCTTGTTGTCGACGGTACCGTGCAGTAGAGGCAGTAGAACAACCTTTCTGCTGCGTGTACCCCCTGCCTCAGCCGGCGCTCGGTGACCGAACACCAGCTCCTGCATGACCGCGGCCGCAGCATCCAGAGCCTCAGGAGACTCATCTGGCTGTCCAGCGCCATAGAGGGCCTCCACACCGCCCAGCCCCGCTCCGCCCTGCTCAGGCCCCCCAAGGCCCTCCAGCTGGGCCTGGGTCCAGACCTGGGGCCAGGGGTGGGGGCCCGCCTAGGGGGAAGCCCCCAGCCTGCTGGGTCAAAGGGCCAGTACAGAGCAGCCAGGGACAACCTGCTCAGAGACTTTTTTAATCCCTACCTGATGCCACTTCCAGAGAGAGAGCCGTAGAATCACATATATATATATATATATAGATCAATTTATAGACCTAGTTATTATATATAATTGAATCCATTGCATGGACAACAGTACAAAGTATTGGATACATCACTCGTTATGTTTACGCTCAATATGTGATGGAATATTTCTTTCAGTCTTTTTTTTATTATTATCTGAAGTATTTTTGATATCAGTAAGGTTGCCATCATTGTTTAACTTTGTATTAAGCAATCTACTAGGTTGTGTATTTAAATGCGTTGTAATACTAGTAAATGTTGCTCAGATAAATACATTGCAATCATAATCTGTCAAATAATTTGGCATTTTATACGTTTTTTCCTCACTATGGTAGTAGGAAATGTGACCCTGATGGTTGATTTGGCGTCCCCATTTAAGAACAGAAAGAAGACGCCTTAAAGGTGAGCCAGACGTTGGCCATGTTTGTGTTCTTGGTTTGATTCAGTTACAAATCAGTGTCAATTTAAATACACAATTAGAACATTGAGAAGGTCACAAATAACCATTTAAAATAGCACTATTATTTTAAGAATTAATATGATTTAAGACATGTTTTGGATTGTTACATCATATGAAAACAATTATTATAAATATACATAATATATGCATTGATTATATATTATTATATCTATAATTGTATTAATGAATAAAAGAGGTGAGATTGTCTTACTCAGTTCCACATTATTGGCCGAGTGAAGATGATGGCGGGTTCAGGTTGGATGAAGCAGCATTTGAAACACAGATGTGCACTGCCACACTGGCAGTGCTCCCATTACCAAGATATATGGCAAATAAACAGCATGAATGAAATACCTAAATTGGCTTATATCATATGATATATGTAATGTTAGTGTGTAAGTCGTATTACAAGAGCTATTGGAATAGTGAACCTACCTAAAATTGTGCAAAGATGAATATTTCGATGTAAGGTTGGTGAAAGTATGCAAGGTTTGTGAATCCACTGAGATGAATTGACCGTCACATAAATCCATTCATACAGGTGGTTCAAGTGACAAATGGATCAACAAATCTGTCCTAATGGATTACAAATTGTACATTGCATACTTGCATACTCAAGCGCATATTCTGCTAACTTCTCTTAAAATATTTTTTTAATTTTAATTTATAACTAAATACTTAATTTTTGTAATTAAAAAAACATTGACTCAATTAGATAAAAACAAACAATTGTGCATTATGGACAATACAGATCGATCACCAAAAGGGGAACAACATGGAGGCTGATGCAGTGGAGGTGGTCTTGGAGTTATGATGATGTTCTGTGGTGGGTCAACTGTGTTCCTATGTGGAGGGAGACAGAACGAGAGAGGAGCAGCATCAACATCACGTTGTGTATCACAGTATCTACCTGCTCTACCTGCTCTTACTCTTAAACATGGGGTTAGGAGGGTTTTTTAAGGGTTTTTTAAGACCCTGGCGGTCTGAATCTACCATAAGGCAGTCAAAAAAGTATAGAATAAGCCTTTAACTCATCTTTTTTCTTGAATGAAAAAAATTAATTACCAAAAGTTTGAAGGACCTATGGTAAAAAAATACTCCATCTCTCTCCCTCCCTCCCACTCTCCCTCCCTCCCTTACTCCCCTACTCCCTCTTTATCTCTCCCTCCCTCCCTCCATCTCTCCCTCCCTCCCTCCATATCTCTCCCTCCTTCCCTCCCTCCCTTACTCCCCTACTCCCTCTTTATCTCTCCCTCCCTCCCTCCATCTCTCCCTCCCTCCCTCCATATCTCTCCCTCCTTCCCTCCCTCCCTCACTCCCCTACTCCCTCTTTATCTCTCCCTCCCTCCCTCCATCTCTCCCTCCCTCCCTCCCTCCATATCTCTCCCTCCTTCCCTCCCTCCCTTACTCCCCTACTCCCTCTTTATCTCTCCCTCCCTCCCTCCATCTCTCCCTCCCTCCCTCCCTCCATATCTCTCCCTTCTTCCCTCCCTCCCTTACTCCCCTTCTCCCTCTTTATCTCTCCCTCCCTCCCTCCATCTCTCCCTCCCTCCCTCCCTCCATATCTCTCCCTCCTTCCCTCCCTCCCTTACTCCCCTACTCCCTCTCTATCTCTCCCTCCTTCCCTCCCTCCCTTACTCCCCTACTCCCTCTTTATCTCTCCCTCCCTCCCTCCATCTCTCCCTCCCTCCCTCCCTCCATATCTCTCCCTCCTTCCCTCCCTCCCTTACTCCCCTACTCCCTCTCTATCTCTCCCTCCTTCCCTCCCTCCCTTACTCCCCTACTCCCTCTCTATCTCTCCCTCCCTCCCTCCCTCCCTCCCTCCCTCCCTCCATCTCTCCCTCCCTCCCGCTCTCTCCCTCCTTCCCTCTCTCCTCTCACTCCATCCCACTCTCCTCTCCCTCCCTCCCTCTCTCCTCTCTCCCTCACTCTCTCCTCCCTCCCTCCCTTCCTACCTCCTATTCTGCTCCCAGGGAAACAGTCCCTGATTGGTCAGAAGTGGGCAGGGAGTGTTCTTAAATGTAAATTGGGTTAGGCTTGCATCCAACTGGAGCAGACATTTTACAGAGCATTTCAGTCACTAATAGCTGAATGGCAAAACAAATGCCACTCAAATTATAGGTACAGCACCTTTAACTACACAGTATACTACCAATGTATTGTGAACTGTGTCTATTGGGTCTATTGTGTCCCCAACACTACCAATGTAGTGTGAACTGTGTCTATTGTGTCCCCAACACTACCACTGTAGGGTGTGTCTATTGGGTCCCCAACAGTACCACTGTAGGGAGTGTCTATTGTGTCCCCAACACTACCACTGTAGGGAGTGTCTATTGTGTCCCCAACACTACCACTGTAGGGTGTGTCTATTGGGTCCCCAACACTACCACTGTAGGGTGTGTCTATTGGGTCCCCAACACTACCACTGTAGGGAGTGTCTATTGTGTCCCCAACACTACCACTGTAGGGTGTGTCTATTGGGTCCCCAACACTACCACTGTAGGGTGTGTCTATTGGGTCCCCAACACTACCACTGTAGGGTGTGTCTATTGTGTCCCCAACACTACCACTGTAGGGTGTGTCTATTGTGTCCCCAACACTACCACTGTAGGGAGTGTCTATTGTGTCCCCAACACTACCACTGTAGGGTGTGTCTATTGGGTCCCCAACACTACCACTGTAGGGTGTGTCTATTGGGTCCCCAACACTACCACTGTAGGGTGTGTCTATTGTGTCCCCAACACTACCACTGTAGGGAGTGTCTATTGTGTCCCCAACACTACCACTGTAGGGTGTGTCTATTGTGTCCCCAACACTACCACTGTAGGGTTTGTCTATTGGGTCCCCAACACTACCACTGTAGGGTGTGTCTATTGTGTCTCCAACACTACCACTGTAGGGAGTGTCTATTGTGTCCCCAACACTACCACTGTAGGGAGTGTCTATTGGGTCCCCAACACTACCACTGTAGGGTGTGTCTATTGGGTCCCCAACACTACCACTGTAGGGTGTGTCTATTGGGTCCCCAACACTACCACTGTAGGGTGTGTCTATTGTGTCCCCAACACTACCACTGTAGGGAGTGTCTATTGTGTCCCCAACACTACCACTGTAGGGTGTGTCTATTGGGTCCCCAACACTACCACTGTAGGGAGTGTCTATTGGGTCCCCAACACTACCACTGTAGGGTGTGTCTATTGGGTCCCCAACACTACCACTGTAGGGAGTGTCTATTGTGTCCCCAACACTACCACTGTAGGGTGTGTCTATTGTGTCCCCAACACTACCACTGTAGGGAGTGTCTATTGTGTCCCCAACACTACCACTGTAGGGAGTGTCTATTGGGTCCCCAACACTACCACTGTAGGGTGTGTCTATTGTGTCCCCAACACTACCACTGTAGGGTGTGTCTATTGGGTCCCCAACACTACCACTGTAGGGTGTGTCTATTGTGTCCCCAACACTACCACTGTAGGGAGTGTCTATTGTGTCCCCAACACTACCACTGTAGGGAGTGTCTATTGTGTCCCCAACACTACCACTGTAGGGTGTGTCTATTGGGTCCCCAACACTACCACTGTAGGGTGTGTCTATTGGGTCCCCAACACTACCACTGTAGGGAGTGTCTATTGGGTCCCCAACACTACCACTGTAGGGTGTGTCTATTGTGTCCCCAACACTACCACTGTAGGGTGTGTCTATTGTGTCCCCAACACTACCACTGTAGGGAGTGTCTATTGTGTCCCCAACACTACCACTGTAGGGTGTGTCTATTGTGTCCCCAACACTACCACTGTAGGGTGTGTCTATTGTGTCCCCAACACTACCACTGTAGGGTGTGTCTATTGGGTCCCCAACACTACCACTGTAGGGAGTGTCTATTGTGTCCCCAACACTACCACTGTAGGGAGTGTCTATTGTGTCCCCAACACTACCACTGTAGGGTGTGTCTATTGGGTCCCCAACACTACCACTGTAGGGTGTGTCTATTGGGTCCCCAACAGTACCACTGTAGGGAGTGTCTATTGTGTCCCCAACACTACCACTGTAGGGAGTGTCTATTGTGTCCCCAACACTACCACTGTAGGGAGTGTCTATTGTGTCCCCAACACTACCACTGTAGGGAGTGTCGTTCCCCCCCCTCAACACTCACTCTGGCTAGTACTGCAGTATGTCTGCCAGCTTCTCCTGGTAATACTCATAGCTGTCCTTGCAGTCTTCCCAGAGGTTCAGGTCACATTCATCGTTCTCCACAAATGTGTCCCAAATATAGGAGAAGTCCAGGGGCTTCATGATCCTCAGTTTGCAGCCCGCCTCCTGCATGGCTTTGAGGCCCGTCTGGATCTCTGGCTCCTCCCACTCAAACAGCCGGGAGGCGAAGATGCTGAGTTTGACGTTCTTCCTTATCTTTAGAGCCTCCGCGATTTTTGAAGCACAGGCTGTGCATGGACTAGATGACACATACCTGAGGAGGAAGTCAAACTTACTCTTCAGAGGAACACATGGTCGTATTCCGACCTTTGTATGATTCTTCTTCAAGTTCCTTGTACTTTAATATTAATTATTATTTGAATTGTTCAAGATATTCATGAAATGACTTTGTATTCATCAATCAATCTAGTAACACTATAAAACCTATAGGTTTGTTGTGTTTCTAATTCAGATTTGTCGTTGTTCCTGGGCATATTCTTTAAGAGACATACCATGTTAAGGTCAAGCTTAGCTAGGTACCAGATGGGAGACATACCATGTAAAGGGCAATCTTAGCTAGGTACCAGGTGAGAGACATACCATATTAAGGGCTATCTTAGCTAGGTACCAGGTGAGAGACAAACCATGTAAAGGGTTATCTTAGCTAGGTACCAGGTGAGAGACATACCATGTAAAGGGTCATCTTAGCTAGATACCAGGTGAGAGACATACCATATTAAGGTCTATCTTAGCTAGGTACCAGGTGAGAGACATACCATATTAGGGGCTATCTTAGCTAGGTACCAGGTGGGAGACATACCATGTAAAGGGTCATCTTAGCTAGTTACCAGGTGGGAGACATACCATGTAAAGGGTTATCTTAGCTAGGTACCAGGTGAGAGACATACCATATTAAGGGTTATCTTAGCTAGGTACCAGGTGAGGGACATACCATATTAAGGGTTATCTTAGCTAGGTACCAGGTGAGAGACATACCATGTAAAGGGTTATCTTAGCTAGGTACCAGGTGAGAGACATACCATGTAAAGGGCTATCTTAGCTAGGTACCAGGTGAGAGACATACCATATTAAGGGCTATCTTAGCTAGGTACCAGGTGGGAGACATACTATGTAAAGGGTCATCTTAGCTAGGTACCAGGTGGGAGACATACCATGTAAAGGGTTATCTTAGCTAGGTACCAGGTGGGAGACATACCATGTAAAGGGCCATCTAAGCTAGGTACCAGGTGAGAGACATACCGTGTAAAGGGTTATCTTAGCTAGGTACCAGGTGGGAGACATACCATGTAAAGGGTCATCTTAGCTAGGTACCAGGTGGGAGACATACCGTGTAAAGGGTCATCTTAGCTAGGTACCAGGTGAGAGACATACCGTGTAAAGGGTCATCTTAGCTAGGTACCAGGTGGGAGACATAAGATGTGAAGGGTTACCTTAGCTAGGTACCAGGTGAGAGACATACCGTGTAAAGGGTCATCTTAGCTAGGTACCAGGTGGGAGACATAAGATGTGAAGGGCCAGCGTAGCTACGCACCAGGTGACGTTGTATTTGAGCTCGGGGTCGTAGTCAGGCAGTATCTGTAGGAAGAAGGCCTCCTCGGCGTGCAGGCCGGCGTGCTCATCCTCCAGGTAGCCCCGGGCCAGGCCGTCGGCGGAGCCCTTGTCCACCAGGTAGCACAGGAAGGTCTTGTTCCGCCCTGAGGAGTACTCCACGTTCTTGAACTGAAACTTGAAAGCGAAAGGGTCGATGCGGTCTCTGTTTCGGTTGAAGATGAGAAATGAAGAAAACGATAAATACTGACTTGAGATCTTATCTCCATGAAATGCATTTTCTTGAATACAATCTTTAGACCAGCTTATCCTTCAGGGAGGAAAACATAATATCTTTAATGTATCTGTTAATGTATCTGGTACAATGTTGACATCCATGTTGGCAGAGTTTTTAAAAGTGACCACCAGGTGTGAGTGTGATTAGCTGTTACAAGACGTTTTTCGCCCAATTCATCCATGCCAGAAGAGGCAGATTTTCAAAACGGCTTGTAACCGCTAATCACACTCACACCTGGTGGTATTATAAGTCCCCTTTAAGCAACTGAAATCAAAGTGGACCATTTTGTGAGGACGCAGAATTAAGCAGGATTGGGTTATGGATACATTAAGACAGATTGATTTCTCACTGTGTGACATTGAGCTTCTCCGGCTGGCAGGGGGGCTACTCAGAGAATTCAAAAACCTCCGGAGTCCATTCTGACCGCTGTGAACTGTGTCACGCAAACTGACCCAGCGGACGTCTCGGATGGGTTAAGTGGGAGTGGGAGGGGCTTAGGGTGAGTGGGAGGGGGTTATGGTGAGTTGGAGGGGTTTAGGAGTGTCTATGGTAAGATTCTCGTGAACAAAAAGAGAGGTACGGGTCAGCCACTGTCTTTAATTTGTAGAATATATCAGTTATAGGATGCAATTTTATTGATAACTTTATTGAAATCACTATCGATCAGCATTGTCCATATACATTTAGGCTATGAGCTAGCAAATGTTATGTATTGCAAAATTTTGCTCAGGCAAACCAAAGCTTTTGTCCTCATTGGCTGTGTGCGTGCGTGCTTGTGCATGCCTGTTGTGTGTGCATGATTATGTGTGAATAGTAATGGCAGAATGTGCTACAACGCTAGCTTCTACCTCCTCCCTGAAGGTCAATTGACTCCGAGCCCTTTCTTAGATACTTTTACCACACAATAATAAGAGTTCACGTAGCCGGAGGGATTCCTGGCGACCATAAGGTCCGGACAGCGAGATAATCAGGTCAATGTGGGCTTCTATTTTAGTGTCTGCCAACAGTGGAATCCTAGATCTTTATTTATAGACCTGTGAGCATTGACATATTCAACAGCAGGCCAGGAACCAGCAACTCATGTTGCAAACTCCTTTAAATCTCTGTCACTCATATTGAGTTCAGATATCTTATCAGAGATACGTAATGTATGTGTGTGAGTGTGAGTGTGTGTGTGTGTGTGTGCGTGCGTGTGTGTGTGTGTGTGTGTGTGTGTGTGTGTGTGCGTGTGTGTG
Source organism: Pollachius pollachius (assembly GCF_949987615.1). Taxonomy (NCBI): domain Eukaryota; kingdom Metazoa; phylum Chordata; class Actinopteri; order Gadiformes; family Gadidae; genus Pollachius; species Pollachius pollachius. Next base: position 1,005,130 of record NC_136945.1, on the reverse strand, counting down.
TGTGCTTGTCTGTGTGAGTTTGTTTGCGTGTCTGTGTGTGTGCGTCAGCATGTCAGTATTCTGGTGCTTTCATCTCTGTACAGCTTCATGTTGCTAAACCAAAGTGTGCGTTTCATTGTGTTCCAATCAAGACCAGACCCCATGGTGATCAGCCCTTAGCTCAAGCCTGCGGTTGGTGCTAGTGGTGTTTGTGCGGTGGTGGTGAGTGGGGACGTACCCTGTGATGATCTCAAACGGAGGCAGCTCCATGGGCTCCACAGCCTCTCCGTTGGCGGCTCCGGCCTCCGTCCCTCCGTTCCCCAGCGGCTGGCCTCCGTCCGCGGCGCCCACCGCCACCTGCATCGCCACTTGTTTTTTGTCTTTAGGCGCTTCCACTGCCGCCTCCTTCCTCTCTTTCCTCCTGGGCTGGGCAGTCTTCCGGTCCGCCATGCTCAGTGTGGAATATATGTCCCGAATGTCTGGGTGTCCGGAGTCCGGAGTTGGGTGGAGTGTTTGAGGGGGAGAGCGGAGCAGAGAGAGGAGGAGAGACACATGGAAGACAGAGACAGCCTACAGAGCAGACAGGAGCCCGGCGGACTTGGGAGTGGAATGGTAGAAAGGGGAAAAGCAGAGACCAGGATGTGGCAGAAATGTCAAAGAAGGAGGCGAGAGAGGGGCCGTTTGACCGACACAGACAGCTGCTGCTCAGACGCCGTCCAGAGCTATTAAAAGACGAGCTAGGTGGTGGCCAGGGACACACTATTGCTGAGTTAGTATATGTGTGTGTGTGTGTGTGTGTGTGTGTGTGTGTGTGTGTGTGTGTGTGTGTGTGTGTCTGTGTGTGTGTGTGTGTGTGTGTCTGTGTGTGTGTGTGTGTGTGTGTGTGTGTCTGTGTGTGTGCGTGTGTATGTGTGTGTGTGCATGTGTTTCAAAACGTCCCTTTACAGAGGTTTCTCCTGAACCACTTAGCTCCTAAGGTTCGTACCAATGTCACTTTGTGACAGAAAGAGAGGTGATTGGTAGGACGGGTAGGGGCGGGGGGGAGAAAGGAACACCTGACCTGACACACACAGCAGCTGCTCACACGGCATCCAGAGAGCCTTTGTGCAGGAAGCCCTCTTCTTCCATCGGAGAAGAGAAGGACAGCTCTCCCATGGGCACCGGGACCGTAGAACAGGCCGACACCAACGGCATTGGAAATGGTACTTTAAGATAATTGAAAAAAAATGGCCGTTGATGCACTAAGGTAGTGATGTTTGTCTGCAGATCTCAGATCACATCCATTTTTGATTCAAAATAGAAGGAAGTATTAATCCCTGGTTAAATGTAAAGGTTAACCCAACGATCCAAGGTTATACATGGACCATGGAGCCCTTATTTTAGCCAACTTTGTATGAATGTTGGTATTCTCTCTACTTCCTCTAGCGGTCTACAGCGCTACAGAGGACAGCACACCGCTGGCTGCTTCTCCCCAGCATCCAGAGGGTTTACCTTACATGGCGTCATATCGTCATGGATACATGGATTCTTTCCCTGCTTAGGTCTGAACTCTGGGAGCGGCTCAAGAACAGCGTTATCCTGTACCAAGGTGGATGTTGATAACAGTTAATTGTAATAATTGTTCATAGCTCCACCCATTTATAATTTTTTTTTAGATTTACCTTAGAAACTAGGAATTGTTTTATTGAAGTTGAAAAATGTCATCAATCCTAACCTTTTCCCCTAGCGTCATAGCAAATCTTATGCTATGGCACACTGGATACTTTCTTGCAGATGTTTCACTATTAACTCGGTAAGTAAGCAGAAACTGATCCACAGATGGAAGCTTTGTTTGTTATAGTGGTATTACACTGTTCTTACCATATCCTTTGTGAAGAGCATGCCATCGTCCATTAAAATGAACCTCTACCATCGTCCCACACCATTAATAAGGACAAGATGACAATTGACTCTGTAAGGAAGGTGAAACTATTCCATCGTTATTAAGGTACAACTAATTAACCTTTTATGAATCGGCCGAGCCATGAACATTAACTTAACTATCTTCATTTCTGGATAGCACATAATTAACCTTAAAAAAAAAACTTGGATATGTGCAGCTGTAACTTGATTGTGACAGAGGAGACGTGTCTAAGAATTGGTCGTTAACTTTGCTAGTTGGTCATTATTTCTGAGTTATGACCTAAAAACGCTCGGTCCATGGCTGATGGGGGGCACTGGTGCTACTTCTCAGTGTATCAGCTGTTCTCTCTCTGTGTTAACCAGTTTATTTACCAAGTCTTATACCCATCACTAACCATACATTAACCGGGATGATAATTAGTAATTATTAAATCATTTACTGGTTAATACTAAGTAAGTAATGTATAATTTATCGGGTTGATACTTACTAATTAATGTATAATTTAGGCCTACTGTATATTAACCGGGTTGATACTTAGTAAACAATATATCAATTACCGGTTAATACTTAATTAACTAATATATAATTGACCGTGTATTTACTGGGTTAATAATGAGTAAGTAATACATAATTTACTGAGTTAATATTTAGCAAGATATCATTTGCAATTTATTATCTTGGTTAATACTTAGTCAATAGGGGAATATGAAGGAAGGTTTGGCGTTTCTTCTTTTCATTATTTAAAATAGATTATTGTATTTAGTCATTCATTTTAAGTTCTTAATCTTTAACAAAAAAACGATGTTGCTGTGATGGATAAAAAAAATAAATCCAATCCCCAATGTTGCTCATTGGAAATAAAACATCTTGCAATTAGCACTATTTTGAACTTAATATAAATTAGGAATTTAATAAGCCTATCTTTAATGCATTTCCAACAAGCTAGCTGAGGAGTGGGCTGACTATCTTTAAATACATCTAGAAGAGCATCAAATGTGCAATGTATATATTCTGCTTATTTCTACTCCCATTTTCCATTGTGACAAGCAAGCATATAAATCACTTTATTTATCATACTTGATTTGTAAAACAAATCAAGTATGATAAATAAAGTGATTTATATTCTTGCTTGTCATGGCTGTCATGTGTAGTAATCTGCATTGTTCTGATTGACCACCAGAGAGAGCCAATGTCTTCTATCTTTGCTCTAGTCATTCACACACAAGCCAGGCGATTCGCACTGAAGGCTATTTTAACCTGCTGACAGTTGGTCCGGTGCCCAGTTCTCCATTAATCAGGGCATTTCAATCAATGAGAATCCCTGAAATTCAACCTGCCAATGTTCAGCATAACACCATTATCAAGCAGACCAAGCAAACAAACCACCTCTCTCTTTTCAAAAGTCTCAATCTAGTTTCTGTTTTGGTCTGTGTGTTTGTGTTTGTGTGCGTGTGTGTGTGTGTGTGTGTGTGTGTGTGTGTGTGTGTGTGTGTGTGTGTGTGTGTGTGTGTGTGTGTGTGTGTGTGTGTGTGTGTGTGTGCGTGTGCATGCGTGCGTGTGTATGTGTTTTTGTGTGAGTTACAATTTCACCTGCTGTGGCAAATTACACACACACTTTATTAGTGTGTTGATAGTATGGGCGATGGATCAGCTGAGCAGATGTTTAGCCTTCCCTGCCATTTATTAACGAGCGTTACTTTGGCCTTTCCCCAGTCGCTCAAAACCCCCCCCTCTGGGGGGGCAGCGGTGTGAGGGGAGAAGAGGCTCTCAGGGCCATAACGCTGATGTCTCATTTCTCTCTGTGAGGGGACAGAGGCTCTCAGGGCCATAACGCTGATGTCTCATTTCTCTCTGTGAGGGGACAGAGGCTCTCAGGGCCATAACGCTGATGTCTCATTTCTCTCTGTGAGGGGACAGAGGCTCTCAGGGCCATAACGCTGATGTCTCATTTCTCTCTGTGAGGGGACAGAGGCTCTCAGGGCCATAACGCTGATGTCTCCTCTCTGTTTGTGAGAGGACAGAGGCTCTCAGGGCCATGAGGCTGATGTCTCCTCGCTGTTTGTGAGAGGACAGAGGCTCTCAGGACCATGAGGCTGATGTCTCCTCTCTGTTTGTGAGAGGACAGAGGCTCTCAGGGCCATGAGTCTGATGTCTCCTCTCTGTTTGTGAGAGGACAGAGGCTCTCAGGGCCATGAGGCTGATGTCTCCTCTCTGTTTGTGAGAGGACAGAGGCTCTCAGGGCCATGAGGCTGATGTCTCCTCTCTGTTTGTGAGAGGACAGAGGCTCTCAGGGCCATGAGTCTGATGTCTCCTCGCTGTTTGTGAGAGGACAGAGGCTCTCAGGGCCATGAGGCTGATGTCTCCTCTCTGTTTGTGAGAGGACAGAGGCTCTCAGGGCCATGAGGCTGATGTCTCCTCTCTGTTTGTGAGAGGACAGAGGCTCTCAGGGCCATGAGGCTGATGTCTCCTCTCTGTTTGTGAGAGGACAGAGGCTCTCAGGGCCATGAGGCTGATGTCTCCTCTCTGTTTGTGAGAGGACAGAGGCTCTCAGGGCCATGAGGCTGATGTCTCCTCTCTGTTTGTGAGAGGACAGAGGCTCTCAGGACCATGAGGCTGATGTCTCCTCGCTGTTTGTGAGAGCTCAGTAGGCCGTGAAAGTGAACGCTTTGACAAAAACCAACCTGTTGGGTAACATTCCTGGCAGCATATGGTTGTTTCCTCCATTCATTGTCAAGGAAAGAATGTGAGTGATTAGTGATTGTGACATTTTGGAGGAAAACGCTCAGGTACCTTCTCACCATGTCATTTGGTTTGCATGTTTGGACTCAAAGGTCGACAAGATGTTGATCTATTTTCAGCACATACAAATTGACCTTGGTATTTCCATCTTTCTAAAATAGAAAGATACTTTTGGTATAACCTTTCAGACCTAACCATTAGATCATGTGGATGATACTGATAATCTTTGGGACTGGTCCACAATAGAAGTGTGTGTGGGGGACTTATACAAGTATAGTATATTCAAATATGTTATTTATAAAACATAGCAAGTTAGTGTGCTGCACAAGCGCACTATTCATTTCAATGGCCCAGTTCTAAGCCAGCTGCTGGGAGAGATGAACCCATTCACTTTGGCTTCACTAGGTGGCGCTCTCTGTCCCCGGTGAACTGGAACAGTAGGAGTGTAGCTAATGCCCCCACATTTTTGACTTTCTGAAATATTGGATTTCCAACGACACTCAGGCAAAATGCAGTTCATGAATCCACCTGGTGTCAGTGGTGTGGTGGAGACCACCAGGGACACTGATGACATGTGCACAATACATGCAACATCACACTTTAAAAAGTGCCCGCTTCATTTGTACTTCTACTGAAGTCTGGCAGCACAATCTATTGAGCTAACAAACATTCTAAAAGCGAGAGTAGTTTCGGTTCACTGTTGATCAAGCTGTGTATCAGGTTAACCTGATACTCTGCAACAGAGCTCACCTTGTCACTTGAAACCTTGCTGCTCTCAGGCCCTATCGGCCTATCTGTTGTTCACGATGTTATCAGCTCGTTTGGCTTCATCTGAGTTAATGCATCTTGGTACATGATTAGAATATCATTACTAAATATGTATTTAATTCAAAGGGCTAGTGGAAATATTAATGCATTTTAAAAACAAGAGAGAAGAGAACAGATTAGAGAACAGAGAAGAGAATAGAGTAGAGAAGAGAGTAGAGAAGAGAGAGTAGAGAGTAGAAAGGGTAGAGTAGAGTAGAGAAGTCAGCAGGGAAGAGAGTAGAGTACAAGTAGAGAGTACGAGTAGAGAAGAGGGTACAGAGAAGAAAAGAGAGAAGAGAGTAGACTATAGTAGAGTAGAGAAGAGAGTAGATAAGAGAGTAGAAAGTTGAAAAGAGAGAAGAGAGTAGAGAGTAGAACAAGAGTAAAGTAGAGAGTAGAGTAGAGAGTAGAGAGTAGGGACGAGAGTAGAAAGTAGAAAAGAGAGAAGAGAGTAGAACAAGAGTAAAGCAGAGAGTGGAGTAGAGAGTAGAAAGTAGAAAAGAGGGAAGAGAGAAAAGAGAAGAGAATAAAGAATAGTAGAGAGTTGATAAGAGATTAAAGCAGAGCCTGCACCTAACCCTTCTAGGGAGGCTGAATCCCACACTGCGAGGATGCTTGGAGTCCTTAGTAGACTAGTCCTTCACTTGTCTGCAAGGTCCTTCCGTTGGGTTTGCGTTATCTTATGGACTACTTTCTCCATTTGTTACAGTTTACTTTTGTCTTCATGAACTTTCTGGACCGCATCTACTGGATCCACCATACAAGGTCGTCAGGCCTTCTTACAGAAGTCGTTAACATTCCCTTTGTCTTGGTCACTGTGAGCTTTAAGAAATTCAAATATCCACAACTGTACCATAGTGTTAACAACCAGCACTAAGCTCACCACTTATTCCATAGGCAAACTCAAAGCCTGACAAATACAGTGATAACAAGTTTGAGTTGCTGCATGCAACCACTGGAGGATCACTCAAGTATTGAGATCTCCTTTGAAATGAGTTTTGTTTTGGTGAATATAGTCTCAACAAAACAAGGCGTCGCTCCGCCCCCTGCAGTATGTGGTTTCCTGTCCAGGAATCTGTGCCGCCCCCCGCCCAGAATTTCTGCTAGAACACAGCGGTTTGTTGGATCCCAGACAATGTGTCGATTGGATAACATCAAGGAACACACATACAGATACTCTGGTTCAAATGTGACTTGTGTACTACGCACCCGGCCACTATATGGTAAAGAACAGCTCAAACACATCTCAAGGTCACGTCCATGAACCCTCTCCTTGCCTCAAGACTGGTACTGAACCCTCAGACTAGTGAAACCTGAGACTACCATTCTGTTACTGAACCCTCAGACTACTGAACCCTGAGACTACCATTCTGGTACTGAACCCTCAGACTACTGAACCCTGAGACTACCATTCTGTTACTGAACCCTCAGACTAGTGAACCCTGAGACTACTTACTGAACCCTCAGACTAGTGAACCCTGAGACTACCATTCTGTTACTGAACCCTCAGACTACTGAACCCTCAGACTACCAGCCTGTTACTGAACCCTCAGACTACTGAACCCTCAGACTACTGAACCCTCAGACTACTGAACCCTGAGACTACCAGCCTGTTACTGAACCCTCAGACTACTGAACCCTCAGACTACTGAACCCTGAGACTACCATTCTGTTACTGAACCCTCAGACTACTGAACCCTGAGACTACTATTCTGTTACTGAACCCTCAGACTACCAGCCTGTTACTGAACCCTCAGACTACTGAACCCTCAGACTACTGAACCCTGAGACTACCAGCCTGTTACTGAACCCTCAGACTACTGAACCCTCAGACTACTGAACCCTGAGACTACCATTATGTTACTGAATCCTCAGACTACTGAACCCTCAGACTACCAGCCTGTTACTGAACCCTCAGACTACTGAACCCTCAGACTACTGAACCCTGAGACTACCATTCTGTTACTGAACCCTCAGACTACTGAACCCTCAGACTACCAGCCTGTTACTGAACCCTGGCCTGTCTGTCTGTCTGTCTGTCTGTCTGTCTGTCTGTCTGTCTGTCTGTCTGTCTGTCTGTCTGTCCTGTCGCCCCTTGGCCCCTGGTCCCTTTAGTCAGATCTTTTATGATTTAGAGCACTCTGTCCAGCCCAGTGTCTGTGGTGTGTTCTGGCTCACAGTTGTGCAGCCTGACAGCTCTTCAGCCAGCAGGGTGATCGTGAAATTAAAAAATGAGCTCCCGTTAACAACTGAACCGGTTCAACGGTTCTGCCTGTCTGACTCAAACAGAGCATGAACACGGAGCGCTCCCGTCGGTTCTGCTGTTATCTGATCTGAGGTTGATTACTGGCCACACATTAAAAGCTCAACAGTAACAGGACCGTCCCTCCGACACCTTGTCAGCCTTGGCCGTATCTAAACCACAAAGTAAAAGATACGGTGTGATACCTTCTGAATGCCTCAGTGTGGACACAACGGTCCAGGCGCCACTAACCTATTTTTAGAACCAGCAACTTGTGTCACCTGCTGGGTCCCAGACCCCCCCCTTCTGGTGACACTAGCCCATTGTACCGGTCCTGTGTGCCTGTGGACCAGAAACAATGTTTTGTTAGTTTGTGTGGGAGTGTGTACACACACACACACACATGCGAGCATGTGTCTGTGTGTGTGTGGCGTGTGTGTGCGTGTGTGTGTATGTGTGCGCGCGCGTGTGTGTGTGTATGTGTGTGTGTGCGCGCGTGTGTGTGTGTGTGTGTGTGTGTGTGTGTGCGTGGGCTGGATCCTTGCACTGCATGTCTGAACGATGTACGAGACTTTGCAAAGGGCAGGTTTGTTTGGTTAATCAAGTTCTCTGGAAGGGGGAAGATAATAGGAATGGAGCAATGGAAAGGGAGTGGCCGAGGGTTGTGTGGAAATCCCCTTGAACACACACACACACACACACACGCACACACACACACACACACACACACACACAAGCAAACACACCAACACAAGCACACACCCACAGCCCTCCTCTTTTCTTCCTGGGGGTATAAATTCACACAGGTAAATATAACAACAGGTGCATATCTGGCTCTTAGAAGAGGCCTCATTCTAGGAAGGTAGGACGAAGAAGAGGATATATATTCAAACCATTTCTAAATTTTGACATCACACAGAGAGAGAGCCACTGTGGAATATCTAGGATCTTGTGTTGCAGTGTGTGACGGCGGTTACCCCTGAATCAGGTACATGTTGCGATGAAATGTGTTCTGTGTCAACAATAGTGGCTTCTATTTATGTTTATTTGTTTATATTTGTACCCGATTATGGGTATATATTGTATCTATCTATTTATCTATCCATCTCCTATATATGTAGATCGTTTTTTTTCGTGCTTCAGTGATGTATGTGTTTCTGAACTCTTTCCAACCTCATGCCATTCCCCTTGCAGGTAAAGCATGTCGTTATCCCCGTGTCTGAGCAGCGTCCTCACCCACGCTAACCTCACAATGTACCCGAGCCCTGATGACGCGCTGCACGAACCGTCCTTCATGCAGTACCTGGAGCTTGACTGTGGCCCCCACCCCTGTAGCCCGCCGGGGGGCGAGTCAGGGCCCGCAGGTAACAAACAGCTCCCATCAGAACGGTGACACACACACATCAGTGTGTTTCACTCTTAAAACTCTGTTGTTTGTAAAGGTTAGCAGAAAGTACATCATGCTTGATCATGCGTTTTCTGGTGTGTAACTAATCCTGTTTACTCAACGCGAGATAGATCAGATAGATAAATTATCCATTGAGGTCAAGTAACACTTTGTTTATCCTGTGGGGTATTTCAGGAGTTTCAATGTAAGAAATATGACCAGTCCAGGTCATGGCAGAATAATAACCACAAGAATAATAAAGATATTATATTTATACAAGATATATAAATATAATAATCATATCATCACATACATTCTTAAAAATAATTGACTTGTAACGAGGAACCCTTGATCTCTATAAATGTTAGAGAAGTTCTAGTTTGGGTAAAGTTTGTTTGCTTTAGGGAAACAAACTGTCAAAAGGAGTGAAACCACAAGCAGGCAAGTAAGGACATAGCGGAGACAGTACTCTATTGACAAACCAAGACTCAGACAGCCACGCCATTAACTTGCTGAACTTTGCTTTGACCTCCTTTCGACACAATGATTTACCAGGTGGACAATATTTAACCAGGCATAATCACCAGATAGAGGACTCCATGCCACCTCATTGTTTAAACAGTCGGGGCTTTGTTAGTCTGACCTCAACAACATATACCAACAAGCAGGGCAAGACAAAGCTCTTTAGCTTTCAAATTATCGAGGGATATGTAGATGTATTGGCTATGCTAATGACATAAGCTTTATGACAAAATACAGCCAGATTTTGACATTTATTCCTTCAATACTTTTGGTTTTGACTTCATCTCCACAACTATTAAGCAGCACACTTAACCACCTTTCCCCCTCGGTCTCTCCACCCTTCAGATCCTGGGTACAAGCAGCGTAATCCCCAGGATTGGTCAGAAGAACATGTCTTAGACTTCATCAGTGACCATGTAGACAGACTCAAGTTTGACGCATCCCATGTGAGCCTGGCCTCCTGCACTATGGACGGACGCCATCTCTGCCACATGACAGAGGGACAGATGCTACAGGATTTTGGGCCTTATCTTGGTTCAGAACTCCATCACAGCCTCTCCAAATATGTCCCTAAAACCAGATATGGTAATTTTTTATCAATTTTTACTAAATGATTTTCTAGCACTAGTTTCAGACGTTTAATTCAGATTAAAAGGAGCATTACTATGTTTTGTGGTTGAGCAAAAAACTGACAATGTTGCTGACTGCTCTCATTTCCCAGAACCACCGTACCCGTCCGGATCAGAGCTCCATGAGACATGTCGACTGCTAGAGGGCTTCTTGGACAGCCTAAGCTACCCTTTCCTGAGCACCCTAAAAGTCAACGATGGTAGGTGCCTTTCCCATAGCATGCTATGATTGACGCATTCTGATACCAGCGAGCTGACATTGCTTCTGGTCAACAGCTTGCGACGTCAAGAAGGAGTGTGACTATGGAGCGTCTTATGACTTGCCCGGTCCGCTGGCCATTGACCCTTTGGGAGAAACAGACCTGTCAGACCTCTCCGACAGTGAATACAGAGTGTGTGGGATCCAGGTTCCCAGCTCCCCGGAGTCAAGGAGCAGCGACTCGGACCTGGAGTTTGCCTACTCCCCCAGTAAGTATGCACCCACTGCTCTGGAAATATATCAAATGTTGGAGAAGATATTGTACTTCGAGATTTATAATATTAAAAATTCTGTGCCGTTTTATAAATATAATTACTTTCTTTGTTTGGTACATGGTAAACATATTCAAATACTAAGTCTCAAGTCTCCAGATGAGTATTAGTACCACAAAAGCCAAGAAGTATAATTGAGGATGGGTCTCCATCTCCCCCTAGCAGAGCAAGACATCAAACCAGAGAAGGATGAGTTCCGAGGGAAGAGGCCGCGGGGGCGACCGCCCAAGCTCAGCCGGGACAGCGGAAGCTTCTTCTTTGATAATCAAAAGAAAACCAAACACGGTAGGATGCGCGTGGCTCTGAGGGACGCGGTTTACACTGTTAAACCGTTTGGGTTATTTCAGATTGGCCTTACCTTTGCATTGGACGAAGGTTTTGCTTGCATTTGCACACAAACACATACTTTGAGCCTTCGGTCTGACGGTGCCTCTCCCTGCAGCTCCCCGTGGAACCCACCTTTGGGAGTTCATCAGGGACATCCTGGTCCACCAGGAGAAGAACCCGGGCCTGATGAAATGGGAAGACCGGCGGGAGGGGGTATTCAAGTTCCTCAAGTCTGAGGCTGTCGCACAGTTGTGGGGACAGAAGAAAAAGAACAGCAGCATGACCTACGAGAAGCTCAGCAGGGCAATGAGGTGAGCAGTTGAGTCCTCGCCCCCTTCCAAAAAGCAACTCTAAAATCCTTCAAAATCAAAGAGGGAGAACGGTGTTCAGAGGGCCTCTGCTGTTCTTTTTTAGTGCCATGGTGCCTGTCCAATAATATGTGACCTAGAGTTAACAACTGAACGCTCTTCCCCAGGTATTACTACAAAAGGGAGATCCTGGAGCGGGTCGACGGCAGACGGCTGGTCTATAAATTCGGGAAAAATTCAAACGGGTGGCAGGTCGAACCAATGGGGAGCATGGCCTCCTAGCCCAGCGGCGAAGGGGATGACGATAACGTGAAGTCGAGAGGGACCTGGATCTTCATGTGTTGCCTCTCCAGTCATAGTTTGGCTGGCATGGTGTTGCTGAGTTATCCTAATATGAATGACACTTACTTCTCTCAGGGAAGGTGTTGCAGACAATGTAAGCCATTGTTGTTGGCTCTAGTAGGTTTTATGAACCGTTATGACCGTTGTGTTGTTCTATTTTTGCATTTGTGACTTGCACCACAGTCACCACACTGTGAGTTTGTGCACTCATTATATTGATTGGATGCGAAAGTGATTTGCATGGAGTTTATCACCCAATTGATATTGTTTCTCACTGGAATGTATTATTCTGAGAGATTATTTTTTATTTTGTTTTGCAACTCATTTTGAAAGATATTTGGGTATGTGGGTATTACTTTTTTTCTTCTTTGCAGTCTGGGATTAATAAAGTCCGAGCGTGTGTTATCCTTTAGAGAATACGTAATCAAGCTGTTTTAATCTGCTTCTATATTCCCTGGTGGAACTGGAGATGGAACTGTCCTGAAACCCGATATGATGTTATAATGTATAAATCTATCACTTAAGGTGGATAAAGGTATCACTTAATGTTTAGAAATGTATCACTTAATGTGTGTCCTCAATAATTGTTTTACAGTTCAGATTTTTTGCGGTGTACATACTAGCAAAAATAAGCTTTTTTGCTTTCCTTTCAAAGATTCAATAAAGACCAGAAGTTTTTTTAAAAACCTGTGTTTACTGTTCAGAGGCCCTAAAAGCAAAGACTGCACAGCTGTCATGTTGCTCTATTATCTCTTAAGTAAAACTCACATACACATTGCAGAAGCCTCACTATCTGCAGTCAATGTTCGATTCATTCAATTTTGATATCTCAAGAATAACCCACCACTGATTGAACACCCCAAAGAGAATCAATGGCCGATCCAAAACCCTGGTGAAGATAAGCCCTCACTGTTGAGCTGGACCCTTCCTCTGCTCCTGCTAGAAGCCTGTACTGATTAAGTAACACTGTAGTTTCCGTCCACTGATTACTCGTCACAGAGAATGACTCTTCTTCTTGTTCTATCTGAATTGGGATGTGTGCAGTAAGAGGTCCAGCATTACGACAGCCAGGTCCTTGAACTTACTCTAGACCTTCCCTCCTACCACCTTTGACCCTGCTTAATATATTTACAGATTTTAATAATCAGATTAATTAATAGATTTTATTGTTAACACGTGATGTGTTAATAAATAGAAAAAAAAAGAAAACTAAGGTAAGTAAACACACAAATGCCACATGCGTACATAAACAAGCATGCACTGTACACACAAACCCACTCCCCTTCAGTTAGCTGAAACCGGCCACTCCTCCCTGGATCAACATACCTGTCTAACAGGTGGATTTGGCAATGAACCAGAATGCTGCTCCAGCACGTAGCTTACGGGAAGTCTTGGGATGTTTGCCAGTAAAAGGAGGGAAAAGGAGGGGTAGGAGTATTCATTGGCATGACCTAACTGCATTGTTCTGCCAAGCATAGCATAGAATCCACTTGGAGCTGTATTTTTGACATGGGAATATTTGTTTAAAAGATGACCATCCCCATGTCATTATGCTTTCCATATGTTGATGCAATATGTCTGTAACATGAGGCGCTTATCTTATTTCCCAGGACGCAGATCGGCGGGCCACGCCCCATCCGGGTGCACTTCATCCTGCCAAGGCTCCTGATTTCATCAGGCCACAGCCAGAGAAGTGAACTACCAAAATCACCCTCTGACTATCGACACAGACTCGTTCTAATGTATCAAAGAGAGATTATAAATAGAAGAGAACCCACAGGGGAGATTACACAGATCCAAGCGAACGTGTAAAAAACTCAAATGAGGCGATGACATCAGATCTTTGAGTTGATTAATCATTAGCTTTAAAATAATGATTCTAGCCAAGCCTAGTCTGTTTACAATGGTTCAGTTTACTGGAAGCTCGATGATAAGAACTTTATAACCCAGCCACCGGCGTCAGCAGTAGCCATTGAATTTGAGGGGAGTATTAAAATGCATACCTTGTGTCTCTCTTGGGAACAATAAAGTACTCCAACTCTGACTCAGATTTGCATCCAGATGACTTTGGTTAGTGCTGGTGGCGTTAAATCTGTTTAATTTGTGGTAAGCATGTGTTTTTTACCCCTTGTGGTGGTCAATGTTCACCAGAAACATTTACAATGGTACTATCTTTTCAGAGGAGAAGAGAAAGTGGGCATTGTGATGAACTGTATGAGTACACCATCGGCCTCTGAATAATCACTTAATAATGTCCGACATATATCTCTTTAACTCAACAATTAACTGTTCATTGCCTTGCACCGTAGTTATTTGAGGTTGGGAATGTGAACAGGTTTTCAGGTTTCCAGATGCCTGGATGCATGCAATTGATACTTTGACAGCCCTCGTCCCATGACCACGGACAAGCTTCCTGGTCCCTTGTTTTATACCCTCTTCCTGCTGCATGTTACACTTCATTCTACATGGTGAAACAAACACCTGTTGCTCAATGTTTGAATGAGACAGGATGGTGTGTGTTGACAATGTGTAGTCGTTCTCAGGTCCAGAATAATATTGCTCTCCAGCGTTTAATGGCTAGATGAAAAGAGATACCATTTTACAGTTGTAAGGAGGGGCCAAGTCAAAATGTGGATGTGAGAAGTTTTCAATTTTGTACCCTTGAATGAGCCTGGAAGCTGACCTGCTGCATATTGTTTCCAGGGGAACCGCTTTGGTGTTGTTGTTTCATTCTGTATATTAGATATAGATATGATAAATATATTAGAGGCACACATTTGGCGCATGAAGGGATTATTGTTCCATTATTTTGTCAAACTCTCCCCCCCCCCCTCCTCCTCATATGACCTTTTAACCCCTCTGCCATAATGTTCCCATCTTTTCATTTAGGACTTTCAAAGGGTTGTTGAGGTGCTTCATAAAAATGTATTATTATATAGTATATATTATATATTAGTGTTGTTATTATTATTATAAAACATAAATAAAAATAATAATAAAGTGAGGAAAATGTCTTGCTTGGCTCATTGGTAAAAGGGAGGGCATTTGACAATGTGTTGTCATTTCACAGTTACAGGAAACAACCATAAAAATCTCAAGACTTACACCTGAGTATAATAGCCATTTATGGGGCAATCAAGGGCAATAAAGTGTGTGGTGTTATATTATTTAAAAAAAATAAATTATTATCATATATATATAGATAGATAGATAGATAATTAATTAATTAATCATATCTTCAACAAATATCTTTATCTCTTCAACTAATATTTTGTTTATCATGAGCATCATACATATATATCATAAGATCTACTGTATCCTCTAACAGTCTCTACTACATATGAAGTTTACATTGAAGAAAGACATTACTACTGATCTTATATTCTGAATAGTTTGCCTGAACAGAATCTTCTGTCACACTGTTGATAGACAACCTTTTTGTAAACGTAAATCTGTATATATATATAAATGTAAACCATTTAAATTGTAATATGTCTACATGAACAGAACACAGGACATTTAAGCATTTACCATGCTTTGTTTTTGACAGCGCGGTGAGGACTGCTAATTAACCCGTCTGCAGTCCATTCCATACGTTTGTGTTTAAAAAATAGCTCTTTGAGTGATATATGTTTTACAATAAAAGCCCTGCCTTTAGGAACCTCTTGGTTACGGTAGTTAAGGTGTTATGATAGGGCTGTGACCCACACATGCTCTGACACACACACACACACACACACACACACACACACACACACACACACACACACACACACACACACACACACACACACACACACACACACACACACACACACATACATGGTTCAAAATGTACAGACATTCATCTTGTAATATATTGAGGTTATTCACATACAGATGGAGACACACAAAATCAAAGCAACAGACACAATATTACCACATATACCACACACGTTTTGTTTTTACACGATTATCTAATGTTTCATGATGCACCTACAAGGAAGGGATAGTAAAGCTGGAACATTTACGCTCTGCGAAAGACATTCAAAGATTCATATTTACTTTTTTGACACATATCATTCTATTTGAGTTACAGTTTTTCTCAGTCAGTTTGGTACATTTCTCGAATCATCCTCAACATTTGCAAAACAGTAAGTGCATTTCTCAAAACAATTTGTGCAAATAGCAACACACCATGGATTACCTGCAAAAGCCAGTCTCTTGCTCAAAACCCTTAGTACATTTCTCAAAAGTAAATGTCTGTGTCAATGAACATGTCAGTGCCATCAGAATGACAAGTCCTTATGTCATTGTTTACGGAAAGTCAAATTTCTTAGTCATGTTGCAGTGTACTCTGGAGGGATGTTCTGATGTAAACTATGGCTAAAGTTTTGAATTCAATTATTGTAAATTGTAAGTTACACCTTAGTGTATGTGGGAGATTGATTGCAAGATTCATACTGCATTGATTGGACAAGATTCACATTTACGCTTTTACTGTTTGTACTGTAATTTGTAACTTTTGACAGACCATGTCATTGCAATATAGAAAGGAAAAGACAGCACTGCATAGCACAAAGAAAAAAATAAAAAACAAATGTAGAAATGTCAACATAGGACAATCTCCTTAGGGAAAACTGTACATGCAGTGCTGTAGGAATTACTCCTGGCTGTTGGGCCACAAATCCTCATTCTCACACAGCCTCACTCCTCTTCCTCTTCTTCTTCTCTCTGGCTGTTGACCCCATCCAATTCCTTGTCCTTCGATTGTCAGACGATGTAACATTGTGTTGTGCTCCAACTATACACTTCAGTTCATGGTTCATGAGATGCACCTTTGAGCTATTTCAGTAAACTGGTTGATCGTTGGTTGATCTAACACTTCACACATTTCCATTCTTTAGAAAAAGTCAAGATGTATCTGGGAGCAATTTACAAATTCAGGACAGATGTCGAATGGAAATTTCTAGAAATATGCTTGACATATTACGACAACTTGTTCAACCATGTAAAGACTTATGCAATGAAATAATGCCTAAATGTTGTGGGGGTGAGACTATTCAATAGAGACCCATTACAATACATTTTGATCAACATGACATAAGCCATTGATAATGTAGGAAAGAGCAGAGAATTGTCCATAATCATTTGCATGAATGTGCTAAAGCATTTGCAACTTATTCAAAGAAATGAGAAACCTTTTTGACATGCACAAGTGACACAATGATGTGAAGACTGAGCAGGTAGTTTTGAGAATGTCAATTCTAATCTGAGAAATGTACCAAAGTGACATCTGTATCTGTAATACCTACACATTTTTTATATTTAGGCTCAACCACTTCAATAACTGACTTTATATAGCAAACCCTATATTCATTGAAAGACTTTTTTATGCTTTTTTATTAAAGTCCCATTCTTGACACTTTCCAGGTAGTAAGCCTTCTAGATCATTTGTATTTGAGAACATACTGTTCAGTGACTTTTATTACTGCTTCTTGTAGATTTTATTGAGACCTAAAGAGTCTTCAGAGAGTTTTACCAGATCAATCAATCTAATTCCATTAAAACGAAAGAGTCTTTCTATACTTTCTATATTATTCAAATGAAAGTGTGACAAATCTTGGAAACAACCCAGCAATGCAACTGAGGCATGCTTAGAACAATGAAGTCGAAAGGCAATGGAATACCAGGTGTCCATTTCCTGGCAATGGACAATGGTTGACTCGAATAGACCAGTTAGTTTGGAAGTTTTCGAAATGTGATCTTGTACCAAGAGTCAGTCTCATACATCGGACTGGCCGCAAGCGCTGCATAACATGTTGAACTTGAAGTAAGGCACAAATATGCATCTGCATCATCTAACACGATATGCACACGCCCGCACACTTTCTCAGAGCTGTGGCCTCTATGTTACCTTCCCAGAACCTGCAGCTTGCTTACCTCTTTTTGTAAGTGATGCACAATTGTTTGTGTAACACTATTCTACCTCGCCCTTCTGCCACAGACTCCTCTTCCTCCTCTTCATTATGGTCTGTTCCCCCTGGACTATAAAGGGCCGGTTTATGGAAATCATGGTCTGCGATTTGGGCTTCATCCTCTCATGAAGCCTGTGTTTATTTCTACTATAGCAGAGCAGCGCCCGTCCACAAGGCCTTGGGAAGTCTCTTCCTCCATTCTCACTCTGAATGAGCCCCCCCTACCCACCAATGATGTTATGTCACAGATAGACCGTTTGGTATGGCTGAGAACCGCTTGAGAAACGCTCTTCTTCTTCACAGCAGGATGCCCGTTTGGGAGCCAATCGAACAAACTGACCAATAAGAACATTGAAGGGCATGGAGACAGACAGACAGACAGACATGTCATGGGTGAAAGTAGCTCAGTGGGTAGAGCAGGTTTCACATAAAATATGGTATTATTAGCAATTCTCTTTCAGGTTAACTTGGACATTTTGAAACCTTGCTCTTTTGTAAGATGGACAGAAGCAAGCAACACATCGTTTGTCATTGTCTTTGATGTCACCTGCGGAACAAAGCTCAGCCATGGCTGTCTGTTGTCTCTCCTGTCTGTTGTCTCTCCTGCGTTATGTTTAAAGGCTAGATGAAAAGAGATACCATTGTACAATTGGAAGGAAGGACAAGTTGTGAAATTGTAAAAATAGATGTGAGAAGATTTCCATTTTGTTATTATATTCTATAGTGCATAGGTATGTACAAGTATATATACATAGGTATGTATATACAAGTATATCAGTATTCCTTCAGCATGTGCTTAAACAATACATAAGGATTTATGTTCAAATGTAAAGTATTAAAGTACTAGTAAATGTAAATGTACATATTCTCTTTGATAACCCTAAATGGTCAAGTGTATACTGGTAAATACTGGGAACCCTGGATGTCATTACGTTCACCATCCCCAATTAGCACTGTGAGGGAGCCGGGGGAAATACGTATAAACCGTTTCAAAATAAACTTTATTGTCGTAGTTTTAAAGATTAGGGGCAGCCAAGAAGGTCAAGTAGTGGAATTCTTACTAGTGGAATAGGTTCCAGGTGCCCCAGGACAATCACGGCCAACAATCCCTTTCTCCTCAATGTCGCAGTTCATGTACTTCAGGGAGTCAAAGCCAAAGTTCCTTTCCTCCAATCCCTTCTCAACCATGGCTGAGATAACCCCCACTATGAGTCTCGTTGCGGAAATACCAGAGACGTCAGAGAACCCGACGTGTTTTGCGCCATAACACCAACAGCAGAACGGTTATCCAAATAACAAAGAAGTGTACAACACTTGCGTTGCAGTGTGTGTATTCACAGACACACACGTGGCGCTCGCACGGTCGTAGCTCGTCGTCGCTTTGAAGGGCCAAATTCTCTGGGCGGGCAAAGCAGAGAAAGGGGAGGTAACTTGGCCCCTTATGACGACATATGAGGCCAAATTCGAAATCAGAGCATCTGAGCTTTCGTTTTTCAAAGGCGGAGCAGGATACCTAGTGCTCGTTTTACACAACCATTTCTAGCTACTAGGGGACCATAGGCAGGCTATATTAATGTCAGAAAACCTAATAAAGCAATCAGTGCTGTGGCCCCTGATAAATCCTGGCAGATTCTACACCAGCGTTGGCCTCTGGGAAATGTTGAAGTACTGTACCTACAATGCTTACAATTATGGTATTCTCGCTCACCAATCCCTCTATCCTGCTGTCGGTATCCAGCCTCAACACCCCTTTGATGGTAATCTGTTTAATCTTCGTCAATTACAAGGTTACACCAAATGAAGCAGCTCTACAGTGAGCTGCAGCGTGGGGATGCCCGTCTTGCCAGGTCTACCAATCCTGCAAAAGGCACTCAAAGAATGTACTCTCTCCCTCTCTCTTTTAATAATGTATAATACTTTAGTAATCCATAAAACTGAGGTCATATGACCTCATATGGCCTCCTCAGTTTGTCGTGGCTGGTGGGTCTATCAAGGCTTATCATGGATGTGTCTATCTGTGTGTTTGCTCAGTCTTGGTCCTGGTTCAAACTTTATAAAGAAGAAACATGGATGTGCTGTGTGTCACACTGTACAAAGAGTGTGAAACACAGTAAGGGGGACGCTGTTTCACATCTGAAAACCTCCCATTTCCATCAAAAATGTCACTGTTATACAGCAGATGTCCTACAAAGTTGTGAAAGATTGACCAGAACTTCCAAGAGCTAGCGAGGCCATCTATTTTTCCAAATTGAAGGCGCCAGAGGGAGGTCACACCAGCCGGTCTTGAAAGACCTATGTTTTTGTTTTTCTGTGAAAGCACAGTTGTCGAAACACCACACTACAAAAAGTTGTTGAAACAACACACCATGTGCCACTTCAAAAAGACAGTTGTCACCTAAAATAACCACATAAGTAGCAGCAACAGCAGAGGACTGTTCAGAGCTTACAGGGGGGACAAGCTTTCCGCCTAGAGTACATAGTACATAGACACATTCCCAATAATCGCCTCTAAATCAGCCAATACGACACAGTAGTTGACATTATCACCAGGGAAATCAGAGCCACTGTTCAATCCTCTAAAAAATTAACAAAAGGGAATGGGCCAAAGCAAGACATGTCGACCTCTGCAATGATGAAAGTGTTCTCTTACATTGGCGCCAGTGGCCAAAATGTCAACATTGTTGATATTTAGAGGAAGTTTCAGAGGAAGGCTCCCTTACTACATATGTGAAACATGATCATTTAATCCAAGCCATAACTCCGCAAGGGAACCTGAGGAGGCATGTGTCTCAGAGGAGGGTCCAGGGTCGTGCGCTGGTAGTGAGGGCCCTCAGAGGAGGCATGTGTTTCAGAGGAGGCCCCAGGGTCGTGCGCTGGTAGTGAGGGCCCCCAGAGGAGGCATGTGTCTCGGCAGAGGGCCCAGCAAGTCTCTCACTACAGATCAGCCGCTGCATCATGGGCCGTCTCTCTGTATAGTGGTCTCTGCAGAGGAGGCGCTGCTAATTGTACCCATGGTCAGTAATCGTTGGGTCTCTAAGTTTTAGTATTGCGTTACGACTACTGACAGGCTATTACATCCGTCTCCATCTTCTGATATTCATGTCCTGTATAATCTTTTGTATTTATGTGTCAATCCGCCCTGGATTGCTGTCATTTGGCGCGTCCCGACTGAGGGACTTATCCCTGTAGTGAGTCGCTATGGGTGCGGCTTAGGAGAGAGGATCCGCCCTACTTCCCCGTTTAGCAGCTCAGTTAGCGGCTCAGGTAGTATCTACTCACACAGCCATATGTTGTGGCTGTGTGAGTAGAACTCGACACAGCCACAACATATAAACAGCTCCATTTAAAAAAACAAGCAGAGCAGACGTCACAGTCAAAACTGTTAATAATCACTTGAGGAAAAAAGTCACGCAGAGCAAATTACATCGCATTTGAACTCCGTTGGGTCGCCGCTACAAAGGTTCTTGTATGGGAACGGACGCCAAGGGGAACCAAGTGAGTGGGCATAGCCAAAACACTGAGCTACTTTCCAAGAAGTCCCTCAGTCGGAATGCGTCTACTGTAGGGGCCGGGGCACTGGACCTGCAGCGGGCCGCTGTGTTGGAGGGCTCATAGGCCACATGCCAGGGCATCAGGGCCTTCAGGTAGAACACGTGTCTTAACTAGAATATGGATTTCCTGCAGAAAATGTGCAGTAGTGCAAAGTGAGGTTGAAAATATGTTTCAATAAAGAAACATAGTTTAAGACGTAAAGGAATGTTAAATGGCTTAAATCAAGTGAAGAGATTTGAACAAAAGTTCAAAAGTCTAAATGGAGTTAACAATGTAAACATGCACACCATTTAAGAAAATGTAAATGGTTGGAAACAAATAAAGTTACCACTGAATGAGCAGCGCAAAGCATTGCTGAAAATGCAGAAATGTAAAATTAATTGAACTGAAGAATCTGAAAGGTCAAATGTATTGCCCTGCACTGCTGAGAAATCGGAAAGGTCAAATGTATTGCAGTGCGCAGTGCACCTGGAAGCTGAAGTTGAAAACTGACTGAGGCTGAACTACATTACCAGAAGATGCAAAGGGCTGAAATACATTTTTACAAAAGCTGGAAGCTAAACTGTAATACTTTCAAAGCTGGAAGATACTAGTAGTAGTGGTACTAGCTGTAGTAGTAGTAGTAGTAGTAGTAGTAATAATAGTAGTAGTAGTAGTAGTAGTAGTAGTAGTAGTAGTAGTAGTAGTAGTAGTAATAATAGTAGTAGTAGTAATGAACTTGTAGTAGTATTAGTAGCTGAAGTAGAAGTAGTAGCTGTAGTAGAAGTCGTAGTAGTAGCTGAAGTAATAGTGGTATTAGCTGCACAAACGATATGCCTTATGAAAGGTATGGTATTGAACGATGTTTGTAGAAAGAATTATAATAATCCCGCCTTTTTTTTTTTAAAACCAGCCGAAATTGAATGTACTCGCCTAATGCTAATTTGTCCAGCCTAACGTTATTAAAACGTTAGGCTGGCAACGCTGCCTGAACGTCGTAAAAAGTAGTCCAATTGAGCGAGAAAAACTGCCCAATCTGGCAACACTGCCTGCATGTCCTCGCTATCTAACCTCAGCGTAACTCAAAGAAAACAAACAATAAATATATTGACTAAGTTACGAAGCCTGAAGTAGAAAGTGTCAGATAATGGGTTCCATTGACTTCCATTAAAAAAAATAGTATTTTAAAAGTAGAATATCTTAAAAAGTATGAAATATTTAAAAAATCTGAAAAGAAGCGCACAATTTCAAGCTAATTTAAACATTTTAAAATTGGAATGGAGTCTCTAGGTGAAAATTTGAAGAAGGAGATAGGTCCCAAAGTTTGTAGACAATAATAAAGAAGAAGGAAGAAAGAAAAAATCTTAAAGGTCCCAAGGCATGCTACTTCCTGGATGCTTTAATATAGATATTAGTGGGCCCCTAACCAGTATTTGAAGACCTTCCCGAACTTCAGCCGTGGCGCAGAATTACAGCCACTACGAGCCAGTCGCACATTGAGCTTTCCCTAAACGCGCCATTCCAGTGTCTGTAGCTTTAATGCAAATGAGGAGGAGAGAGGCGGGTCAAGGAGGAGGGTGGGGGTGTGGCCCTGAGCAGCTTGGGGCCACGGTACCATGCACTCTGTTTACAGTGGATGTATCGCAATGCCGAGGCACACACAGCCTTTAGCCGTGTTCTGTAAATATTCTACAACACACGGCTCTATATCTAAATAATATCATATTACTCATAGATATCTATATCATATTATAGATATTATCACGGCCAAAAGCTGTGTGTGCCTACAGACGATATTATGAATCTCAAACGACTGCGTCGGGTTCTCCGACATCTCTGGTTCTTCCACGTCCACATCAGTCTGAAGCAGACTGAACCACGACATGGAGGAGAAAGGAATTGTTGTCCGGGGTTGTTTCCCGCTTGAGCCCCACTTCTCGCTGCCGAGGGACCACCACCTTGGCAGCGGGCAGCGGGCAGCTCTTAGGCACCAGCGGGGCTCAAGCGGGAGACAATCGCGGGTAACAATCCCTTTCTCCTCCATGCCGTGGTTCATTTAGCCTACTTTAGGGAGTCAAAGCCAAAGTTCCTTTCCCCCAATTCATTCTCAACCATGGCTGAGATAACCCCCACTACGAGTCTCGTTGTGGAAATACCAGGGATGAGAGTCTGACGCGTTATGCGCCATAATACCAACAGCAGAACGGTTGTCCAAGTAACAAAGTGCACACCACTTGCGTTGCAGTCCTGGAGCTCTATATCTAAATAATATCATCTATATCTATATCGTCATAATATACATTATCACGGCCAAAAGCTGTGTGCACCTCCAGACGATATTATGAATCCAAACGACTGCGTCGGGTTCTCTGACGTCTCTGGTTCTTCCACTTCCACATCAATCTGAAGTAGACTGAACCGCACGCTGCCCGCTGCCCGCTGCCCGCTGCCCGCTGCCCGCTGCCCGCTGCCCGCTGCCCGCTGCCGGCTGCCGGGCAGCGGGCAGCAGGACTTCGGAGGGAGACAATCCCTTTCCTTTCCTCCTCCATGTCGTAGTTCATGTACTTCAGGGAGTCAAAGCCAACGTTCCGTTCCCCCAATTCCTTCCTTCCTCCAAGTTTTAGCCATTGGGGGACGATAGGCAGGCTAGGGGAACTCATATTAATGTTAGAAAACCTCAAAAAGTGAGATTTTCATGCCATGGGATCTTTAAGAAGAACTATAGTTGAGCGCTGCATGTAGCACCCACCTAATTAGACTAATCCATTTCTAAAATAATTCATGCCTTTTTAATTAGACGTGTAATACACACTTTTTACGTAAGCACGTAGGGCATTCCAATTATGATCGGGGCGAAAAGTAGTGTAGTGGAAGGACCCGGATGGTGTACTCAAAAAAGGTCAAAACGTTGAGTGTTTTTATAGCTGCTAGGCGTGAAGGGTGCACCGTTCAAAGCGGGATGCTTATGGCGGTTGACGAGCAACGGTGGCAGTCGCAATCGTGATTTCCGGTAAGTGCACCACGGAGTATTCGATGAGTGCGGATAGTTTACTACGTTAAAGTGTACTCATGGAAGTATGGATATCGGAACACAGCCTAGGGCTATTTATATCGGGTGCAACAGATTTGTGTACTTCTCCAGCTTGAGATTCAAACGCCTTTGTAGTTTCATTCGAAGGGGTGAGTCTTAACTGGAACTTCGGTGGGTCGTTTTTCCAATGAGAGCTAACACCGGCATCTCGAACATCTCTATCTTTATAATATTACCTGTGCATTTAGCGCTTCATACAGCCTTGATACAACCTCTAGCACCGCTCAAAACATTATCCATCTACAGCAGGGGTCGGTAAGGCACCGTGCCACCGCTGGCACGGGGCAGCATGATGTGCCAATGATTATTGGCACACTTAAAAAAAACAAAAACAAAAAAAACGTATTTTTAATTTTTATTTTATTATTATTATTTAAAAGAATCACAGCACAATGCGGCAGCATAATCATTACTACCGATTTTTTATGCACTTTATTCTGTTTTGGGCATTTCCTCCCAGTGCAAATATGTTTAAATTAGTTACAGAAACCAGTGTTTCGAAATGGGATCAATTTATATTTTTTAAACCTATGTTGTGAGTAATAGAGAAGAAAATATTTGAAATATTGTTGCAAGTGGCCTTTATGCATCGCCTTCACATGGTTTTGCAAAGCTGTACATGTCTTAATGATATTGATGTGGATGGTTCCAACATTCTCATATATTCTTGTTTTTTACATTTCTCACAGTGCAAATATGTTTTTGAATGAGTTTCTGAAAATAATGTTTTAAGATGGGACATATGTAATTATAATTTGTAAGCCCATGTTGCAAATATAACAACCAAAAAAACATTTAAAATGTTGATGCATGATTGTGGACTATATGTAAATAGCACAATTCCAGGTCTTCTGGAAATGTTTTTGGTCGCAGTGTCATAATTCAGCTTAATTTTTAATATACTGTTGCTTAAGGCACACTCATTTACAACAAAATGTTAAACTGGCATTGCAAGTTGAAAAGGCTGCTGACCCCTGATCTACAGCGCTCTGATGACCTGGATCATCCGCCGTGTTTCATGATGATGAATTGTGAAAGCTAGAAAGACATTTGGCAGTACCCTTTTTGGATGGACAAGCCTTCGTAGAGAGCTGGTGGCCCGTCTAGAGAGAAGGCCTGGCCACGCTCACTTAGCTTAGCTTAAAGGTTGATCCTGTACCCCTCGCTTCAGGGGAAAAGTCCCTAGCCAAAAATAAACCTTTCGCAGAGTTGTAGGTACTCATACTAATACTTTGGTGAACATTTCGGTGTGAGGTTATCACTGATTCTGGCAAATGTATGCTCAAAGAAAACAAGGGACCTCTGCAGCCTGATCCAGGATCGCATGTCGACAGCCAGATATCGGCCATATCTGGGCTCCCCGCTGCCAGACAGACAGATTCTGTAGGTTCACTGCGTCTCCTCTCCTCTTAGAGCAAGGCTGCGCCTGGCAGCCGTACGGAGCACAGAGACATCTGTGGTGCGGAGAACATGGCCTTGTGTCTTCTTACTAAAAGACTGATTCCTCACCGTGGGAAAATTGCAGAAATGTTTCATGCAGCGATCGTAAGACAGAAGCCCTGAGTTGTTGAATTCCA
The DNA here is from genome assembly GCF_949987615.1 of Pollachius pollachius. NCBI lineage: Eukaryota > Metazoa > Chordata > Actinopteri > Gadiformes > Gadidae > Pollachius > Pollachius pollachius. Next base: position 979,258 of record NC_136945.1, on the reverse strand, counting down.
CTGATATGTGATCCTTCTGGCTGATGCTCCAGAGAGCTGAAGACTCTCTCCTTGTCTCAGTGACGTAGCGGTGGCTGCAGAGCTCGAGTTTGGCCGCATTACTATACCAAGCGATGAAATAGGAGGTGTACGTTGTCCATCACCGATAGATGTTTTATAACAATGTAAAAGTGTTTGAGGCTTTATTATTACTTGAACTTGTATTCATTGTGGCTGTTACTATGAGGCCATACATTTCTCAAACATGCTCCAGCAAGACTTCTATGACTATTTATTAAAATGAGCCTGTTTACCACTAAGAGCATAACTGCCTTTATGTTTTCGTAACCAAATCCTTGGCAACCAAAGTTAATCAGCCAGTATGGTAACATTGATGAAAGGGTAAATTGGAAAAGTGTGGTTTCATTGAAGCATTTGGACAGACAGGTTTATAAGTTTTCCAGAAAACTTGCTGAGAATGTGACTATTCAGACTGAGCCATTCCATTCCAGCCATTCGCTTAGATGGTCTTATAACAGCTATAACAGCTGGTCTTATAACAGTTGTCCGTGGTCAATATGCTCTTAGGCATTGGAATGTGTGAAACACACACACACACACACACACACACACACACACACACACACACACACACACACACACACACACACTAACCACACACACTAACCACACACAAAGGTGTTTGAAAACAAGCACCTTAATAATCAGCCACCTTAAAAGATGTTGCTCAGTTTAATGGATATGGAGTCATTCAAAAAATAAGTAATCATTTACTTGTAACTTTTCAATCCCTTTAATGGACATCGTTGAAAGGACACAATGATGTTTGATTTGTAAAAAGATCCTTACTTTCACTTTAATGAAAACACTTGAAATAAGAATATCAATCTAAATGTAAACACTTGGCTACAGTTTGTACCTTATACAAATATATACCAAATAAATGTTTCCCAAATTGTATTTTTTGTAAGATATTAGGAATTATCAATAATGACAGTTATATAATAATAATAATAATAATAATAATAATAATAATAATAATAATAATAATAATAATAACAATAATAACAATAATAATAATAATAATATTTTGTTAAATTTCTGATGAAGCACTCTACTCATGGATGAAAACCCAAATATTTGTGTTCATACTGTGTTAATGCTAATATGAAGCAGAAGCGATCCACATTTTACAGTTGTGTTGTAATGCCATCAGGTGGTGGAGTACGTGTAACTACAGACGTCCACTGTAAAAATATTTAAAAACAAAGCCTTTAAAAATAGCCTACATAATCTTATAGATATCCAATTCCAACAATATGACAGTTTTTCTTACCTATGGCCTATGTGTTAAAGAGCATTAGCTCCTAGCCCTATGTGTTAGCAGAGCAGCTCGGTGTATGTGTTTAAAGAGAGAGGCTTCTTTATAAACTAATCCATATCAAGTGGTGTAGGGCCTAGTAACCACTGTTGCAATAATAGACAAGTAAACATGAAAGGATTTTTGAACAAAGCTCATGTTGCACTAACTATTTTCTAAGTGAGGGACCACTTCACAAAAACCTAATGTTTTGCTATGTTGCCTATTCTGCCACCTTTTGAAATCAGTGTTAACACACACAGTGTAAAGCCCCAGTCTATAATGCAGAACACTTGATGAAAACGTAACGTTGTCTTTTTTAAACATGATACACAGGTGTAGATTCATCAGACTTCACTGGGCCTCGTCTCAGAGCTAGTCAGGTGTCAAACGTGCTGTCCTCTAACAACGTTCCCAGTATAGCGTTAAATAAACCACGATGAAAACACTCTGATATTACTAGTTATAATATCATCCATCCTCCAGCATCAGTGTGAAAATTCAGAGATGTTGGTCTATAGTCCCACTTTGGAGAAGAATCAGATTAAAGAGGAGGAGGAGACCCCAGAACACAGGGGGGTGTTCCGGGGTCTTGGGGGGGAGTTTAACATTGGGGGGGACACATATCGGAAACCTGACAGATCCGTTAATGGTTTGAACAGAAATATGTCATAAATTAACTACACTGAAAAAATTCACAAATATATTTTATTCTACGAAAAAGATACATTTGTAAATGTAAAGGAAAACACATTTTGAATGGCAGTAATGAACTGATGAATATCAAATCAATTCTTTAATTGCACGCTCAATCATCCAGTTTTTTAGAATAAGAAGCGGTGACAAGACGCTGTGTTGCGCTTTCAAAATAAAATAAAATATTTTTCTCCCCCCGGTATAATTTTTAGGGTGCCACAAATGCGCCTGTCTCTCAATAATATGTCTTGCAACAGTGAATAAGCAGCTCAGGGTTTTACATGGATTACTAGGTTTTTCAGATACCCTTTCTAACGAAATGGAACTGTGTTATGCGAACCCTTCGACACAAGCCCACCAGGGGGCGCCCTGGGCCTCATCCTCGGCACCATCCCGAGCCAGGCGTCACATGGACGCTCTTCATATAGAAGAGGATCGAGGACCACGGACACTTGTGAGGAACTTCCACACCGAGAGAACTCATCTACTGGTTATGTCCGGAGCCAGAAATGGCCTAATGTGTGCTGTGCCGGAGGTCGTTGGGAAACATAGACTGATATTCTGAGACAACTGTTGTTTGGATAGTCGGAGAAGAAGTTATGGAGTTCAACTTGAGTTTGTTTCTCTTGCTCGTAGTCCTGACCAGCGGAACCGGGTCCCTTGGGGCCTCAGCGGACTCTGTGCACGAAGAAGGAAGAAAACAATCCTATTTAACTTCAAGTCAAATAGGTCAAGTTAAGTTTGCGGATGAGACCATCTCGGCTGATTCCTTCTCGAAGCAAGTCCCTCGGAGGAGACCCGTCCGAGGAGCAAAAGACGGGGTCTTTAAAAAGCGTGAACCACCTGTCCTCAATAACTACAGACAGGCGAGACCTTCCGACCCCCACGGTTATTTCACCACCCCTCAGGGTCCCCCTCACGGTCCGCTTCACGGTCCGCCTCACGGTCCACCTCAAGACTCCAGAAACAACTCCATTAGGGAGACGGTGGTGACCCAGAACCGCCTGTACCCCGTCACTGAGCGCTCCTACGGGGCCTACGCCGTGATGCTGCTGGCCCTCGTCCTCTTCGCGGTGGGCATCGTGGGAAACCTGACCTTGATGTGCACCGTGTGGCACAATTACTACCTGAAAACGACGTGGAACAGCATCCTGGCCAGCCTGGCCCTGTGGGACTTCGTGGTGCTGTTCTTCTGCCTGCCTGTGGTGGTGTTCAACGAGCTCACCACCACCCGGCTGATGGGACACCTGTCCTGTCGCATCGTCCCCTATCTGGAGGTGAATAGTATTAACAGTGTTCTTTTTGTATAGTCGACAGAGAAAAAAGTTTGTATAGTTTGTCAGATTTATTATTATAATTGAGACCTAATGATGCACTGCTCTTTGTTTTAAGTGTGATTGTTTTCTTTGAAATGCATTCCCAATATTTTCTTGACCCATTGGAGCTTCAGTGTCAATGCAGTGGTGTGACCCCTGGCCCCCGCTCTCCTCCTCCAGGTCACCTCCCTGGGCGTGGCCACCTTCAGCCTGTGTGCCCTGAGCATCGACCGGTTCTACGCCACCACCAACCCCAGGAGGCTCCAGACGTCTGAGGTGGAGCCCTGTCCGTCCATCCTGGCCAAGCTGGCCGTCATCTGGGTGGGCTCCATGGTGCTGGCCGCCCCTGAGCTGCTGCTGTGGCAGCTCACTCAGGAGCACATCCCCGGGCCAGCAGCTTCACCACACAGCGGCCCCTCCACCTCGGACCCTCGGGACGCCTCCACCTCCGGAGCCGCGTCCAAACTGCCGAGCGCTGCTTTCTTGGTGGACATGTGTGTCCGCCAGCCCTCCGCGGAGCTCCCGGAGACCCTGTACTCCCTGGTGCTGACCTACCACGAGGCCCGCATGTGGTGGTACTTTGGCTGCTACTTCTGCCTGCCGCTGCTCTTCACCTTAGGCTGCACCCTGGTGACGCACCACGTCGCCGCGCAGCAGCCGGCCCCCCAGGGCGGCCGGGCGGCCGGGCAGCGCTCCCTCACACCCTGCTCCAGCTCCTCGTCCTCCTCCCTTAAGACCCGCCAGCACCTGAGGCGAGAGCGGAGGCACACGTCGGCGGTGACGGCCTTCGCTGTGGTGTACGCCGCGTGCAACCTGCCGGAGAACGCCTGCAACATCACCCTGGCCTACGTCCCCGTCCCCATGAGCCCGGGCACTCGGGCCCTGCTGGAGCTGGGGGGCCAGTTCCTCCTGTTCCTCCGCAGCTCCGTCACGCCGGTGCTGCTGCTGTGTCTGTGCGGCCCGCTGGGCCAGGCCTTCATCAACTGCTGCTGCTGCTGCTGTGAGGAGTGCCTCACCGACGGGGTCGCCTCGCCTCCGCCCCTCCCCCCAGCCACCGTCGCCGCTCATCGCCCCCTCTCCTCGCCCTGCCCCTCCTCGCTGGGCTCCACACCCTCCTCCAATAAGGACCTGGACGTGCCATTGCTGACCCCCCTCTCAGGGAAGCAGGAACCCTTCAAGAGGAAGATGGAGAGCCCCCCTGCGGTGGCCAAGGTGACTTCCTGCTGACCTTGTTCCAGCGCTCCCCTCCTCCTCCCTCTGACGTGTTACACTCAATACAAAAGATGTGATATTATTTGGTGTGTTTTTTATTCTATTCTGTATATTCTGTATTTTCTTCTGAGAGAATGAAGAGTGGCTGAGGTATACTTTGAGCCAGTAAGGTGATCAATCTCTGCGTTTGAATCCTTTAACTTGTTGAATGAAACAAGGGTTTCCTTTTTTATTATTCCGATTATTTTTGATAAGTCGTTGATAGGTGTCCAGTGACTCCTCAGCTCCTAACTCTAGTATGTATCTGGATCAGAAATAAACAAGCTGTCTATTGGTTCTCTGTGTCTGAGATCCTTTTCTGCTGCAAATATCACTACCTAATACTAAAAGACCAAATGAGTTCATGATTCCATATCCACAGGTCTTCTCAGTGCAGGTTGTGATGCAGTTCATCACAACTAGGACCAGTATTGAATCACCGACATGGCGACACCAGGCGGGGCCCCCTTCAAGGGCCATACCCTTTAAAGAGGATGTGTTCGGAGATGAAAGTTCACGCTTTCGTAAATGTTTGTTGTTATTAAACCACTCAGCGCTTCTCCGTCCTGTTGCAAAGAAAAGGGTACGGTATGAAATTGACAAATACAATATCCACTAAAAGTCCCCCTGAAGACATGAACCAGGACGTCTGCATGAAAAGATGCCAAGCAAACCTTTAGGCCTGGACTAGGTGTACCAGACAGATCCCCCCCCACCCAGGATGCTGCCTCTGGCGTCAGACTGAGATAGCAGAACTGCATCCAGTGTTGAGATCACTGACGTGTGCCGAAGTATTGAGCACAGAATATAAGGCTACTAATTGCTTGCAAGTATAACGATTTAGGACCAAAGTGCATATCTGAGTGGTCTGAGGGTTCGGAAGTAGTTGTCATTCCCCACGTGCCTCAATGCTGTATATTTTGAATAAGGGCTCAAAACATTTGCCGCATGTGTAATATTTGACCCTCCAGTTGATTTTACCAATCTGGTTCTTTTCCCGTTCTGTTCTTCATGTCTTTAACCTCCTTTAAATGGCTCCTTGGGATCCTGCTGATGCAGGGCCTGTAAATGGCCCTTTGTTTGAAGGGTATATGAATAAATTTCATATACTTAATGAAATATAATTTCATGAATTTGAAATATTAATAAACTTGCAACCTTAAATATCAACTCTTCCACACATTATGGATACTTTAAATGATTAATATTATAGCCTTCTTTAAATAAAAATCACATACATTCTATCACATACATTCATCTATGAGAGATTGCCAGTCACTTTATAATTCCACAGACATAGCTTCTAGATAGGGGCAGAAAGGGAAGATTCAACCATACATACATACGGACCAGTAGGGCGGTATGATGATAGTTCCTGCCCTATGAGTTGGACAGTGGCTCTGTGAGTAGAAATAGTTGTCCTCCTACTTAGATTAGCCTTTTCCTAGCCAAAGAAAGGGAAAGCCAGACTGCAATAAGGTTTGCATTGTTCACATCTCCCCTCCCTCAGCCCTCTCTTTGCATATCAATAGCTGTCCACCCAAGAGCGTTGCTAAGAAACCATCCCTGTAGAGCCATGGAAGAAGCGGGCTGTCTGGTGTGGGAATGGTTCCCTGACAGGCGGGATCAACATGGAGCAATACTACTGAGGCCCACACACCTCTTCCTGCTCCCGTGAGCCTGCACTTGGCCTGTTGGAAAGTATTCTTGGTGCACAGAAAGTGGAACTATAAACTGAACTCCATTATAAGGGCTTCAGCCCGTGCGACCAAAACAAACCCTTGGCGGGCCTCCCTACAAAATCAAAGGACAATAAGGGGTCCTTATGGTTGCCTTGACAACCCTGGGCGGGGGGAAGGCTGGGCAGCGGGGCAGTGCACGGTTGTTTATTGGTCTTTGTAGCATCAGATTTATTATTGATTTAATATTAAATATTACATAGGCCTGCCTATTCATGTTTGAAGTTACTTTGTAACTTTAATATCCTGTTGTTATAAGTCAATTATTTAGCATATCAAGATCAGCACGAATTTTCGATTATGATTAAGGTGGGTTGAGGTTTTTTATAATCTTCTTATAAAGGGACTTGCTAATCATTTTGGCTATGGGAATTATGTGCTGTTTGGGAGGAATTTTTATGCAACTTTTTTGTTTGAAATGTGAGAGAAGAAGTGACATTCTTGAGGCACATTGTTAATAATTTCCAATAGCATACATAAATAATTCTGAACTGCTGTATATTTTCCGCACCTGACACAGCCCTCAAAAAAAGAGATTTAACAGCTATTCAAAAGAGATAGGAGAGTCCTGAAGAGCAGAGAGGAGCATGTTTTTAAACTAAACCCTAGATCCCGCCTTCCCATGGTTTCTCTGCCATTGAGAAGCATCTGTGATGGAAATGCCTGATGAAGTCCCGAAACCAATCAGGGAAAAGATGCCCTTATTCGGAACCGAAGGCAGTGCCAGATCTATAGAGGCTCATAGAGGCAGTCTCAGATCTATACTGGCTCGTAGAGGCAGTCTCAGATCTATAGAGGCTAATAGAGGCAGTCTCAGATCTATAGTGCTTTATAGAGATGGTCTTAGATCTATAGAGGCCCACAGAGGCAGTCTCAGATCTATAGAGGCTCATAGAGGCAGTCTCAGATCTATAGAGGCTCATAGAGACAGTCTCAGATCTATAGAGCCTCATAGAGGCAGTCTCAGATCTATAGAGTCTCATAGAGGCAGTCTCAGATCTATAGAGGCTCATAGAGGCAGTCTCAGATCTATAGATGCAGTCTCAGATCTATAGAGGCTAATAGAGGCAGTCTCAGATCTATAGTGCTTTATAGAGATGGTTTCAGATCTATAGAGGCCCACAGAGGCAGTCTCAGATCTATAGAGGCCCACAGAGGCAGTCTCAAATGTATAGCGGCTCATACAGAGACAGTCAACCATGTTCCCAAAGAACATGTTGCCAACTAATAAATGACAATCAAATAATAGCTCTGTAGTAGTCTATACCTTTTTCTAGTTTGTCATCTGAAGATTGTGGGATATGATCTGGTCCTCATGTTGTGGTGGTGATTAGCAGGACAGGCTGGTTGAAGGCCAAAGTGTTAGGCTCTTTAATTGCCAGCTATAGAACCAATTGGCATACGTTTCATCAGTTGCCAGTTCATTCAATGGGACAGAAGGGGGAACTGAACCGGATCACCACTCAGCTGGGGATGGATGGAGCCGTGTTGGATGTTCTGGTCGCACAGCCAAGACCAGGAACAGTTCTGTCTGGCTGTTGTTGACTCTTTAAAGACACGGAAAACACCAACAAAGCCTGCAAAATAACCCAGTGTGTAGCTTCCTCTCTTGAATAAACATTTGTTTTACTCAACATTAACAAGCAAAGCCAAGAAATGCCCTGTCGATTGGGTTCCTGAGGGGCCACTGAACCAACAAGGAGCCAAGAACCAGCAGTAGCCTCATGCTTCAGAGCCGTCTCTCTCTGCCCTCCACTGGGGGGTTGCAGGCCTTGGCGTGTGATATGTCACCCTAACAATGCAGTTACAAGTCTTAAAGAGAGCAGTGTGGTGACAACGTTTTGAACCCGACATAAAAAAAGCAAGCTATCGCCCTCTGTTGGTTAAAGAACAGATTGAGAATGGCAATTTTAATACTGCATCACTTTGAGATGAGATGCCACCTCGTGTTGAAAACATACACGGTTTAACATATATGGTATACGGTTTAACGTATACCATCAACCGAGCTAAAGGCAAATCCGGGCTTATTTCGCTTAGCCTCGTTATTTTCAGCTAGAGTTGCGTTCCATTAACCTGATTTATGGGAATCTCCGCTAAGTAACCATGGCAACTCATCCGACCTAACTAACTGGTCGGTAGCAGGCTAACTGTCAGGCCTACTTGAGCAGTAAACCTGGATTATGCGCGCTCACGAGATATTTATTACGCACGCTCAATATGTACGATATTTAATTAAAATATGCTACGCTTAATACTACTTATGCATTCAACAGATAGTCGACTTTTTGCCAGATAGCCTCCCTGAATTTATTAATGGTTACGGTGTTCCCTTTTGAGTTATTATATGCTTGTACTCCTCATATACCTCCAACTTCAGTTTGCCGCTGGAAAAGATCCCGCTCTGTCCTTTTCCGACATTTGATCCATGATTCGACTATCATGGTTCTGGGCTGGTTATATATACCGTGAGCGCGCGTAATCCACGATAACGTAAGCCTGTCTTCAACTAACCTGATCAAGGCGTGGCTGAACTGCGTTGATGGAACGGCTTTAGCCTCAAGTGGAAGTTGGTGTTAGTTCTAACCGGGCTTAATCAACTAAGCGCCGCGTTCGTTAACGACTTTGATGGAATACCCCTCAGCCGGGTGTGCTCAAAAAACACAAAAGTGATGATAATTTATGACAAACATGGCAGTTCAATGACAGCTGAGCCACACAAATAGATTTGATCTGTCAGTGCAACACTTTACAGGACTTAGTTAGACCCGTCGAGCAGAAGTCAGAACTCCTACGTCCCCTACTCATATATTGGGTGGGGTTTTACTCAATACTCATCCTCCACACAATAAATTCATCCAATGGGAAAGAAAATCAACACATTTGCTTTTAGTTATAATTTTGTTCTTATTTATTTTGATTATATTGACATTAATGCTGACAGATTGGCTACTCAAAATTTTAATCAACTTAATTGACAATTTACTCATCTTACACACCAAAGCAATATTTTTTTCAAGAAACAGATTTAAGGAACCAACTGCCTTCATATACACACACTCACACCCATACACCCAGTTTGTTAGCCAGTAGTGCTAGGATCAGATCCTGGTATGTCGACATGTGTTGTAATGTGTTACAATGTGCGGATCAGGTTGTAAAGGCCATTTATTGTTTTGAAGGCAGTTTTCATCTCAATATCAGAGCTGGTAGGAACCCAAACCCCCCCTCCCCCAAGCTAGGTGGGCTGTCCCGAGGCGTCTGGAGACGGCCAAGTGTGTGCTGAGGAACAGGAAGGACAGAGCACTAGGGTGGCACAACCATGTACAAAAGCAAAAAGGGGACCCATGATAAAACCATTCTCCTTGTTCACTTGCCTTACAGAGGATCCTTTGTAGTAAACCCATGTATGTTATGTGTGGAGGTGACAGCTTAAGTATCCCGTTCTTGTCTCTGATACCAATTAAAAGTGTCCCATGCGCCACTGACCAGTGTTCAACTGCAGCAGGGCGCCAGCAGCTCATATTGCCCTGGATATCCATGAACTTCCCTGTCGTGACCGCCAAAATAAAATAAGCCTTAAATCGGGGGGTTTCCTGTACCACAGACCTGCGTTTGTTACATCTGGTCAGGAGAAAAGGTTAGTTTGGTATGGGATCAAATCTAGCACGCTTCAGAAATAATTAACTATCTGTGTGTATTTTACAGTTGAAAGCGCCTAAAAGTAACCCTAACCTCACAGGTTGAGACCTCATCCTGGGCTATATGGCGTGTGCCATTAACCACGGACAGTCCTTCCCTCTTCAAGGCACACCTACCCTTACTAGGACCTGCTCTGAGTTTGGGTTTAATGACCGCATCTCACTGTATGCTCGCCCCACAAACCATTCAGAGCTTTGTTTAAACATCAAAGCACATATCTAATTTCTGTGCTCGGTTAATGTCATGAATTAAAATTATTATTTACAATTATATACAATCACATGTTCAAAATATATTTTGAACGTTACTTTTGGGAACAGTGAAGTGAAGTACTTATGATGAACAAAGGTCTGAAGATAACATCACAGATTGAATAGGGGTCGGTGAGAGAGCTTCAGTATGAAAGCCCGGGAGACGGCCCCCTGACGCACACCTTAGAAAGCAGAACCATCACAGACTATGTTCTGTCCGCTCCCTGGAAAGAGCTCCATCTGCCAGTAGCGTGGATCAGCATACACTAGACGGAGGAAGGGGAGACAAGAGACACTTCAGAGAGGCTTTCTGTGCAAACTAGGACTAATTAACTCAAATGAATATTGCTTGGTATCAGATATGGCGTTGTCTCTGAGGTTAACATTTAGTGTATCGTTGCTGTTGAAGTATAGCTTGGCAATAACCAAAACATAGCAGGAAATAAACCTAGCCTTGACATGGGGAACCAGGAGAGAGAGAGAGAGGTCCCAGGGGTCGGAGGACTGACCGATGTTCCCAGGCTGGAGCCAGATGTGGAATGAGCCGCAGTGTTTCCTGCAGCGATGAACTGGGAGCACGTGTAGAGATGGCAGCCCCTCTCCCACCACCAGCCAACCCAGCACCCCGACCCCCTAAACACAGAGGACCACATGGTTCAGGGGCGAGGGGATGAGGGGATCTAATTAGACATGGCTCCTTAACAGAAACACCTTCTTCCTATACTCCAGGTATTTTTCAGCGCTCTGAGTCACATGCTGGAATGGTGCAGCTAAGCTAGGTAGTCTACATGGGCTCCGATGGTAAGCTAGAGACCCACTTAGGCCCGCTGCTACTCACAGAGCTATCATTTACCCTTTGAGCGACCAAAACTCGGTTTTACCTGATATTGATGTTCCTCTCCTGATTTTCAAACCGCTTATCTGGGTCGCAGGTTATATTTTATATATAACCCAGTGGCGACTGGTGTTTTTTAAAGTGAGGGAGGAAGGACTGCGCGCTTGGTTGCCATTGGCCTGCTTGCACTGTTAGTGGCGTACTGTGGCATAACTATGTGAGACTCAAGTTGTTTCAGGGTGTTTTGGTGAACTACAGAATAGCAGGGAGGGATAATTATGTGAATTGATACAAATCCACCAGTGGCAGCATTGTACTTTGAAAGCTGGTGGGCAGCATGTCTTTGACTACAAGGGCAGAAGGAAAGGATTGAAAGCCAATATCATTGGGCCTATTTTTGCCCTTAATGACTGAAGCGATTGCTTGTAATTTGGCTATGTTTATTTTCAGCTACAATTGTTTGTAGCTGAAGACCATGATGCCAAAAGTGATGCCATTTAAATTGCATCATGCTCTGAATCATTCACTAACATCGTTTCCACAATATCAAACAGAATGGTCAGAGTAACAAACAATTAAAAGAACAACAAGAACATTATTTCACAACTATTTACATGGGCTGTAAGCCTAACATTGTTTGAGGCAAATGTGGATGTTAATGGATGTTTCAGAATGTTGGTTCAGTAAAATATTTTAACGAAACGTAGTTCCTTTTTCATTCGCCGCAACGTTACTTTTCCCAGGGACAGATTTGACAGCGAGACTGCCTTCTCAGGCAGTATGCTATGGCGTGAGCATGGAGTGGAATGAGAGCTCTGGAAGGGACTATTACACAAGCAGGCAGGCGCGCTTGCTGCGCGCCTGCCTGCTTGTGCAATAGTCCCTTCACAAGCTCTCATTCCACACCGTACGAGACAGACGCTGGTAGCGTGAAACTGTCTCTGCATCTCTTCCGCAGGTATTATCCAAAGCCAGTCCTCACGACCAAACAAGCCAGCAGTGGAACGAGATAACAAACGGCCGCGGGCTCCACAGCCCGGCCGCGAGCTACCAAAACGCCAAAGTAAGCGAACAGAGCCGCACTGTACCGCAACGAACAGTAGGGCACCGCTCGGTGGAAACGAGGCATACGACTGGGCGGGTTCGTTGGTTCTCGTAGCCTAGACTTGAGGGGATAACCCCTCCCTCCGGGCTGCTCCACAGCCAGGGCTCCTGCTTATTGGTTCATAGCGCAGCCAGGGCTCCAGCTAGGGTTAGTACTGTATGGACTAAAATGTATATCACGGTATGATTTGAGGCCTAGACGGTAACGGTAATATGTCACGGTATGTTAATTTTATCTTCTAATTTCAATACAAATGCTTCTGAAGGGGTAAAATACTGGTTAGGCAGTAGAACTGCATGAAAAAAAATGCAAAATCTTTTCTCAAGTTACTCTCTGAGAAACACTAATGATAAATAGTATGGATTTCTTTCTCCACTTGCTCGCGGACCTTGCCGTATAGTTTTGGCATCTCAATTTGGCTGAGCAGGTAACGCGTACCTGGGATCAAGTGTTTTGACCATCTCTTTAAAGCCCTTTCTATCGACATTTTGAAAAGGAACCATGTCCTTACACAGGTAAACAGTGACAGCGTTTGTTATCTCATTCCACTGCTGGCTTTTTTGGTCGTGAGGACTGGCTTTCAAAATGCCTGCGGAAGCAATGCCTGATTGCAGAGACAGCTTCACCCACTGTCTCGTACGGTGTGGAATGAGAGCTTGTGAAGGGACTAATTCGCATGCACGCAGGAGCGCTTGCTGTGCGCCTGCATGCTTGCGCAATAGCATACTGCCTGAGAAGGCAGTATCGCTGTCAAATCTGTCCCTGGGAAAAGTAACGTTGCGCCGAATTGAACAAGGAACTAAGTTTCATTACCATATTTTTTCAGTAGTTGCACGTAACTTTATTTTTTCATGAAAAAGTAGTTATGTTACTGTATTAACGTGTTACTTACTCTGTAACGTGTTACACACAACACTGTCTACCGGTCACAATATAACGTCAATATCCATACCGTAGCGCAATTTTACACCGGTGTATGGTCTATACCGTACACCCTTAACTCCAGCCTATTCGTGAATAGACGTAGGCGGGATCCAGATCCCTTAGCTAGTCACACCCACTCAAAGAGGACTTTCCTCCTCTCTCCCGTTAAACCCATGTTATTCACCAGCCACCAACACTTACGGGGAAATGAATGGGAGTCAATGGAGGCTGAGGGAGGTCCTCCCTGAAGTAATTTTCAATAGGCGATAGGGGGTGCTAATGTCCCTTTACCCAGGGAAACAAACATTATATATACAAAGGCATTAAAGTAGTCATATTTAAGGGTATTAATTCATTAAAGTAGTCTGGGCAATCTAATTTTTTTATTCTCAACAATGTTAAGGAGGATTTTACTCCCTCTCCTCACTGGAGAAGCCTCCAATGATATAACCCGAGGTTCAAGTATCGACGTTTATGTTGTAGTTATGGTATAGACTCCACTACAGTATAATGTCTCTACTTTCTGGTTAAGGACTTAATTTATTCATAGATTAATATTTAGTATATTTTTTTGCTAGGTTGTACCACAGGTTTTTCCCTTCCAACATGGCGGCCCCAAAGCTCACCGTGCTCTGAGAGTTGGGGCTGTGGCTGACCAGGCAGCGCTGCAGCGTAGTGCCCGCACCGTCCAGCAGAGGGCAGAGCTCTGCCTTGGGGAACAGCCAGCGCAGAACCTTCTCCCTGGTGGCATAGCTGAACCGCCTTCAGGGTGCGCAGGAGAAACAAGCCAGGCATTGGTGATCAGAACACGAAACAAACACACTAATTCTTCCTCCAACTTAACACGCTGTAGATACGAGTCGAACGTTGTGAGGGAGAAGAGAGAAAGATTGTGAAAATAACATAAAACCCCTCCCCGATTCCTCCATCCCTTAATTTCTCCACCGTTGCATTGCAACAGGGACTCCCTGACACCTGTCAGGTGCGCGATGCCCTGATTGCTCGGAGGGAGCTGGGAGCGGTCTAAGATCTGATAGTCTCATACAGGCAGGCACGGTGACCAGCAGCGCACTAACAATAATACATTTCATTCATACTTGTTTTCTAGATGCTTTATAATGGCAATGATTAAACAACAAATCTAAGAAATATTTGATTTGGTTAATATAAAATAATAATGAATTCATATATTATGAATTAATATTAATATTGGTGGTTATTATTATATTTTACATTTGCCACTTTAGAAACATGAAAGATTTTCTGATCACTGTCATGTTAGATTATGGCCTGTCCTCAGGCAGAGAGCTGTGTTGCATGATGGGAAGGTGGAGAGACAGAGACCAGAGCAGTGTTGTAAACATTATATAAAGATGGAGAGCCAGTGAGAAAGAGAGACCAGAGCAGGGTGAAGTTGGCCGGGCCCTGGGGGAAGCCGTCCTCGGTGGTGTGGGCGCCGTCCTCCTCCAGCAGGATGGACATGGACTCAGAGTGGGCCGAGTACAGCTCCTCAAGCTGCCCCCGCTGTAGGCTCAGGGACAGCCCGCCCTGGAGCCCAGCCAGGGAGAGAGACCACAAGAGGGTTGGCTGGTTGCAATGTCCCCAATGCGTGTGTGGGAGTGTTTGAAAAGCAGCCGAGTGAATGGGTTAAGTTCTTCACACATTAGGTCAAGCTCGGCCATCTGGAGAATCCAGCTCGTCATTTTGTTTTTGAGAGTATCCAACAGCAAAAGCCCCACCCCTCCTTCAGGCCTCCCTCCAAAGCCACTAAACATGTAACTAGTTGCTAGGTTTAGCATTAGTTCTGCCTAGCCGACTCAGGTTATGCGCTAGCAGTCACTGTCAGAGCTTGCGAAGGTAGTCGAGGAGAAATGAAGACAGACAAGTACGCCATCCAATAATTTAATGGAATCATTGGACAGACTTAAATTATTGTAGAATTTCTAGCATTACATACCTTAACAACAAATTGATAACTAAAATCAATAACACCAGACACCTTTCCCAATCAATGGGGAATGTGGACTCAAGATGGACCTGAAGCCGACATGCTGGGTGTGGTTGTTTACCTTGAGTAGGACCAGCTGCGGGCCCCTTCGTAATGCAACCGTCTCCTTTAGGGTCTCTGGGACCTCCAGCACAGAGGAGATCTCCGAGCAGGCCGAGCAGTTGACCAGGTTCTGTCGCAGTGTCCCAGCACTCCACCACTCATGGAAACCTCCAATGGAAGAGGAACAGTTTCAGGCTCCTGCTTGAAGTGTGTTCGTGTTGCAACCACAAGCCTACTTTTACACTGTGTCTGACAACGTTTTCGAAAAGGCTTATAGTTTTGAACGACATTCAACCGTCTTTTGCTGCCCTTTATCGGAGTACAGATACACATATGCCTTTCAAACTTAACTTGATAACATGAAACATCACAACATCTATCCAACGGGTCGATTACAGAAGAGCTGCACACCTTGGAGGTTGTACTTCTTGGCAATGGGCAGAGACAACAAGCGGACGTGGCTGAGCGGTGATGACCAGTTGCTGCAGCCCAGGGAAGCAAGCCCCAGCTGAGGGTCGCTCTGAGGGTAGGTGAAGGCCAGCACCACCAGCAGAAGAAACCCCACCGCCACAATGAACTGGAGAGGACAGAGCAGTCAAACAGGGTTGAGAAGCACGTGCAGGCTGCTTCCTCCTGGCTGTAGAAGTGTCGTAACGAAGGTTTACCGCCTGCTTCTTCCTGCAGTACATTTCAGCAGTTGTTTTAGCGGGCAAGAACTTAGGTTATAAACAACCCTTAAAAAACGACATAGGCCGAAAGAGACAGGGCTGATCCATAAGTACCAAGTTCAATCAACTCAGCAGGTGTGGCTGTCACTGAAGACTTTAATATATCTCTAAAATACTTATATATACGTATATATTATATATAGAGAGAGAGCATCACTTTGTCCATCGGTGTCAATCAGCAGACTAACAAGCATTCTTCAACAATATGACGCAAACCTTCAGGGTGGCTCGCAGGACCGGGAATTGGTGAGGGTCTCTCCTGGGCTCATTGGTCTCCAAGACCTGCTTGATGAACTTCTCGATCTCCCCCTCGGACATCCCGTAGCGATAGCCGGACTGCCGGAGGATGTGGATGCTCTCCGACAGCTTGTCGTAGATGCAGGGCTCACTCCCCGCTGCGCCCATTATGTCCCCTCTACTGCTTCTTACCAGTCATACTTCTAGAAACACTGCTACTGAACACGTCCTCACCACTACATCCACTCCTTGAAGGACAACCTAACTAAAGTTTACACAACGAACCTCGACCAAACATTGTGCTCCTAGAGGAACCAGCAGCTGTCCCCTTCTCACTGGTTCATACCTCGCCCTTTAGACCTCTACAACCACCGCTTGGTGTGTGTCCAGTAACGTCTAGTGAACCGGACTTCACTTTAATTTACCTTCAACATTTACTACATTAAGCTACACTTGACCAAGCGTGTTGACGCAAGACGTCAACGATGTTAATTCTTCTTCTTCTTATGATCACAATGCATACTGAAAGCCTGGACACTACCGCCCTCTCCCGGACACTTATTCATATAAAATTAAACTTGCTATAGCGCCTTTGGTGCAAAACTGCAATACAAGGTGCTTAACAATACTAAAATAAATAAATTATTAAATGGATACCTGAGCTAAATAGGTATGTCTTATGGTTTATTTTAAAGGTGTCTATAGGGTCCTCCTTCCAGAGGACCATAGACACGAAGGCATACCTCCCTATCGAGTGGCGAAGTCACGCCCCTTCCGGTAGAGCCCACGGGACCTATGAGATCGTAAAATATGAATGGGTTTCAATGGAGAGAAAGTAATTATTTTCTGGTCCCAGTCTTTATATGCCCTGGATTACACATATTTTGTTTGTGGATTTAAATGATATTTTTTCATGCCAACAGTTTGACCGTTTATTGTGCAATTGTTCAGTTAAAGGCTGTAGAGAAAACACAATAAGAAAGACTACACTTCTCGTATGTGACGTCACGCTCCCTGGACTGGTGTGGACAAGACCGACTATCTCTCCATCGGCAAAACTAAAACTCTCCACATGCCCAAACTTGTGCATCGAAATGGTTTTCACCTCTCTCGATGCTGTTATCCTCCCCTTGGAAAAAAGAGCAGAGAGATCGCCATGTCTGTACCAGAGTGGTGATGACGTATTTCATTCATGTCGAGAGCAGCGAGGGGCTGTAGTTCACAAAGCGGCCTCACACAAAACCTAACATTACTAAACTTATTCGCGATTTTTTTTTTTTTTGTTTTCTTTGCTTGAAAAGTTACGAGCTCTATAGAGCTCGTAAGTCCGCCCCTTTCCGGTAGAGCCCATGGGACCTATGAGATCGTAAAATATGAATGGGTTTCAATGGAGAGAAAGTAATTATTTTCTCTTTATATGCCCTCGATTACACATATGTTGTTTGTGGATTTAAATTAAAAATTTTCCTGCAAAGAAAACAAAAAAAAATTGCGAAGAAGTTTGATAATGTTTTGTGTGAGGCCGCTTTGTGAACTTCGCTGCTCTCGACGCGAATTATATACGTCACCACGACTCTGCTACGGACATTGCAATCTCTCGGATCCATCGCTTTTTTCCAAGGCGAGGATAACAGCATCGAAAGAGGTGAAAACCATTATAAGTCGGGGCATGTGAAGATTTTCAGTTATGCCGATGGGGAGATTGTCGGTCTTGTCCACGCCAGTCGCAGGGAGCGTGACGTCACATACGAGACGTGTAGTCTTTCTCATTGTGTTTTCTCTACAGCCTTTAACTGAACAATTGCACAATAAACGGTCAACTCTTGGAATGAAAAATGCATTTAAATCCACAAACAACATATGTGTAATCCAGTGCATATAAAGACTGGGACCAGAAAATAATTACTTTCTCTCCATTGAAACCCACTCATATTTTACGATCTCATAGGTCCCATGGGCTCTAACGGAATAGGCGGACGTAAGCCTCCGCCTCACGAATCAAAGGCCAGTGACAGAGGACCTGAGTGACCATCAGAAGCATGTCTGACAAGTCAGTCGTCAGTCGCCAATCCATTGAGTGTTTTGAGCACCAATAAAAGGATTTTTAAATATATTCTAGAACTGACGGGCAGCCAATGAAGGGACTTTAGGGCAAGTGAGATGTGGGCACTACCGCCCTCTGCCGGGCTGGGCAGGTAGTGTCGTCAGCTGTAGGTGACGCACCGTTACGCTGGTTCAGGCAGGTGATGTCACCAATGTGATGAAAACACTAGGTAACGGTAAACGAAGTTGGCGTCCAAAGTTTACTTTATTGTTTTGCAGCGATGATATTTTCAACGGGATATTACGTAGGTCCCTCAATCAAGCATTGGATGAGGAGCTTATCACTTGGATTTTATAGCTACATGCATTATCTTCACTAGAATAAGCCGGTTAAACAACATAGTCGAATTGTATTTGATGTATGTTTGTATTCCGTTCTTGTAAATAAAACGACTTCACCACAGCAACGCATCGTCACGCGTGTCTCGCTTTGCCGTCCCTTCGGATTACTGGTTTGCTCCCAGAGCTTCCATGAGGGGAACATGCCTTCCCACCTATGTGAAAGCAGCATAACTTCAATTTAATGAACAATGCAACGATATAACATAACTGTTGCAATTATGTGTGTCTGAGATTTTTGTTTGCATATATATTCCTTAAATTCAGGTAAACGCAAGAAAAGTCGGAACATAGTTAAAAGGAGACATTAGAAAGCAGGGTAAAAAATAACCAAATAGATTCATAAATAAAATAAAAAATAAAACCATGGCACCACAGGATAAAACTCCAACCAGAATGAACAAGTTAAATATTTAAATAAAAACGTGCACACGTAAATAAATGCGAATAAGTGTTAAAAGGCAAGAAAGAGAAACATATCAAAGTAAAACACGTTCGACCCGTCGCCATGAAGGGAAACCCCAAGGGAGTCATCCCAGGATATCCCAGCGCGGTCCCCTCTCCTGCTGCCCGGCGGGGGTTCTGGGGCCCGAGGGGGCCAAGGTTCTGGGGCCTATGGGCGAGTGTTCTGGGGCCCGAGGGGGCGAGTGTTCTGGGTCCCGTGGCCCTCCTGGACGGATTCTGCTGTGGATAAGGGGCGCTTCTGACCCGCACCAGGCTAGCTATGAGCTGTTGAGTCAACCGCCAGCAGCCCGGCTTCCAGCACAGCGACCAGAAGCAGCGACGTAGGTCGCGACTCACGTCGTTGGTCATTCACGTAGGTCGCGATGTGCGTCGTTGGTCAGTCACGTAGGTCGCGACTCACGTCGTTGGTCATTCACGTAGGTCGCGACGCACGTCTTCGTTCAGTCACGGGGGTCGGCCCTACTGGGCTGTTTTTGGGGCTCAGGTTCGGTTAGTGGGAGGGTATGTGGTTGAGTTAGGGTTCTCTCTCGGTGTCGACATGGATCTTGTTAAAAAAGCAAGACAGCAGGAGAAACATCATGTGGACACTCGGGAGGAATGACTTCCGTAGGAAACGGCCTGCAAGCAGAGGAGGAGTTAAAGAATGCAACGGACGGACTGAGTGAACTGTTCACAAGTTAAAGAAACCCAAACAAGGTAACTCGCATTGAATCCTCAATCCTGTGTTGAATGCACGAGTCTATAAACGCAACGACTGTATAATTCATATGCATACTATAAATATAGTGTTTTGAAAACAAAATGCTGAATTTGCAAAAAAAAACTATTGCACATTATCACGAGTTCACATCACAGTAACCGAAACGAGTGGAATGAAAACGAGTTTTTCATAAATTATGATAGCCTATATATGTTGACACATGCAGCCTTGTGTCACTTATAGGACAGGGTCATGTGATCGATTGCTTATACTACTAGACTGCAGACTGCCCTCCTTGCTTCACAATCATGTTTACCAATACGTTTCTTTAGGATTGTTACACATTTTGAAAAGGATATTTCAGCCTTCTTTCAACATGTCCGTTTTCAACATGTGAAAGGAGAAGTCATAATATTGACCCATCAGCTGAAAGTCATCAGAATTGCAGAGCAGCGTCTATCCACCTTAGGTATCCCCAACACAAAAGACATCCTATTCACTTCAAATAAGTAAGTAGACCTTCATGTGATTTTTTATGATAATGTTTGTAGTTCACAATGAAACAAATTGTACTAAGAACTTTGCAACATTGATCTGCGTGTGACCAATAATATGTACCTGATAAATAACGAATGATCAAGCATGTTTGTTGAGGTATGCACATTCTTTACGCATCCATTAGGTATTCAGTTACTTTATTGAATCTGAAGCAATTGAAATAGAAATACAAAATAAAAAAATCACTCTTTCAGCTAGGGCGGTCTTTATTTGAAAGTCCACTTAAACTGTATATATCCATATATATAAACATACATATCCATGGCTGTCTCCCATAGCGTCATGTCTCAGTACCTGAGGCACTTCACTGCTGTGGGGGATGAGAAGACAGAACTAGGGACTTGGGAAGAGTTGGAGGAGGCCAGTGAGGAAGTGGGTCCCTCCCCAGGCCAGCCTCCTCCCCGCCTGGGCTTCAGGAAGGCCCTTCAGCGTCTCTATTGCTCTACCCGGTTTCAGGTGCAGTATATTAGATGTGGAACAACCATCTGACACTGCATACCAAACGACGCATACCACAACATTTAGAGGGATATATCCACTGCACACCTAGCAAATCTATTTACACGGAAAGCATAAAGAGTATGCTAATATATCTCTCAGAATCATCGGTCTGATAGGTGTTTCCAGATATATGGCTGCTCGAATTCTGAGCTACCCCGGGCGGGATTTAGCGTGAATTTTCATTACGGAGGTTGTAGCACACGATACAATGGAAAGATTTCAAATGACAGACTTGGATGCAAAATGTAGCCCTTTATTATACAGAAATTTGCTGTTGGTGTATTGGCCTAGGACAACTCCCTTACCAGATTATTTATCTAAATAGCCCTATGTTGTTAGAATTTACTAACTTTATGCAAGGCCTACGTTCGTGCAGTACTCGGCGTTGACTTGGTCCTAAAAATACAATATTATTGTAAATTATATCACATTGAAAAAGCGGTAGCTAACGTTAGTTGAATCAAGCAAACAAATAGCTGTTGTTTTGGCTCCAAAAAGCTTGACTTACCTTGAATTTAACACAAGATAGTTCCTTCAAATTAGGGCAGTATGGTATGGACTAAAATGTATATCACGGTATGATTTGAGGCCTAGACGGTAACGGTATTATATCACGGTATGTTAATTTTATCTTCTAATTTCGATATAAATGCCTCTGAAGGGGTAAAATACTGGTAAGGCAGCAAAACTGCATAAAGGAGTTAGTTACTTCCATCTCTGAGAAACACTCATGTTTAATGGTATGGATTTGTTTCTCCACTTGCTTGCGGACCTTGCCGTGGCATCTCAATTTGGCTGAAAATGCCTGCGGAAGCAATGTCTGATTGCAGAGACAGCTTCACGGTACCAGCGTCTGTCTCGTACGGTGTGGAATGAGACTATTACGCAAGCAGGCAGGAGCGCTTGCTGCGCGCCTGCCTGCTTGCGCAATAGCATGCTGCCTGACAAGGCAGTATCGCTGTCAAATCTGTCGCTGGTGTTACGTATTTTAAGCACATCAGCTGCCCCCACATAGCCACAAGAAAGCAGGATCTAACGCACAAGCTGCATTACCTCCACATAGCCACAAGGAAGCAGGATCAAACATATAAGCTGTAATTACTATACAAGGGGAGCAGGACCAACATATAAGCTGCAATAACAACTCCAGCCACAGATGGCAGCACCTTTAGACAGGTGAGGAAGCCGGAACCAATACGTCACATAGGCCATGCCTACTTCACATAGGCCACGCCTACTTCACATAGGCCACACCTACTTGATACAAACGAGGAGCGGGAGTCAGATGAGGTCAGAGACATATGGCAGACCCGTTGAGAGCCCCGGGGAAAGCCCCCCGGGGCTGTAAGATAGCTCTGCGGTATTTCTCTCCACGCGTGTGAAATACAATTCCCTCCTTATGCTTCATAGTTACCATACCAAAATACTTTAACAAATAAAGTGAGTTGAAAGCGACTCGGATTGAACTACTTTCTTCAAGAACACGACACTTGGAAAAGTAACGTCGCGCCGAACTGAAAAAGGAACTATGTTTCGTTACCCTATTTTCAGTAGTTGCGCGTTACTTTACTTTTTACATGAAAAAGTAGTTAGGTTACTGTATTAACGCGTTACTTACTTTGTTACGCGTTACACACAACACTGTCTACCGGTCACACCGGTCTTACGGTAACGTCAAAATCAACCGTAGCGCAAATTCACACTGGTGTACTTTCTATACCGTGTATACCGTAGGCCTACACCCAGGGCCGGCGCTCGGCATAGGCGACCTCGGCGATGGCCTAGGGCGGCAAATGCCTTGGGGGCGCCCTCTGGTGGCGCCCTGGCTCTGCCTACACCCCTACTTCAAATTGACGTTAAGAGTTTCCATCAGACTCGCGCGGTAGCCAGGCCCCCCCCCTTAATAAACCTCTCAGATTCTACGCGATTCACGTGAATGACCCAAGAGAACGGCGATTGTCTCCGAAAAGCGACATGCAGGTGTGACTTTATGACCTGACTTAGAGATTGTCTAAGTCAGATCATGAAGTCAGTGTAGGGCCTCGATTATATGTGGGTAAAGACTCAGGGCTGTAGGGACTGGTTAATAGAGTCAGTGGGTAAAGACTCAGGGCTGTAGGGACTGGTTAATAGAGTCAGTGGGTAAAGACTCAGGGCTGTAGGGACTGGTTAATAGAGTCAGTGGGTAAAGACTCAGGGCTGTAGGGACTGGTTAATAGAGTCAGTGGGTTAAGACTCAGGGCTGTAGGGACTGGTTAATAGAGTCAGTGGGTAAAGACTCAGGGCTGTAGGGACTGGTTAATAGAGTCAGTGGGTAAAGACTCAGGGCTGTAGGGCTGGTTAATAGAGTCAGTGGGTAAAGACTCAGGGCTGTAGGGACTGGTTAATAGAGTCAGTGGGTAAAGACTCAGGGCTGTAGGGACTGGTTAATAGAGTCAGTGGGTAAAGACTCAGGGCTGTAGGGACTGGTTAATAGAGTCAGTGGGTAAAGACTCAGGGCTTTAGGGACTGGTTAATAGAGTCAGTGGGTAAAGACTCAGGGCTGTAGGGACTGGTTAATAGAGTCAGTGGGTAAAGACTCAGGGCTGTAGGGCTGGTTAATAGAGTCAGTGGGTTAAGACTCAGGGCTGTAGGGCTTGTTAATAGAGTCAGTGGGTTAAGACTCAGGGCTGTAGGGCTGGTTAATAGAGTCAGTGGGTAAAGACTCAGGGCTGTAGGGACTGGTTAATAGAGTCAGTGGGTAAAGACTCAGGGCTGTAGAGACTGGTTAATAGAGTCAGTGGGTAAAGACTCAGGGCTGTAGGGACTGGTTAATAGAGTAAGTGGGTAAAGACTCAGGGCTGTAGGGACTGGTTAATAGAGTCAGTGGGTAAAGACTCAGGGCTGTAGGGACTGGTTAATAGAGCCAGTGGGTAAAGACTCAGGGCTGTAGGGACTGGTTAATAGAGCGAGTGGGTAAAGACGCAGGGCTGTAGGGACTGGTTGATAGATTCAGTAGGTAAAGACTCAGGGCTGTAGGGACTGGTTAATAGAGTCAGTGGGTAAAGACTCAGGGCTGTAGGGACTGGTTAATAGTCAGTGGGTAAAGACTCAGGGCTGTAGGGACTGGTTAATAGAGTCAGTGGGTAAAGACTCAGGGCTGTAGGGACTGGTTAATAGAGCGAGTGGGTAAAGACTCAGGGCTGTAGGGACTGGTTAATAGAGCCAGTGGGTAAAGACTCAGGGCTGTAGGGACTGGTTAATAGAGTCAGTGGGTAAAGACTCAGGGCTGTAGGGACTGGTTAATAGAGTCAGTGGGTAAAGACTCAGGGCTGTAGGGACTGGTTAATAGAGTCAGTGGGTAAAGACTCAGGGTTGTAGGGACTGGTTAATAGAGTCAGTGGGTAAAGACTCAGGGTTGTAGGGACTGGTTAATAGAGTCAGTGGGTAAAGACTCAGGGCTGTAGGGACTGGTTAATAGAGCCAGTGTGTAAAGACTCAGGGCTGTGGGGACTGGTTAATAGAGCCAGTGTGTAAAGACTCAGGGCTGTGGGGACTGGTTAATAGAGTCAGTGGGTAAAGACTCAGGGCTGTGGGGACTGGTTAATAGAGTCAGTGGGTAAAGACTCAGGGCTGTAGGGACTGGTTAATAGAGTCAGTGGGTAAAGACTCAGGGCTGTAGGGACTGGTAAATAGAGTCAGTGGGTAAAGACTCAGGGCTGTAGGGACTGGTTAATAGAGTCAGTGGGTAAAGACTCAGGGCTGTAGGGACTGGTTAATAGAGTCAGTGGGTAAAGACTCTGGGGTTGTAGGGCGTGGTCTAAACACATCTGCTCTAGTTTGGTTCTGTTTGGTATAATGATTGGATGAGGAAGATAATTGCTATGTCTTCATCATAAAGTTAATAGCATAACCTTTAGCTACATCAGTGTGGAGTGTGTGTGGTTGATGGCTGGTCAAGCAGCCTGGAGTCAGGCTGATAAGACTATGGGGCTGGGTGAGGCTGCTTAACCAGCCATCAACCACACATACTCCAGTGCGTGTGTCAAGCATTAAAATAGGGTAAACCTGACTTTTAGCAGGCAGGTGATAAAGGGAGAAAACAACAAGCTGATCAAGAGAACAAGCTTTGATCAAACTGGTGCATCATGTTTTTTTTGGCTTTGTTTGCTTACCTTCAAATGGCCAGAGCCATCAGCTATTTGTTGTACATGCTATGAGCATGACTTCCTTAAAACATTTTGTCTTCAGGTGGTGGTTGTGTGTTTGGTAGTCTTGGATGCCATATTTGTTATGGGCGAGGTGCTGATAGATCTGGCCATCATAAAACTGGAACATGATCATGTTCTGCCTGAGGTAAGAATGCCCAAAGGAAATGTGCATTTTTGTGAACAGATAACCAGCCAGTTTTAAAGACTATGAAGCCTATATCTTGGACCTTGGCATACCTCACACAGCTCTCTCCAAAAGGTGTTCCACTTCCTGAGTCTGGCGCTGCTGACGTTCTTCATGGTGGAGCTGGTTGGCAAGCTATACGCTTACAGGCTGGAGTTCTTCCAGCACAAGTTTGAGGTGTTTGACGGTGTTGTGGTGATGGTGTCGTTTGTCCTGGACATCGTCTTCGTGGCTCACGAGGATGTTTTAGACGGGGTGGGCTTCCTCATTCTCCTGCGGCTGTGGCGGGTGGCCAGGATCGTAAACGGTGAGGATCAGAGAGATGATACCAGAAGATCCTCTCAGCTTTATTGTCCCGCAGATAAAAAAGATTTGGACCGTATCGAACATTAAACCATATATACATTTCATTCAGAACCAAAACCAAAAATGACCAAATGACATGAGACCTCCACGGTGTGTCTGTGTACCGCAGGCCCCACACTAACGTGTTAAGGTCTTTTCCAGGAATCCTGGTCTCCCTGAAGACCCGTGCTGACCATCAACTTCATAAACTAAAGGAGAGTTACGATCAGCTGGTCCAAAGATCTACTGAGCTGCAGGAACGCAGTGACAAGATGGTGGGTCCTTTTGAACAGATCTCATTAGCCTTTAAATAGTGCAATACTAAAGACTACTCTCCTCCCTTTATCCCCAGGAGCAAGAGAACAACAGACTCTGTGCCCTTCTGAGACAACATGGCATAGCATTTGAATTGTAGTTGTTCAAACCTTATGCAGTGGTTATTCATTTTATCTGCCTTTCTAGATGTGTTCTCAACATTTAGAACTTCTCTATTCACTGTCAAGCAATATAGCTAAGCTGATATCTTTGAAGTCCTGAAACAACAATGTAACAGATTTTCTACTGAGACTGCTCGTACGCTGCTGAGCCGAACCAAACTCCTTGCATCATGTGAAAGGAAAGAAGAATTCAAAAGGCAGCTTGGCATCGATGGTGGGTGGAGCTTGGAACCCAGGCTCTGACGGGGGGGAAACGGAGACAAAGCTCACTGAGCTGGTGACCGTGACAGAAGTGCTTCCTCCAAAGAGCAAGGCCTGGGTGGGGGGGGGATATGGGGAAGGCACAAGTTAGAGGCAATTAGTTATTCTTGTCCTGATTGGTTGTGTTGGGGGGTAGCCTTAGAGAGAAATGTTGGCCAGGGTGCTTCTGTTTGTACAAAATGCAGTTGCTTTGTTTGTTATATTTCAAATTACCCTGGACATCCAACATGAATGTTATCCTCGAGTTGTCATTATTTCACGCAGAGCTTCCCTACAAACAAATAAAACAACTGATCATTCTCACCATGTTGCTGGAGTTGCTATGTATGAACTCTTTAATGCTGACAATTCGGGCTTGAGCGTTCTCCAGAGATCCATATTTGGTCCATTGAATTTCTAGGTGATGAGACAGTGGGATGATGCAACTCTGAGATTCCTGCACGGACACAAATGGAAACACACATGAGGCGGGAGACACTGTTTCACAAGGAACACTCTGGTAATGTTTTTCTGGTAAAGGGTCAATAGTACTTTGTTTTTTTTTTTAAGGAAATTCAAAACACATAGTAATTGATTTTTCATGAACAGTATTCTAGAAATGTAATTCAAGTGATGTACCACATAAATCCATAATTTACTGTGACTTATTGAAGGGTTATCAAGGTGTGCATTATGCATCAGAAAATGGAATTTCCTTCTCATTTTCCCTCCTGGTCATGTGGCTACGACGGTGCGCATTTAAGGTGTTTTTAGAGAAGTACAAACTACACCAAACAGCAGGGGGGGGGGGGCAGAGATACAGGCCACACCCCTACAGCCCTGAGTCTTTTGACCACACCCCTCACAGATCCCTCTGGGTTACTTCAGGTTTTTAGATCCCGTTGTCATCACTTTGATAATGTAGTATAGACATATACATAGGTTAATTAGTTGTTATTATATAATATATGTATTTATCGAAGCATGTTTTCTGTGTCTCTTTATTATTTGTCCTTATAACACATATTGTATTAATATTCCAATGTACCTTCAGGTAAAGAGGGACTAATGTCAGGCTTTGAAAATACATGGCCGATGGTTGCCAACGTGAAGAATCCAACACCTTGTTAAATGTTGATTTTTAACTTTTACAGCTATTTGGGGGAAACTGAAACATAATTTAATAGTAACATATGTTTCAAATAACTTTACAGAATCTATTCTCACCCCAGACATAAGCACGGTTTCCAGGGGAACCCAGTCAAGTGAACCACCCAGAGTGGCTGTTCCAAAAGCAGCCACATACTGCATCTTGGCTGAGCCTCTCAGGACTTCCAGGAGCAGGTCAGAAACCAGTGTGCAGTTGGCTCCCTCCTCCAACCTAGGCATAGACGACATGTGAACGTCAATCTGCAGGTTGTCCTATCGGCGTGTGAGAAGCGCAGGTAAGAGGGGATGAAGGACGTACTTTAGCGTGCAGCCGGACACCATGGCCTGAGCAAACAACACGGGGGAGCGCGCATGGGCCCCACGCAGACAGTCCTGCTCCCGGCCCCCCTGCAGTATGGACAGGGTTCCTCGGGGGTCGCTGCTCTGTACCGGCCCTGTGGAGATCTGTTAAGGCTCTCTGACGTAGTGCTCCATAAGGTACTCTATGAACGATGTACTAGAACATTTGAAATATAAATAGACATATACACATACTGTCAAGAAAGGTTGATTCATGAGGCAGTATAGTGGACCGATCTAACCATACACACACACACTTATATTGTGGGATACTGTTTGCAAACTAGAAAATGCATTTCCTGCAGAAAATGCGGTGAGTGCTGTAGTACAAAGTGAGGTTGAAAATATTTTCTAATAAAGCCACATAGATAAAGACAAAAAGAAACGTTAAATGGCTTAAATCAAGTGAAGGGACTTTTGAACAAAAGTTCAAAAGTCTAAATGGAGTAAACAACGTAAACATGTTCAC
Source organism: Pollachius pollachius (assembly GCF_949987615.1). Lineage (NCBI taxonomy): Eukaryota > Metazoa > Chordata > Actinopteri > Gadiformes > Gadidae > Pollachius > Pollachius pollachius. The sequence goes on along the minus strand of NC_136945.1, from coordinate 951,024 downwards.
CATTTAAGAAAATGTAAATGGTTGGAAACAAATAAAGTGAGGCTTAATGCAAAGCGCAAATCATTGCTAAAAATGCAGAAATGTAAAATGAACTGAAGAATCTGAAAGGTCAAATGTCTTGTTCTGCACTGCTGGTGTGTGTGTGTGTGTGTGTGTGTGTGTGTGTGTGTGAGAGAGAGAGAATAGCGAGCGGGTGCTTGATTAAAAGTAGCCCAATAGAGCGGGAAAAACTGCCCAATCTGGCAACACTGCTGAACGTTCCAGCGTCAGTCAATCAATGAGACCAACTGAAAACGAGGTTTTCTTCCCATACTTTCTCGCTGGAGCGGTCACGGCGCATCTTTCGGGGGCTTAGGCCTAACCCACTCCAATTACAAAACTCAGGCCGAAGTGGAGATTTCTGATTCCCAGGTTAGCCTGGTGGTGTTCTTTATCATTGGAGACAGTTCAACACATTTCATTCAGTCCTTCTAGTTGCAGAGTTCGCTCGTGCTAGGCTAGCGCACGGCAACGGGCAATACTAGCCTGCTAATAAAACAGTCTTACCCCCTCCACAGTACACCCGAGTTAAATCAACTATAACGCCAGACTATAGATGTAAATGTCTGTGTTGACAGCAGGTGGGTCGCATGAATCATCGCATTTTGAGGGACTACTTTCTCAGCAGCAGCGGAGTTTAACCTAGGTATCAGTTCGCCGCTGCCGTAGCCTACTACCAGGAATATAACACTGCTGCTGAGACACAGCAAATCCCTCAAAATACAATGCAAGGTTGGTTTTATTAGGTGAGTGCTGCATGCAGCGCTCAACTATTGTTCTTCATAAGTTATTTTTTCTTTCTTTCTTTATTATTCTCTACAAACTTTGGGACCTATCTCCTTCCTCAATTTTTCACCTAGAGACTCCATTCAAAATATTCAGAATAGCTTGGAATCGCGCGCTTCTTTTCAGATTTTTTAAATATTTTATACTTTTTAAGATGTTCTACTTTTAAAATATTTATTTTTAACATGGGAGGATGGCAGAGCCGTAACTAAATCAATTTTTAACCGTTAATCTTCCTTCAAACCATTTAACAAATCTACACACTTGTATCTTTACTAATATCTAAACGGAATTTCGATATCATTGAAACTTTCTTCGGAATCACAGTTTTAGTTTCATATCGGCTTCGTTTTCAGTTGGTCTCATTGATTTACTTTGAGCTGGAGCGTGATGTCGTTCAGCAGTGTTGCCAGATTGGGCGGTTTTACCCACTCTATTAAGCTACTTTTAATCACGCACCGGCTCGCTATTCTCTTAAACACACACACACACACACACACAGTGCAGGGCAATTCATTTGACGTTTCAGATTCTTCAGTTCAATTCATTTTACATTTCTACATTTTTAGCAAGGCTTTGCGCTTTTCATTCGCGGTCACTTTATTTGTTTCCAACTATTTACTTTTTCTTAAATGGTGTGCATGTTTACATTGTTTGCTCCATTTAGACTTTTGAACTTTCATTCAAATCCCTTCACTTGATTTAAGCCATTTAACGTTTCTTTTTGTCTTAATCTATGTGACTTTATTAAAAAATATTTTCAACCTCACTTTGTACTACAGCACTCACCCCATTTTCTGCAGGAAATGCATTTTCTAGTTTCTAACATTACTCTATCAACACGGACATTTACATAGACAGTCTGGCGTTATAGTTGATTTACTTCGGGTGTACTGTGGAGTGGGTAAGACTGTTTCATTAGCAGGCTAATATTGCCCGTTGCCGTGCGCTAGCCTAGCACGAGCAAACTCTGCAACTAGAAGGACTGAATGAAATATGTTGAACTGTCTCCAATGAAAAGAACACCAAGGCTAACTTGGGATTCAGGCCCTATGTCCAAAATTCTGAACTAACGTCATGTGAGCGCCCGCTGTCTGTCCACAAGTCGCTCGTGTTATTCGTTGTTGATTTAGAGGATTCTGATTGGCTTGCATGGCTTTATCCTTCTCCCTATACTGCATTTTAAAAGTAGAATATCTTAAAAAGAGTAAAATATATGAAAAATCTGAAAAGAAGCGCAGATTACAAGATATTCTGAATATTTTCAAATTTGAATGGAGTCTCTAGGTGAACAATTGAGTAAGGAGATACAGCGCCTTGCAAAAGTTTTCACCCCCCTTGGCTTTTTACCTATTTTGTTACATGACAGCCTATAGTTCAATATTTTTTTAATCTGAATTTTGTGTGATGGATCAGAAGACAATAGTCTAAGTTGGTGAAGTGAAATGAGAAAAATATATACATAAAACTATTTTTTAGAAATTAGAAACTGAAATTTGGCATGTGCATATGTATTCACCCCCTTTGTTATGAAGCCCATAAAAAGCTCTGGTGCAACCAACTACCTTCAGAAGTCACATAATTAGTGAAATGATGTCTACCTGTGTGCAATCTAAGTGTCACATCTGTCAGTACATATATACACATTTTTTGAAAGGCCCCAGAGGCTGCAACACCTAAACAAGAGGCACCACTAACCAAACACTGCCATGAAGACCAAGGAACTCTCCAAACAAGTCAGGGACAATGTTGTTGAGAAGAACAAGTCAGGGTTAGGTTATAAGAAAATATCCAAATCTTTGATGATCCCCAGGAGCACCATCAAATCTATCATAACCAAATGGAAAGAACATGGCACAACAGCAAACCTGCCAAGAAACGGCCGCCCACCAAAACTCACGGACAGGGCAAGGAGGGCATTAATCAGAGAGGCAGCACAGAGACCTAAGGTAACCCTGGAGGAGCTGCAGAGTTCCACAGCAGAGACTGGAGTATCTGTACATAGGACAACAATAAGCCGTACGCTCAATAGAGTGGGGCTTTATGGCAGCGTGGCCAGAAGAAAGCCATTACTTTCAGCAAAAAACAAAATGGCACGTTTTGAGTTTGCGAAAAGGCATGTGGGAGACTCCCAAAATGTATGGAGGAAGGTGCTCTGGTCTGATGAGACTAAAATTGAACTTTTTGGCCATCAAAGAAAACGCTATGTCTGGCGCAAACCCAACACATCGCATCACCCAAAGAACACCATCCCCACAGTGAAACATGGTGGTGGCAGCATCATGCTGTGGGGATATTTTTCAGCAGCCGGGACTGGGAAACTGGTCAGAGTTGAGGGCAAGATGGATGGTGCTAAATACAGGGATGTTCTTGAGCAAAACCTGTACCACTCTGCGTGATTTGAGGCTAGGACGGAGGTTCACCTTCCAGCAGGACAATGACCCCAAACACACTGCAAAAGCAACACTTGAGTGGTTTAAGGGGAAACATGTAAATGTGTTGGAATGGCCTAGTCAAAGCCCAGACCTCAATCCAATAGAAAATCTGTGGTCAGACTTAAAGATTGCTGTTCACAAGCGCAAACCATCCAACTTGAAGGAGCTGGAGCAGTTTTGCAAGGAGGAATGGGCAAAAATCCCAGTGTTAAGATGTGGCAAGCTCATAGAGACTTATCCAAAGCGACTTGGAGCTGTGATCGCCGCAAAAGGTGGCTCTACAAAGTATTGACTTTAGGGGGGTGAATAGTTATGCACATTGACTTTTTTTGTTATTTTGTCCTATTTGTTGTTTGCTTCACAATAAAAAAAAAAAACATCTTCAAAGTTGTAGGCATGTTCTGTAAATTAAATTATGCAAATCCTCAAACAATCCATGTTAATTCCAGGTTGTGAGGCAACAAAACACGAAAAATGCCAAGGGGGGTGAATACTTTTGCAAGGCACTGTAGGTCCCAAAGTTTATAGAGAATAATAAAGAAAGAAAGAATAAAACTTATGAAGAACAATAGTTGAGCGCTGCATGCAGCACTCACCTAACTAATGTCTTGGTTTGTGGGTATCACAATAAGGCTGTAACAAAGGAAAAGGTCTGAATGATGAATGCTTCCAGTATATATAATATAATAAGATGCACTGGACACCAGTAAGGATATTCTGCTGTTTTCATCCCAGATATTACTGGGAGCCCAGTCACATAACCAGGATTCCCACTGCGTTGGACTTTCCAGTCTTGGCCGTCTTCTTCCTACAGGTGGGTTAAGTTACATTATTTAAAGTTCCAAGAACGGACTTCCTGCCATACAATAAGTCCTGATGGAATAAAGGCTAGCATTAATGTCATGTGACCACACAACAGGTAAATGTGAGTTTGCCTCACTCGAGTCTGTCTGACACAGCTGTGGGCCTTGGGCTTACACCTTTGTAGAATGGTACTACCAACTGCCATTACATAAAGCAGTTGTGAGAAGGATAACATGGATGATGACAACACTGCCTGCATATCCCATCCCATTCCTACTTTTTAGTTCAATTCATTTAGCTTCAAAGACTGAGTTCAGCACCTGGACAAATGTAATCCCAAACTGCAGCTCCAGTGAGAGTGCGGTTCCGCTCACAGGCCCCAGCACCAGAGCGGCGGACACATTCACTATTTCTCCTGCAGGGTTGTACTTCACAACCATAGAAACCTGGTGGAACAAACACAGCACGCTTCATTCATCATCATATACATATCTGCATTATGTAGTGTAGGGTGGGGTCCTATACAGGCAGAGAGGGTGGGCTTATAGACAGACTGAGGGGGGTGTTATATACAGAGGGTGGGGTTATAGACAGGCAGAGGGTGGGGTTATAGACAGGCAGAGGGTGGGGTTATAGACAGACTGAGGGTGGGGTTATAGACAGACTGAGGGTTGTCTATAACCCCACCCTCTGACTCTCTATAACCCCACCCTCTGACTCTCTATAACCCCACCCCCTGTCTGTCTATAACCCCACCCTCTGACTCTCTATAACCCCACCCTCTGACTCTCTATAGCCCCACCCTCTGACTCTCTATAACCCCACCCCCTGTCTGTCTATAACCCCACCCTCTGACTCTCTATAACCCCACCCTCTGACTCTCTATAACCCCACCCCCTGTCTGTCTATAACCCCACCCTCTGACTCTCTATAAACCCACCCTCTGACTCTCTATAACCCCACCCTCTGACTCTCTATAACCCCACCCTCTGACTCTCTATAACCCCACCCTCTGACTCTCTATAACCCCACCCTCTGACTCTCTATAACCCCACCCTCTGACTCTCTATAACCCCACCCCCTGTCTGTCTATAACCCCACCCTCTGACTCTCTATAACCCCACCCTCTGACTCTCTATAACCCCACCCTCTGTCTGTCTATAACCCGACCCTCTGACTCTCTATAACCCCACCCTCTGACTCTCTATAACCCCACCCCCTGTCTGTCTATAACCCCACCCCCTGTCTGTCTATAACCCCACCCTGACTCTCTATAACCCCACCCTCTGACTGTCTATAACCCCACCCTCTGACTCTCTATAACCCCACCATCTGACTCTCTATAACCCCACCCTCTGACTCTCTATAACCCCACCCTCTGACTCTCTATAACCCCACCCTCTGACTCTCTATAACCCCACCCTGGGGTTGTGTACTTGTGCTCAGAGACCCACCTGCTGCACCACGTTGAGACAGAGGGTGGGGTTGACCAGGGTGGGCTCAAGGGTCATTGCAGTGCTGAGCTCCACAGGAGACAGACTCTCCTCCAAAGACTTGAGATTGGCTGACGTCAGGACCACGGGAACGATCTCAAAACAAGGCCACAGATAGTTCAGTACAGACGGAGTCTACCGTTACCGGCAGATGGGTTATTCAAGGGACAGTGCAGCTCCGGTGAGTGCGGCAGGCATTCAGTCTTCTGTTTATTGCCCTGTTCTTCACTGCTACACTCGCTCACATGTGCAACCTATTGGGAGGATTGTTGAACTACTACTTTGTTATTTTACTGCTAAATAACATTCCAACTGAGCAAGCCTCACTGTTTATTACTGTGCTATGGAGTAAAGAGGAAAGGGCGTATTACTTACTGTAGCTTTTTCATTCTTCCCCTGATAAAAAAAAAGAAAAGAATAATTGTATTAGTATTTCATTAATGAATGTCAAATATACCAAGATTTCAAATTGTTCTTTTGGAATTAGTTAATGAGAAGGATTTAGTGGTGGGTGATATTATGGGATGGGAAGCAGACAGGGCTGGTGAATGGATGGACCTCATGTCCTTCTGGCACGCTACTGAGAGAGCCACCAATGAAGACGGTGAAGAGACACGCTTTCCATGACAGAGACATTGAGGTCCACTTGATACATTCATGTCCCTCCTCATAAACCAAATATTATAAAAAATGATCCTTTTTAATGGTGTTGAATGGATGCTCTAAACATTATTCCTCATGCATACATGTATACATTCTGCAAAAGACTCAAGACTCTTTTGTTTAGAGTTTACCTGGACTCTGCATAGCCTTCCCCCTTACCCCCCCCCCACACACACACACACACACACACACACACACACACACACACACACACACACACACACATATTGTCTGTTGTACATCCTGGCAATTAATGTACGCACTTATTGTACATTGTACATACTTGAGTTTATAAATAGTACTTAGCATTTTGTAGCATCTTATCCTAGCTATCTTTTTTGTATACAGGGATTGGGTTTACCTAAAAATTGTTTGTGCTTTGCACTTGTTTCTATGAACATCCTTCTGTATCAACAGCGATAGTTTCTTTTTTTCTTTTACAAATGTACTTTTTTTAAGTTGCTTTGGATAAAAGCATCTGATAAATGCCCAAAATGTAAATGTATATGTAATATATGGACACGGCAACTGTTTGATCTTTTCTCAAGTTCCCTTAAATGAATTGTATGTGCTAAATAATTTTCACTCCCATCAGATGATGCTAATTCCCAGTAAAGACAGACAGAGTGAGGACTCACAGAGAGGAGGCGTAGGCCTGTGTAGGTGATCATAAGACAGACAGAGTGAGGACTCACAGAGAGGAGGCGTAGGCCTGTGTAGGTGATCATAAGACAGACAGAGTGAGGACTCACAGAGAGGAGGCGTAGGCCTGTGTAGGTGATCATAAGACAGACAGAGTGAGGACTCACAGAGAGGAGGCGTAGGCCTGTGTAGGTGATCATAAGACAGACAGAGTGAGGACTCACAGAGAGGAGGCGTAGGCCTGTGTAGGTGATCATAAGACAGACAGAGTGAGGACTCACAGAGAGGAGGCGTAGGCCTGTGTAGGTGATCATAAGACAGAGTGAGGACTCACAGAGAGGACGCGTAGGCCTGTGTAGGTGATCATAAGACAGAGTGAGGACTCACAGAGAGGAGGCGTAGGCCTGTGTAGGTGATCATAAGACAGACAGAGTGAGGACTCACAGAGAGGAGGCGTAGGCCTGTGTAGGTGATCATAAGAAAGACAGAGTGAGGACTCACAGAGAGGAGGCGTAGGCCTGTGTAGGTGATCATAAGACAGACAGAGTGAGGACTCACAGAGAAGACGTGTAGGCCTGTGTAGGTGATCATAAGACAGACAGAGTGAGGACTCACAGAGAGGAGGCGTAGGCCTGTGTAGGTGATCATAAGACAGACAGAGTGAGGACTCACAGAGAGGAGGCGTAGGCCTGTGTAGGTGATCATGTGGAGGGCCTGCAGCTTGCTGCAGTCTCTATCCACCACCATGTTGATGGTGCAACGGCTGACCTGCTGCTTCAGGAAAGCTGAGGAGAAGAACACAAGCAACCCCGATATGACTACCCCTACTGAAAACATCCACACACCTCAGTGTGGGACGTGAAAACATACATTTTCAGTTGTAAATTAAGACTTGTGGAGAGTAAATCATAATGCTGCTGTTGTGGTTGGCTATATCAACCCTGGATTCTTATTGGTGGATACATTTATGGATTTTTATTTCCGTAGTGCAAAATAGTGCCAAAATCTTTAGTGTCTCCACAGCAGTTAGTATCCACAGGATGTGATCGACAAATTGGCGAAAGCAGATCCGAACCTTGCAACAAAGGTTCACATTTAAAAAACAGGACAAGGGGCGCTCAGCGGGTGAAGCGCGTACCATTAAGGCCCAGTCCTTACTGCAGCGACCCGGGCTCCATTCCTGCCCGTAGTCCTTTGCTGCATGTCCTCCCCTCTATCTCCCATACCTTCCTGTCTTACTCACTCTAAAAAGGATAAAACTTACAAAAATTGGTCTTAAAAATATTTTATATAAAATACAGGACATCATGCATTTGTCGATATATTCACAGATTACAATATGATTTGGTGTTCACAAATCGTAATTTACAAGTGTAGAGGTTTTTCTTTTCACGTCACAAAACATTATTTACATGTGTGGACGTTTTAAATACGTATCAAGTAATATCGGCACTAAATTCACTCCATCTTGCTAGACACAAGGCTCCCACAAAGGATGCCCTCCAAGATTATAGACTTGTATCATGTACGGGATATACAAATTATAATGGTGAAAGCAATTTCACACCCATTTCTAGCCTTATCCATTGTTTGGGCCCAGAGTAAAGACCATTGGATGATACTTACCAGCAGGATTTGTGTCCAAGCAATTTGTATTAACAGCAGCAGCAGGAAACTGCAGGATTCTCCGCTCTCCATTTTCTCCTAAAGTGTCTATCACATCCCCATACTACAATAAACAGAGAATTTTAAACCTTTAATGTAATAAATCAAATAAGCAATTTCTTTGAAATTCACAGCCTAAATAACGCCCCACCTGGTAACCCGGGGAGACGGGGGAGACGGGGGAGACGGGGTCGCTTCCCGAGCTAGAGGGGAGGTCCTCAAACGCCTCGAACAGGGAATCAAAGTTTGTGTTGGTTGGAATAGCAGGTAGGGAGTAGGACAGACTCTCAACATCTAGAGGAGGAATAGAGACAAAACACAGGCAGGGTCGGCCATTGAACTGAAATACAAAGAGTGCATCAACTAGTGGAGCCGTATGAGGATGTCAGTGATCTCTGGTCATAACCTGATGTTCCCAACCAAGAGCAAATTTTAATACAAGCCTGAATGTTCAACAGGCCCACAAAGCCTGTTTATATTACTACATGTTCAATCATAATGCTTTGATAATATGTCACATAATTATAAAACAATCAATTACAATTTAACAACAAATGAATATCTTGAATATCTTTCCTGGGAAGAAATATATCTCTGGAAAGAATTGCAAAAACCAGTAAGAAGTACGGAAGTAACAGGAAGCTGCATCCTAGGGTGGCTTGGTAAACTTACTGTTCTGTGAGTGAATACAGAAGATGTCAGCATTAACATACTTCTGGATGAAGGTATCCTGTGTGGAGAAGCCCTCTCCAGTTTTCCCTAAAGAATAATGCACAACGTCGTGCTGGCATAGCTGCTGATTACCACTGTAGAGACAGAAATATAAAGGTAAGGGGACAGGAGAGTTACACAGTGAGCTTAGTTGGAATACATATCAATTAACCAACCATTTTAACAGCGTTGTAAACTCCTTAAACCTCATTGGAGGTTGTGTATTATGTAAAGAATGAACCACAGCGGGTAAAACTGGGGGGTGATGAGGAGGACGAGGCCAGCAGAGTGCAGACGAGTGATGGACTGAAGGAGGTCAGACTTGCCTGACGGTGCTGATGGAGCAGTGGGTGAAGAGTGCCGCTTCCCCGCCACACTGCGGGTCACAGCAGCAGTTCAGGTCACATGCGTCCCTCTGCTTGTCACATGGACACAGCCTGCCAACTGGCACACATGTTAGTGAGAACAGCCTGCCAACTGACACATGTTAGTGAGAACAGCCTGCCAACTGACACATGTTAGGGAGAACAGCCTGCCAACTGGCACACATGTTAGTGAGAACAGCCTGCCAACTGACACACATGTTAGTGAGAACAGCCTGCCAACTGGCAAACATGGGAATGAGTACAGCCTGCCAACGGACACATGTTAGTGAGAAAAGCCTGCCAACTGACACAGATGTTAATGAGAACAGCCTACCAACTGACAACATGTTAGGGAGAACAGCCTACCAACTGACCACATGTTAGGGGGAACAGCCTACCAACTGACCGCATGTTAGTGATAACAGCCTACCAACTGACACATGTTAGTGAGAACAGCCTACCAACTGACAACACGTTAGTGAGGACAGCCTGCCAACTGACAACATGTTAGGGAGGACAGCCTGCCAACTGACCGCATGTTGGTGAGAAAAGCCTGCCGACTGACACACATGTTAGTGAGAACAGCCTGCCAACTGACACATGTTAGGGAGAACAGCCTGCCAACTGGCACACATGTTAGTGAGAACAGCCTGCCAACTGACACAGATGTTAGTGAGAACAGCCTGCGAACTGGCACACATGTTAGTGAGAACAGCCTGCCAACTGACACAGATGTTAGTGAGAACAGCCTGCCAACTGACACAGATGTTAGTGAGAACAGCCTGCCAACTGGCACACATGTTAGTGAGAACAGCCTGCCAACTGGCAAACATGGGAATGAGTACAGCCTGCCAACGGACACATGTTAGTGAGAAAAGCCTGCCAACTGACACAGATGTTAATGAGAACAGCCTACCAACTGACAACATGTTAGGGAGAACAGCCTACCAACTGACCACATGTTAGGGGGAACAGCCTACCAACTGACCGCATGTTAGTGATAACAGCCTACCAACTGACACATGTTAGTGAGAACAGCCTACCAACTGACAACACGTTAGTGAGGACAGCCTGCCAACTGACAACATGTTAGGGAGGACAGCCTGCCAACTGACCGCATGTTGGTGAGAAAAGCCTGCCGACTGACACACATGTTAGTGAGAACAGCCTGCCAACTGACACATGTTAGGGAGAACAGCCTGCCAACTGGCACACATGTTAGTGAGAACAGCCTGCCAACTGACACAGATGTTAGTGAGAACAGCCTGCGAACTGGCACACATGTTAGTGAGAACAGCCTGCCAACTGGCACACATGTTAGTGAGAACAGCCTGCCAACTGACACAGGTGTTAGTGAGAACAGCCTGCCAACTGGCACACATGTTAGTGAGAACAGCCTGCTAACTGGCACACATGGGAGTGAGAACAGCCTGCCAACGGACACATGTTATTGAGAAAAGCCTGCCAACTGACACAGATGTTAGTGAGAACAGCCTGCCAACTGACACAGATGTTAGTGAGAACAGCCTGCCAACTGACAACATGTTAGTGAGAACAGCCTGCCAACTGGCACACATGTTAGTGAGAACAGCCTACCAACTGACACAGATGTCAGTGAGAACAGCCTGCCAACTGACCACATGTTAGTGAGAACAGCCTACCAACTGACAACATGTTAGGGAGAACAGCCTACCAACTGACAACATGTTAGGGAGAACAGCCTGCCAACTGACTCATGTTAGGGAAAACAGCCTACCAACTGACCACATGTTAGTGAGAACAGCCTACCAACTGACACATGTTAGTGAGAACAGCCTACCAACTGACCACATGTTAGGGAGAACAGCCTACCAACTGACAACATGTTAGTGAGAACAGCCTACCAACTGACCACATGTAAGTGAGAACAGCCTACCAACTGACAACATGTTAGGGAGAACAGCCTACCAACTGACACATGTTAGTGAGAACAGCCTACCAACTGACCACATGTTAGGGAGAACAGCCTACCAACTGACCGCATGTTAGTGATAACAGCCTACCAACTGACACATGTTAGTGAGAACAGCCTACCAACTGACATGTTAGTGAGGACAGCCTGCCAACTGACAACATGTTAGGGAGGACAGCCTGCCAACTGACCGCATGTTGGTTAGAAAAGCCTGCCGACTGACAGACATGTTAGTGAGAACAGCCTGCCAACTGACACATGTTAGGGAGAACAGCCTGCCAACTGGCACACATGTTAGTGAGAACAGCCTGCCAACTGACACAGATGTTAGTGAGAACAGCCTGCGAACTGGCACACATGTTAGTGAGAACAGCCTGCCAACTGGCACACATGTTAGTGAGAACAGCCTGCCAACTGGCACACATGTTAGTGAGAACAGCCTGCCAACTGACACAGGTGTTAGTGAGAACAGCCTGCCAACTGGCACACATGTTAGTGAGAACAGCCTGCTAACTGGCACACATGGGAGTGAGAACAGCCTGCCAACGGACACATGTTATTGAGAAAAGCCTGCCAACTGACCACATGTTAGTGAGAACAGCCTGCCAACTGACACAGATGTTAGTGAGAACAGCCTGCCAACTGACCACATGTTAGGGAGAACAGCCTACCAACTGACAACATGTTAGTGAGAACAGCCTACCAACTGACCACATGTAAGTGAGAACAGCCTACCAACTGACAACATGTTAGGGAGAACAGCCTACCAACTGACACATGTTAGTGAGAACAGCCTACCAACTGACCACATGTTAGGGAGAACAGCCTACCAACTGACCGCATGTTAGTGATAACAGCCTACCAACTGACACGTTAGTGAGGACAGCCTGCCAACTGACAACATGTTAGGGAGAACAGCCTACCAACTGACCGCATGTTAGTGATAACAGCCTACCAACTGACACGTTAGTGAGGACAGCCTGCCAACTGACAACATGTTAGGGAGGACAGCCTGCCAACTGACCGCATGTTGGTGAGAAAAGCCTGCCGACTGACCACATGTTAGTATAAATAGTGTACGACAAGAATACGTGACCCAGCGCCATCCCGAAAGGACCAGCTGTATTGAAGCAGGTTAGTGGCTATATCGTTACCTTGGGGGACCCCGGTAGGAAGCCGTCCGGACAGCGGGAGAGGCTCAGGGACTGTTAGCGGGACATCGGTCCCTGGAGGTGGGACATCGGTCCCTGGAGGTGGGACATCGGTCCCCGGAGGTGGGACATCGGTCCCCGGAGGTGGGACATCGGTCCCCGGAGGTTGTGTTATCGTGTACCCGGGGGTTGACGTGATTTCTGAAAGCTCGTACTCTGTCGTTGATGAATTAACAAGTTCTTCTTTAAAATCCCCGTCTATGTTCAACTCGACACTGGAGTTGTAACTTGAAGAATTCCCATCGACGGAAGATGCGTTTGATAGAATAATAATAAGTAATATGGACTTCATGCATACAGCAAGCGGCGCCATTTTAGTTATTCCGGTTGCTATGGTAGCGGGGCGGTGGAGGCTGTGGGGATGATGCTCTTCTTCTGTAGTGAGTCCTTCACATGCTGATTCCAACCTGAAGCTGCTTAAAACGCCCCCTGCTGGGCCGTAGTGTGAGGCATGTCACAGCGCTGCGCTGAAGGCTGTAGTGTGCAATAACAAGACAGTGTCCGTGGATACCATCAATCCAAGGTTATAATGAACAAACAAGAGGAGGGCTGGTGTCAGTTAAGTCAGTGACATCCTCAGAACATAGCCTATTTTGACTGGGACAGGAACTAATGGTCCTACCTTAGAAGGTCAGCAGGCGACTCAATAAGTCCCTTCTGTGGTTGCCAAGTCAAATCAGATTTAGATATTTTGTAAAAGAAAAATCTGATGTTTGTGTAGTTGAAACTCACCTTTTCACTACTCGGTGAGGGCCAACTAAATCACTCCAAAGTTTAAATGCACCTGCAGGCTGAAAGTCTTACTTGAGTTGCCATGGGAACATACTGACTGCTGAGGAGGGGAGGGGTGTTTGAGCCATGAACATGTAACACGCGATCGGCTAATGGGTGTTATGTGTTATGTTATGTGTTAGTGATTGAAAACATTTCTGCACGGGCAACGGTGAACCTGTCCAACCGTGATTAGATCACCAAACAGGACTCGCGCTTTATTAGGGATGGGAGCTGTCCATCTCTCGGCCTTTGCTCCTGGAGATCTGGAAGAGGACATAAGTTTGATGCTCACTATCTAGTATTGAAGAATAAAGGAACTATGTATCGACAATGGTGTGTTGTTGCCATGAATGTTCATAGCAGTTACCAGCTGTAGGCCTAGAGCACTATCTTAATTATTTCATGGATTTTTTAAATGGGGATTATCATTATTATTGGTGTTTATATCACTGTGATGTTATTCTATAAGATAGGCTACACAGTAGGAAACACAAAGTGAGTCATTAGGCATTATTGGGCAATTCTATAATTTGTTAAATATTAAATAATTGAAGTTGTGAATAAACCGTAGAGTAGCTTGTAATGACAAAAGGTGGTCAAAGCGTCACATGTTGTCAGATAACGCTGTCCCAACTTGTAGAAACAGCTAGCATTGTGTCCTCGGTGAACAGGGACGGCGTGGGACCAGAACACATGACGGTGTGGGACCAGAACACATGACGGGACCAGAACACATGAGGGGACCAGAACACATGACGGGACCAGAACACATGAGGGGACCACAACACATGACCGTGGGACCAGAACCCATGATGGGGACCAGAAAACGACGGGGACCGGAACACATGCGGGTGGGGACCAGAACACATGAGGGATCATCTGAGATTGATCAATAAATCAATGAGGTTTTCGTCTCGCCAAAGTCCGAAACAAAAAAACAGTCACAATTTTGAAATTTTGGATTAAGTGTGAGCCAAGACTTGAGAAGGTCGGACGCGCGTGACGCGTCCCCCCCTGGAGCGCCGTGCTGGTGATGGGGGGGAGGAGAAGGAGAGGAAGAGGCAAGAGGGAAACCTTCATCTGAGGATGACGCGGAGGAGGGGATCGCAAACAGCGACAAATAGTAGGCCTACGCTGGAAAGGCGAAAATGATTACCGGAGATTCCGACGGACAGATATTCCGATCTTTAAAGGCATTGGATACTCCTTTACGAGCCCCATTCTGCCGGATTCATATTTTTGACTGAGAGACGCTGGAGCTAGAAGAGGGGACACCATCTGGAGTGATGGGCTGTCGTTTTTCTGGACCATGGATCGAAGGAGAACCGGGGGTGAGTGTTGTTCTGCTGCGGATGCTCAGTGGGCTGCATGCTTCAAATACTGTAGTTATGTGCACGAGACCCCCATCACCGCAATCATGGCTTGATGTCAATCACGGCTGGATGTCATTCACAGGGAGACGTCTGGTACCAATCCCACTGTGACGTATGTAGGCCTAGGTTTGATTTGACCAAACAAGATACAGCGATTTAATAACTACACGTTTTCATTTTTGAGTGTGTGTGTGTGTGTGTGTGTGTGTGTGTGTGTGTGTGTGTGTGTGTGTGTGTGTGTGTGTGTGTGTGTGTGTGTGTGTGTGTGTGCGTGCGTGTGTGTGTGTGTAAGTAGAGAGGGACTGCGCATAGTTGAAGGGATAATAATAACCGTTACATAACATGCATTAATTATAGCCGAGACGATATGAACTCCCGCCATTTCCTACCATCTCCTTATCACTACCACACACAGGCTGAGGAGGTTGGCTGAATGTGGGCTTTAACATTTTCCTCCACCTACCCTGGATTTTCCTCACAGGGGCCATTTTGTGTTTTGAGCAAACTGTGCAGCCACTTGCATCTTGAGTTCTCTCTCTCTTCCTCTCCCTCTCTCTCTCTCTCTGCCTCTCAATCTCTCCCTCTCGCTCTTTCTCTCTCTCCCTCTCTCTCTCTCTTTGCCTCTCCCTCTCTCTCTCCCCCCTCTCCCTCTCTCTCTCCCCCCTCTCCCTCTACCTCCCTCTCTCTCTCTCTCTCTCTCTATGCCTCTCTCTCTCCCCCCTCTCCCTCGCTCTCTCTCTCTCTCTCTCTCTTCTCTCTCTCTCTCTCTCTCTCTATGCCTCTCCCTCTCTCTCTCCCCCCTCTCCCTCGCTCTTCCTCTCTTCTCTCTCTCTCTCTCTCTCTCTCTCTATGCCTCTCCCTCTCTCTCTCCCCCCTCTCCCTCGCTCTTCCTCTCCCTCTCTCTCTCGCTCTCTCTTCTCTCTCTCTCTTTCATATACATTTTAATTACCTTGGTGAAGCATCATTTGAATAACCACTAATAAGCCTATTCTCCTAAGTTACTTGAGGCAGCATTGTGTCGTGACTGGAACATGTCCGCTCATGAAACCGACCTAAAGAGTGTGATGTCATCACTATACTCTCGGCCTCTCCCTCTGTGTCGCAGGTGAGTGGGAGGCACGTGTCCCAGCTTAGCAAACAAGATGCCCTGCGCATTCTGGCAGCCTATGAGCAGCCAATCACGATGCAGATCAAGCCACGGAGGCATTTTCGACAGAATGGCAACACACATGGCGATGGCCGTTCCTGGGAGACCCTCCCTCTCAGCCTGCAGAACCTCAGCCTTCCCCTGCAGGCACCGAGGGCCCCTGCCTCGGACCTCAGGGGGAGCCCTGCCTCCCAGGACAGGTCGGTACACACGTCTTGTCTCCTTGTTTCATTATGTTGCCATTCCTATGGACTCATATGTTATTGTCTTGCTGAAGGTTTTATTTTGATGCTTGGTGCTTCAGTTCTTCCTTACCTTCTGTCGGCCCCTGTTCCACCCAGGCGCCATTGGAGACATCTCGTGGTCCAACAGGAACGTTGTGATGAGGGGATGTATGAGTACCTACCGACCGCCCCGCAGGACACCATTGACATGGGGCCTGTTGGCTACCAGGTGATTCAGAAAAATGTATGTTCTCAAGGAGGAGCAAAGTATAACCATTAAAGCTGGTTGACGGAGGATGGCAAAAATTGAGGATTCTATGTTTTCCCTAAATTCTTGTTTATTCTAGTAACAGCGACACAATGGCATACTGCTGCTGTGTTTTAGATCATAGGACACAAGCCATGGACACCCATTGAAACAAAATCATATATTTTTGGGAATCACTAACTTTAAATATTGAGTCATGCAGCTGGAAGTTATGCAGTTATTATGTCAATATGTCCAGTGCTTGCTGGAAGATAGAAATGAACTAATTTTCTGGTGTTTTCCTCAACCTATTTTCCTATCATTGATTCTCTTAGGATAAAGACTTAACCAGTAGAGACCCGAACAGCTCCAGCTGCTTGCTAGGCTGCTGCAACAACCCTGCAGAACCCAGCAGCTTCTACACCCAGGTAGCTCTGCGTGCATACCCGTCCTCCTTCTCCTGTTCTGGTTTGAGATGGGGCTGTTAACGACTACTACTCCCACAGCAGATGGAGGACAGCAGCGTCATGGCTGAGAATCCCCATGGCTACCTCCCCCTTCACCATGAGCTGGACAGCGGCCTCGGCTGGACAGACGGCTCCCTCCACCAGGGGGATCTGTCCGGGCTGGAGACCGAGGAGGGAGGCCTAGACGAATGCCACCAATACAGCAGGGGCTATGTCCAGGGTGGATGTGCGGGGCACGGCTTCGGCCGCGGCTCTCCTTCCTCAGAGTCCTACATGTCCTCGGAGCTCAGTGACTCTGGCTTCTGCAGCGTGAGCACCGGGGAGTTCCGGCGCTTCCAGAGGCTGCTGGAGAAGCGGATGCGGCTGTACAACGCCCGGCTCCACCACCCGGCAGAGCCCTGCGAGAAGAGGGAGCGACGCGACAGCTGTCCCAAGAGCCACCGCGAGCTGCTGGAGGCCATTCCTGAAGCGCTGGCCATGCAGCCCCTGCTCCCGAACCCCCGGGCGGGAGTAGGGCACAGCAGTGACCCAGCCATGGGCTTCTCCCCCTGCGGTCTCTCCAGGTAAACACTATCATAAGAAAGACTGAATGGACGCATTAGAGCTTGGTTTGATAACTAGTACATAGTGGATGTCCTTAACTTGTCCTGTATTTCCAGGGTATCATCTGTCCAATTTCGCAAAGAAGACCCGCCCTGTTTGAACCGTCATAGTTCCAGCAGCGGGGCCCTCTTCAACCCATCACAAGGCCACACCTCCATGGGGATGCCCATCCTTTCCACATGCAGTACCCCTTCCAGCCACCACAGGCCGATGGTGCTCGGGAAACAGCATCAGGCCTCAAACTCAGTTGGGATTCTGAGGAGAAGTCGTACCCTGCACTACCGTCCGGCCCCCCACGAGTACCGCCGCCGGGCCAGCCACCCGGCGTCCCCCTCCTACACCACAGCAACGCTCGACAGCGGGGAGACCGTGGGACCCCAGGCCCCGGAGCAACGGGAGACACCTCCAAGTGTGTTAACGTCGAACCACGCCAGTCATGCTCCATCTCCCCACCCCCATCCCCATCCGACCGCTGTGAGCCATCCCCAGGGGACACACGGCCCCTTCTATAGCACCCATTTACCCCCCCATGACTGGCCTCAGCCGCGGGAAAGAAGCATTAAAACTGAGCTAGTGGTCCCCAAAGAAGAAAGAATCAGAAGGGCCAGACCACGAGAAGCCAACCTGCAGAATGACCCAGAGAAAGACAAGGATCTGCAAGCAGACCGGGTCCAGGACGAAGAGAGAAAACGGGAGTTTGTTGGAGGAAGCAAGAGCGACCCACACTGTTTCAACACCCTGAGTCTGCCTCCCCAGCCAGGGGACATAAATGAAACATGGCCTAAGCCAGCCAGTCGATTGTCTCAGGGCGGTGGGTGTGGCGGAGGTCTCTACAGCACCCTTGAATTGCACTCTAACCCCGGGCCTGGATCCATGCCGCAGTGGGCTGACAATGAAAAGCCAAATACAATCTCTACATCCAATCCCCACGCACACTCAACCCACATCACCAACACAAACCAAAACACTCGGCTCTCAAGAAACCAGCTACTAAGGAACAGGGCTTCCCGGCTCGCTGATGAGCGTGGCGGCATGAGCACCGACGAGGAGACCAATACAGAAATGCTCCAGGGTCGGTACTGGAGCCGCACAGAGAGGAGGGAACATCTGCTTATTGCCCGTGAGCAAAGACAGCAGCAGCAGCGGGCGAGGGGCGCACCAATGAGAGAGGGGCAGTACAACAGGGCAGTCACCGTGGGGGAGGACGGGAGCACAGAGAACCAAGTATGTGACGAAGACCAGTTCTTTGTGGAGGGGCGGTGCAACACTGTTCTTGAACTCAGCCAGAGGAAGTTAAATCATCTTCGGAACAGGAAACTGTACGATGATTGGACCACTGTAGAGGAGCTGTTGTCACATGGAATCAGAATGGACAGCAGGGAAAGCAAAGTCTGTCCCAGCAACCTGCTGACCGTCACCACCGTCTAACCGCTCAGTTTAGCCTAGCATCTGTGGGTGTGGGTACCGGTGTGTGTGTGTGTTCGGGATTTTGGTTATGATCTGTACAGCACCCTTAGTAGTGAGACACTATAGATTATAACAAATCAATAAGGGTCTACCCCTATTTTTTAATGAAAGTGTTGTATGTTAGGGTATTGTGCAACTTGATGTCGTATGGTTTTATTCTACATATATTTCACACATTTGATGAATAAATAAATAAATCCATATATTCTATAATTGGATTCTCAAGAGCAATGCCAAGTGGCCTAATTGTCCGAGCTATACGTCTTCGTTCACTGATGAAGCTTTTGGTGCATATGGCGGGAAGAGAAAAGTAAAAGTGTGATCAAAATGAAAAGATGCAGGTTTTACTGTCTACAATCAAAATATTGCTTAAGTTGGTGTTGTAAATATTACAAGACGTGCTGCTTCTTCATAACCTTTTCTAAGTTGACTTTCTTTCTACCATGAGCCAGGCCCTTTGACCCTACAATCTGCAGCGTGTTTACAGAACCCCTACATGACTGAACTTTACTGCCTTTCCTCATGTTGGATTATCTCAGACGATGGGCTTGTTTACATTCTAAAAAGGCCTGCACATTCAGAAAGCTGTTTGGGATGTGCAATAGTACCTCAGTAGTTCGTAACTCCTTACACAAAGTATTCACCCTTGAAGTCAGGTTCCATCTTATGGTGATACGAATCAGTTTACCCAAATAAAACTCATGCCACTTAGAAAAAAATAGTAAGAAAAACAACCTGTAGATATGGAAGCTTCTCATAACTATAGATATTTTTCATATCATCTTATTTAAGATAGTGTAACATTTTTATTGAATTGCCAAAAGGAGCCCCGTTGTGACTTTAGATGGAATGATTAACTGTGTTGTTTTATATTTAGCAGTTTAAATTTAGTAAGTTATACTTTCATAACTTTCTGAAAGCAGAAAAACAATTAGCAAAAACAATTATTAAAAAAGGTAAACAACTTTGTTTTAAAGTGTGAACTATACATAATTTGTTATTGACTTTACTAGTGTCATTGTACCATGTGCATATTTGATTTGTTTTACTATCCAGAATGTTAGCAAAGAGATTCAACATAGTGTTTTGTTTTGGATGCTCACTGATAGGTTAATGGATAATGTTGGTTTATCGCAGTTAAATACAAGCTCAGCACACGCAGACACACACATATATATAATATATATACATATATACATAAATGTATATACACATATGTGTTTATGTATGTATATATATATATATATATATATATATATATATATATATATACATATATATATATATATATATATATATATAATGTACCAATGTGAAGTTATCTCTTTGAAATACTAATGCTCCTTGTTTCACCTCCTTTCTTAGTAGTTTCTTGTACATAGTTGAATAGTTTGCTTTCAAATACGACAGACCTTCTGCGCTAAGCCATCGTTACTGGTGGATTGATGCGATGCACCAGGGGCCATACAACACACACCTGGTACACAGCCCTCCTTTACACGCAAACACGAGACAGGTTGAAGCACACTTTCAAAGCCAGAATACATTGTTATAGAGGACAATATTTTAAAATATTTTGGATTTTGTCGCAGCTGATCTAATAAAAGAGGTTTAATGAAATCTAGCATTCCGTGTTGGATTCTTTGGAGATGCACTACTACTATAGTGGTATGTACAGTACTCACACCTAGGGTAACGTGCACTACTACTATAGTGGTATGTACAGTACTCACACCTAGGGTAACGTGCACTACTACTATAGTGGTATGTACAGTACTCACACCTAGGGTAACGTGCACTACTACTATAGTGGTATGTACAGTACTCACACCTAGGGTAACGTGCACTACTACTATAGTGGTATGTACAGTACTCACACCTAGGGTAACGACGACGGCACCGTGAAGGATGATCTAAAAAGAAGTGCAGTATGGACCTTGAATTGAATCCAAAGTCCCAGTATTGATCAATTGCAGACCACAATGAGGAAATGCAGGGTTCGGGACGGTCTGGTCGCCCGAGGGGGGGATCAGCGGGCTGAGGGGGCCTTTGGTCCGGTGGGAGACCTGCTGGGGACATCAAGGTCGACCCTGGGCCCTAGAGAGCTGCAGGCGAAGGCTCCCCCCCCCGGAGATGTACCCAGTATAGAACCCAATGCTAGCAGCTTCGACAATAGTTAGTATCTGAGTTAACATCTCTGACACTAGTTTTTACTCTGATTTGTTTTTAACATCTCCAGTTTAGAGCTTATCTGACGTGTTTCTAACGTGTTATTCACCAGTTATGCTTGTTGAATAACATCATTGAAGCAGCGTCAGAAGGATTGCTAGCCCAATGCTAACACTAAACCACAGAGCTAACACTACAAAAATAATCAAGGACCTTTAAGTCTGAATAAACAAAACTACACACAAGAGCAAAATAATAACCACAGCTTTAATATATACTTATAAAAAAACTTTTTCCAAAATTTGCCACAAAAAGGACAATGGCTGTTCAGATAATCGTATCAATAAAAGAGATTAAGAGATCGCACACACAGCTAAACATAAAGAGCAAATTAAGAATTATTCTGACTTTATTCACAGGATTTTTCTAAAAAGTTAAGTTGTGTTTTTCGGGGGTTTGAAGGCTAAACGTAGAGAGGAGCTCTATGGTTCAGCCTGTAGTTTTTCCAGATCTTTTGGTGCAAAGATCAATCCATACCGCCAATTTCATGTTGTTTGTATGACTGTGAAACCAGACTCCCTGCAAAGTAAAATAAAAAATAATACTGTTAAGTTAACATTCTACCCAAAAATACATTTCCCCACTCGAGTCTATGTTAAATCTTTTTTTTATTCAATTGAATTTGCAGTGGCAACACTTTATAAGGCTATTCATCTCCTGCCAAGACCTACATTCACAAGCTAGAACATGAAATACAGACGATAAACCAGAGCAGCAGAAGTGCATTAATTAAAAGCAACCTGTGGAAATCTGAAAAGTTGCTATTTCTTTATATTAATAAACAGAAGCATGTTTATTATTAACTGCCAATATTGTTACTGGTTAAATCCTGGTTAAAAACCACAAAGCTGCCATAATACCACTCTTATACTTCAGATAAAATAAAAGTAATTAGAAAATCAATAAAGTTGAACTTGAACTGCCACAGCCAAAAAATCAAGGTGCACATTTGTAATTGATATTTAGATGTAGTAGTAGTACATCAGAGATATATAGATGTAGTAGTGTGTCAGAGATGTATAGATGTAGTAGTAGTAGTATGTCAGAGATATAAAGATGTAGTAGTATGTCAGCGATATATAGGCAACCTTTGCTTATATTGAAAGCACAGAAAGTTCCACTAAAGCACACACACTCACACACATAATAATAATAATAATAATAATAATAATAATAATAATAAAAACATCACAAACCCAGGGAGGAGCGAGGCAGGAGAAGGAGGGTCAAAGGCCAAGCAGGAAATAGACAGAAACTAGCCACAAAAGTATAGCCAGCTACCACTCATTCAAAAGAGGTTATTTAATTTATGAAGCAACAACATCTAAAATTAACTCTACAAACGATTGACAGAATGAGACAAAGTACTGTGCATAGTATTATACAGCAATAATCTGGAATTAAACTATTCCACAATAGCACATATGTTAATGATGAAAGTACGTACATTAGCCTTAGCATCAATCAGTGACTCAATAGCTGGGATTGACAATGACTGTTGTCATGGTTACCAGGGATGCCCAGATGGCCTCTTTAAAGGACAACGCTGATGTCAACCGAGGGCTCTCTCTAGCCGACTCTTACGAACACATGAGATTCTTTGGGCTTTGTCTGTAGGCGCCAGCACGACCCTTATAAAGTGTTGCTCTGTGGGCCGCCACTAGGGGAGCCACTGAGCGGGACTAGTTCTGGGACTCACTGTGGGCAGCAGCGTCCTGACCCCCGGCCACGCCTCCTTCCACTCTGCCCTTCGTCCCTCCTCCTCCTCCTCCTGCGGCCCCCGCCCCAGACGGAGCCTCGGCGGAGGAGACGGGCCGCTCGCCCCCCCGGTCTGCCGCGCGGTAGGCCTTGGGCCTGAAGGAGAAGTCTTTCTCTTTACCTTTGGAGCCTTTGGGCCGTCCCGCCGTCTTCTTCTTGGACTTGCCGTCCCCCTTCACGCCCAGCAGGGGGTGCACCTCTGAGGGGGGAACACAGAGCAACAGAGTGCAGGTCAGACCAATGGCCCTCATGGACGTAGAAGTCACTCCTTGAGCCATCTACAAGTGCAGAACGTAGAACACTAGTGCGCGGCCAGGTCTGTATCCTCTCTATTCTGTAGTTGGGCTTCATGGTGTCTCACTGGTCAGACTGAAGATGAAACTAAAGACAGCAGACTGGCTCACGACCGGTTGACCGCAACGGTTCACTTTGATTTGCTTCAGAATCACCTCTGGATCAGAGATCTGGATCCTGGGCCTGGATCCTGGCAGGGATCTGGAGGAGCGTATATTTGGCTAAGTGTGAACACTACCTCGGGCAGTTAGAATCAACCCTTTTAGGGATTCAGGAGGATTAAGGAGACTCGGGTCTCTTACTAGGGTTGGGTAAAAATATCGATTCATGAATGAACTGCAATTTATTTGTTCTCGATTCAATTTCATTTCAGATTTTTTTTTGATCGATTATTTCGGTAAAAAGCACTATACACTTTTACATTTGTCCATCTTATGATTATTACTTTTATTTGTTCTAAACCAATACAAATAGGTATATGTAATAATATTTAGGTATTTTGTCATCTGCACGTATTATTGAATCGATATCGGAGCAATTGGATCAATATCGAATTGAATCAAATCGTTACCTAAAGAATTGGAATTTAATTGAATTAGTGAGGTACCTGGCAATACCAAGCCCTATCTCTTACCGTCACTGGGCTCCCCTGCAGCTCTAGGGTGGTGGGCCCTTTCTCTTAACAGGAGTAAGGAGACTCAGGTCTCCTACCGTCACTGGGCACCCCCTGCAGCTCTAGGGTGGTGGGCCCTTTCTCTTAACAGGAGTAAGGAGACTCAGGTCTCCTACCGTCACTGGGCTCCCAGCAGCTCTATGGCGGTGGGCCCTTTCTCTTAACAGGAGTAAGGAGACTCAGGTCTCCTACCGTCACTGGGTTCCCAGCAGCTCTATGGCGGTGGGCCCTTTCTCTTAACAGGAGTAAGGAGACTCAGGTCTCCTACCGTCACTGGGCTCCCTGCAGCTCTAGGGTGGTGGGCCCTTTCTCTTAACAGGAGTAAGGAGACTCAGGTCTCCTACCGTCACTGGGCTCCCTGCAGCTCTAGGGTGGTGGGCCCTTTCTCTTAACAGGAGTAAGGAGACTCAGGTCTCCTACCGTCACTGGGCTCCCAGCAGCTCTATGGCGGTGGGCCCTTTCTCTTAACAGGAGTAAGGAGACTCAGGTCTCTTACCGTCACTGGGCTCCCCTGCAGCTCTATGGTGGTGGGCCCTTTCTCTTAACAGGAGTAAGGAGACTCAGGTCTCTTACCGTCACTGGGCACCCCCTGCAGCTCTATGGTGGTGGTGCGGGCCTTCTTCTTAGCCGGCCCTCCATCGGCCGAGGGCTGCCTCTGCTTCTTGTCGCCCGTGCCCAGGCCCTCCTCTGTGGGGGTCACCTGACCAGAGGCCTCGGGTGGGGGTCCGAAAGGGTTCTCCTCTGGGTCCTCCACCTCTGGGGCGATCGGCAGGTACAGCAGGGCTTTGTAGTCCTCAAGCTCCTCATCACTGCACAGAAGGATGCAAACCAGCCTTGATTACATTTTCGCTGTGCTGGCGGCTGGGACCAAGAAAACAAACAGGTTTTCATTGTTCCATTTCCAAAAGACTTGTGAACCCTCCTGATGTCACTGACATCCCTTTGGTTTCCCTCGGCAGATCTGTCTGGCCTCTCCTAAACGTTTAAAGGGGCCGTGAATAGGATCTGGTGCCCTCTACTGGTGATGTTGCAGTTTGGGGCTGAATCCTCCCGCCTATCGCCCAATGCCAGGTTTAATAGAGCAGTACCGATCCTATTCTTTGGTAAACACTGTGGACTCATCGCTGTGATCGTGTCTTTAGTAACCCGTGTATGATCCCTGTAATTCGGAGCATGAAGATCGGTTGAATATCCAATACATTTAAAAATTGTAACAAGATTCTTGCACCATTCTTAAAGTCAAATTTAAGACCAACACATATATAAATTAAAATGTCTGAAAAATAATTTGATAGAAAAGGGAATTTATTGAGTCACTTATAAGACCTTACTATCAACCTCATTTTGAGTGAAACTTCACATCTTAAACAGCGTACTTTCATACTAAGAAATATGGAATCTGTTATGCAGTTCTGACCATGACCTAGCTTGCTGAACTTGATTTGACTCCACTGAAAAGGAAACAATGTGAACATAGCGTATTTCTTTTATAGTTTTAGATATTATTGTCTTTTATTTATTTGTTTATCTTTTTTCAAACCCATTTAAATGTATGCAAGTGTTAAATGTGTAAAATAATAAATAACTGAAAAAATAAATAACTATCCTGTGTCAAATAGCACAAAGGATAACTTGGAAAGTTGGAAAAAGAAAACATCAAACAAATGTGAATAGATGACACAACAAGAGCCTTGGTCAACCGGTCAACAGACCAAAGTCATTCAACATCTCCTGCCAGACATAACTCCCAAACTCTTTAAGATATGTGGCGTAGTTCTTCTCCTTTCTTCTCAATTTCCCGTTCTGTCCGCCAACTCTCCTTTCTTCTTCTTGCATCTTTTTCTCATCGTATTGGATTTTGTGATAAATTCGGCCACCTTGGTGCCTGTTGTATTCTCAGCCTTTTCTGCCATGCTGTCTGCATCCTTTTCCAGTGTTCTGCATACATTTGCAATGGTCTTTCTTTACCTGCGCAGCTCCTCAAGCTCATCTTCAGCCCGTTTGCTTTTTCCCCGTTCTTCCGTCTTCTGCTTTTTGTTCCTCTCCTCTTCCAAGTGCATCCTGTATCTCCTGCGTGGTGTTCCACACTCAGTGAGCAGCTCTTTGGTTAGGGGCACCTTCCCCACTCCACCACACACCCTCACAAATGAGTCTCTGAGAGACTAGTGTCCTCCTCCATATTGCTCATCTCCACCTCCTTGTTTATGGAGGACCCACGCTCCACAGTAGCTTGTCCATGAGACAGCAGCAGCAACTTTTCAACAAAGCTCCAAAGTTTTGGAAAACCCTTCGTGGCCTTGTGCAGGAACATGTCCACTGTTGCTCTTCCATCAGACACACTGAAGGCCAGGAATTCCTCTCCTCTGGCCTCACTGAATAGGAACTTCTGAAACTGCTGAGCAATCTCATCACCTGTGTTTAGAACAACAAAAGCACATTTTTTCCAACTAATACTATAGCTTTTGAAAATCACAAGATGTAAGATTTTATTAAATATATCCTGTAAAATTAACATATTAGGCAGCAGGACATTTGTTATGTCTGACAGTATGTGTATTGGGTATATTTAATTATATAACACAACACTATTAACAAACAATATTTATCAAAGATACTGAGAACAGGTTAATAACATTTAAAGAAGGTGCCCAAATATTATCTATGTTGAACTCAAGGTAGTTATTAATTCCTTATGTCAACATATATTACCAGCTGTGACTCCTCCTGTCACTTCTTGTCCTGCACAAATTTCAGGATGAGGGCCTTCATTTTTTGGAGGCACATGTCAGTCTCTGAGTACATCTTGGAGGGGTCAAATCTGGAGAGGTCATCGATGGATGTTTGTACTTGCAACCTCTGATTATTGCGCACTTGCACTTTGACTCTAACTTGTTTTATTATGAGTAACTGCAGGCAGTGATCTCCTGTTCTGTACAGTATGTGTGTAATTTAAATATTTGACCACAAGGGGGCCTCAAGCAATATTTCTTACTGTAGCTTTATTTCTTATTTCAAATTGCTACAGAACTACAGAACAGGAGATCAATGCCTGCAGTTAAATTATGTTTTAATATATTTGTTGTCTCTGTATTTAATGTCCTGTCTGTAACTTTATATTGTATAGGCCTAGTTGTTATCCAATCTTAACAGGTATCATTTGAGAATAAGACCCCATGTCTAAAAGAGATTAACTATAAGGTTAAAGAAAAAGTTTCTTATTGATTTGCACCTACAGAGATCAAAAATCTATTGAAGGAGAACACACTGACAGTGAACACTACACACAGACACACACAATTTAATTAATTTACTGTTTGGAATACTTACATTAAAATGATCCAGCATGTCTTCCGCTCTGGAGTGGCCCATGAACTGTGATCCATAGTACCGCGATATGACATGGCTGTCGGTGTCGTCCGTGGTCCAGTACCTCACATGGATATCCATCTTTTTGCTTTTAGCGGTTTTGTTCATACTCTCGTCGAACATGAGGACGTACTGTTTGTCGTTTAAGCTGCTTGACAGCTCTCTTTTTATGAAAGATGCAATGCCGTATTTGGCCAGATAGGCCGTTTTGTTTTAACCACAGGTGAACGACTTCGCAAACTCCGAATCTGGGAACATAGCAGCCAAGACGCTACTAATGTCCTCGTTCGATTTGAAGGATTGTGTCTACTCAACGTGTGGAGAACCCACAATACCTCCGCCTTCTGGGTTTCTGGTGGCGACACAGAGCTGGTTAACATCGTCTGATGTGCAGTACTAGCCACGGATGCTGAACTTTTCGGTCCACTTCTTTCAAATAATACGGGCATCGGTGTAGTCCCGCTAGCTGCCGCGGAGTATCGGATATGTTTCTGCAAGCTCATGTGGGACTCAAGAGCTTTTGCTCCCATGGTCCCTAGTATGAATGACTTTCAGCATAAACGACACCTTGCCTCATAGTCACCTGCCTTCTCCAACCACCCCCGAAACCTATCCTCCTCCAACCATTTCTCATTGAATTTGCACCGTCCCATCCTGAAAGTAGCGCCAGTTGGCCTACTGATGTCAACCGTCACTAGCTAAAAGTAGCGCCAGCCAGTTAGCCTACTGATGCCAACGTTAGCATCCTGAAAATGCCGTAATTAAAAGACACACTATGTGATTTGTTGTGTGCGACAATTTCCCCTTTAGTCTTAAAAAACCCTCTGCAAAATGTAATCCCTAGAGCAAATTTAAGACAATTTATGGCCTTAATTTCACACAAAATAAAGTAAGACTTTTTAAGGACCTGCAGGAACCATGTGTAAACAAGGATTTTGTACACGGTCCCGATGGATCTGTGCTGCTATGTATTTCACTTCAGTCTGGAGACTCCTGCCGGTTCATTATCTTAGAAGGTCAAAGGCGGGGGAACTCCCCCTGGCCAGCTGCACCCTCATGACGCTCAGAAACTATATGTGTTAAATGGAAACAAAGCGTTCATCCAGTCGTGGTCTTTGTTGGCCTGTTGCATCTGTAGCCAGCAACTGGAGGGTTGGGCGGGAAATGAGGACCGCCGTATGGGATACACTTTGGAGAGTCAACTTTCTGTTTTGTAAACTATAGCCGATAAACTTAAAATAAAGATGGGCAGGATGTTGCCTAGGTTTGAATAACTGACTCTGCAATGGGAGTCACTCACACACCAGCTATCTTTAAACATGACCCCCTAATTAACAGGGATGGTGTTCCTCATGAGGCCTGTTTTTAGATCAGGCTGATGCAGACAACATGTTGTAAAGCTAGTATTGGCCAATACAAATAAGGCAATGGGAAAAGAGCTTGAATACCCATTTGTTATACGAGACATGAATAAGTGATTATCGCATTGAAGTCACTTACCTGCTGCAAAATGCAACAATGGGGTCCACAGTGGTGACATCCACCTCCTCATCCTCTGCAGCATCTCCACCTGAAGCACACCAACAGAGCCAAATCAAAAACACACTCAGCAGCAGCAGCAGCCCACCGTACTGATATGCAAAGTGCGCCCACCCGTCTGCTCCGGTTCACTCTTGTCCTCGTCTTCGATGTCAAACTCAGACTCCCTCTCCTCGTACTCCACGTTCTCGTCCAGCTCCTTGAAGTCTGGGGCGAAGGCACTCCAGTTTTCCTTTAACCAGGAGAAGCAAATGGTGATCAGGTGCAGTGTTTCCGCTAGAAAGAAATTGGTGCCGGTCATATGACCTGGAAGGTTTCATTTTAACGTTTTTTTTTTTTTTTTTTACTTCTTTCGATCTCTGGCAGCTGTGAAGCGTGGGTTAGGGTTAGGGTTTTCAAAATGTATCGAGAGTGTCTCTGCTGCTTGCAATGCGCATGAGCCTCGTGGCTCTTCCTTCCCCAAGGCGGCTTCGCTGAGCAGTCTTTATTAGAGCTTAGATCGGGCCCAGAAAATCAAGCCCGGCCCGGCCCGACACGTCAACTGTAATTATGAGTCAGATTTCAACCCAACATTTTTACATAGTTACACAATACATGTGTAACTTTATACACATTTGTTACTTAGGCCTACTCTGCTGAATATATGTGTAAGGAATAATGTATAGAACGCCGGTCATTTGCCAAAACGAAAAAATAACTTCACATGGTGTGTCTTTTTACAATGTAATCGTTACCAGCATTCGTAGTCTTGATCAGCAGTGAGATAGTCCGCCAAAGACGGTGACGTCGCTTAGCAACCGAAGACGCTGGGGTTGACAAGTTACCGGACTACTACCCATGCAAGTGAACGGAGCGTTCCACGGCATTGAGAAGAACCGTGTAATAAAGGCCTATAATATTTCTGTTTATGGCATAGATTACTCCTCAGATTAGGCCAATAAAGCAATGATAAAAAAAAACTAGAAAAAACACAAACGGCCCGGCCCGACCCGGCCCGAGGATAGTGGTGGGAGATATCGGGGGGCCAGGTCGGGTCAATGAAAAACCCCCATTGTTTAACATGAATTGGCTAAACAAATGACCGCTGTAGCATATTTAAACACAATTCAAATTGTGCAGAGAATTATTTCCATTGGTCATTCTGAGACATTTAGAATTTTCAGTCCTCCTCATTTTTTGACCGGTAATTACCGGACAACTTAAACTCTGATCAGGTGATGGCGGCATTTCACCGGAATCTACCACATCTGACTGGATTAGTAGAGTTCCCTTACCACTTGGTTCTGGGCCCAGATGGACACAACGCCACTGGAGATGGAGGTGATGATTGGTCGCACAGGATGCCACTAGAGAGGGGTCAAAGTTCATAGTGGGTAAAACAATATGACTGCAAAAAACGAACCAAACAAGTTGAAATGTTGTGCCTGCACCTCGTTCAACATTCAGTAGTTGTCTGGGTGTTTACTGCCTGCACCTCATTTCAACATCTAAACCACTAAGGTCAAACTGCAACATATTCCTCCTCATCCAAAGGGACCACTGAGCCATGAGCGTCGTTGTGTTCACATCTATAAGGGACCAAATAGACCTTCCACATGTGTGAGGTATGTACTCATGCAGGCACTATGATAAGAGTGGGAGGCCCTTACCGCCACGTCCAACAGCAGCTCCCCCCTGGTACCGTGCAGGATCTTCACCAGGTTGCCGATGCTCTTCTCCCAGATGTACAGTGCATGCTGCCGGGCGGAGCCGGCCACAATGTACTCTCCGTCTCCAGAGAAGCAGCAGCGCTTCCAGGGAGTTCTGATCACAGAAGGGTGATTGATGAAGGCATAGTGGCGATGCTGATGTCGGGAAGGATACCGACATAAGCATCCAATACGTGGATGATGTGTGTAAGTGTCTGTCTGATCATGATAATGTTTCTGTTTCTGATTGCATCTGTGCGTGCCTGTTCGTGCTTGTCTGTGCTGTTAATATATTAGCAGCAGTCTTTAGTTCCAGTAGGCACTTTCCCCTCTAATTAACTATTCTGTCGGTTCTAGTGTGTTGCAGTGACTGCAACTGAATGCCTGGATTCTCCTTATGGTTAACCGGCCAGAACTGATTTAAAATGTTTTGCCTGTATAGATATATAAATGTGTGTCAATTATGGCATCCATTGTATTCCTGACCATCCCTGGGAGGAGGGATCCCCCCTCCTCAAGATTTCTTCCTTGCTAGTTAAGGGAGTTTTTGTGGTGTCATAAATATTTGGCCTGTTAAGCCCTTTGAGACTGTAACGGTGATTAAGGGCTATACAAATACATTTGAACTACATGATTTAATGAGGCCTGTTTGTAGAATACGACCGGGGGTGTTGTTGGGGGCCACTGATCACCTGTTGACCAGATCCTGGAGCTTCTGCAGGGGCTCCGGCTCCCCGTCCTTGCCACACGTGAGGATCTCCCTGCCGTCGTACACCCTGATGATCCGGTCCGCCGTGTTGATGAGGAAACAACTGCAGCACAGACCAAAGGAGGGAACACGGGAGAATCAGCATCAGAGCAGAGAAAGGTCCACTTTTCGGTCCACTTCCCCCTCTATTCACGGGGGTTAGTGTTATACAACAACCAGTACGGCCCTGTGCTATATACAGTGGGGCAAAAAAGTATTTAGTCAGCCACCAATTGTGCAAGTTCTCCCACTTAAAAAGATGAGAGAGGCCTGTAATTTTCATCATAGGTAAACCTCAGCTATGAGAGACAAAATGAAAAAAAAAAATCCAGAAAATCACATTGTCAGATTTTTTTAAGAATTTATTTGCAAATTATGGTGGGAAATAAGTATTTGGTCAATAACAAAAGGTCATCTCAATACTTTGTTACATGCCCTTTGTTGGCAATGACAGAGGTCAAACGTTTTCTGTAAGTCTTTACAAGGTTTTCACACACTGCTGCTGGTATTTTGGCCCATTCCTCCATGCAGATCTCCTCTAGAGCAGTGATGTTTTTGGGCCTTCGCTGGGCAACACGGACTTTCAACTCCCTCCAAAGATTTTCTATGGGGTTGAGATCTGGAGACTGGCTAGTCTCCAGGACCTTGAAATGCTTCTTACGAAGCCACTCCTTCGTTGCCCGGGTGGTGTGTTTGGGGTCATTGTCATGCTGAAAGACCCAGCCACGTTTCATCTTCAGTGCCCTTGCTGATGGAAGGAGGTTTTCACTCAAAATCTCACGATACATGGCCCCATTCATTCTTTCCGTCACACGGATCAGACGTCCTGGTCCCTTGGCAGAAAAACAGCCCCAAAGCATGATGTTTCCACCCCCATGCTTCACTGTAGGTATGGTGTTCTTTGGATGCAACTCAGCATTCTTTCTCCTCCAAACACGACGAGTTGAGTTTTTACCAAAAAGTTATATTTTGGTTTCATCTGACCATATGACATTCTCCCAATCCTGTTCTGGATCATCCAAATGCTCTCTAGCAAACTTCAAACGGGCCAGGACATGCACTGGCTTTAGCAGGGGCACACGTCTGGCACTGCAGGATTTGAGTCCCTGGCGGCGTAGTGTGTTAGTGATGGTAGCCTTTGTTACTTTGCTCCCAGCTCTCTGGAGGTCATTCACTAGGTCCCCCCGTGTGGTTCTGGGATTTTTGTTCACCGTTCTTGTGATCATTTTGACCCCACAGGGTGAGATCTTGCGTGGAGCCCCAGATCGAGGGAGATTATCAGTGGTCTTGTATGTATTCCATTTCCTAATAATTGCTCCCACAGTTGATTTCTTCACACCAAGCTGCTTACCTATTGCAGATTCAGACTTCCCAGCCTGGTGCAGGTCTACAATTGTGTTTCTGGTGTCCTTTGACAGCTCTTTGGTCTTGGCCATAGTGGAGTTTGGAGTGTGACTGTTTGAGGTTGTGGACAGGTGTCTTTTATACTGATAAGGAGTTCAAACAGGTGCCATTAATACAGGTAAACAGCCTCTTAAAGAAGAAGAAGTTACAGGTCTGTGACAGCCAGAAATCTTGCTGGTTTGTAGGTGACCAAATACTTATTTTCCACCATAATTTGCAAATAAATTCTTAAAAAAAATCTGACAATGTGATTTTCTGGATTTTTTTTTTCATTTTGTCTCTCATAGCTGAGGTTTACCTATGATGAAAATTACAGGCCTCTCGTCTTTTTAAGTGGGAGAACTTGCACAATTGGTGGCTGACTAAATACTTTTTTGCCCCACTGTATATAGATCTTTAGTTGAGGAAGGTAACTTCTACTTTACCTGCCCTTGCGTGCAAACTCAATGGACTTGATGGCGGTTGTGTTGCTGGTGCCTGTGGTGACCCTGAAGGAGGCCACCAGCTCCTGGGTGTTGGTGTTCAGGACCAGGATCTACGCAGACAACACTTGACATTTACTTGGAGGTTCCAAACATATTTCTATCAATGTTGTTCTCCACATCTTGAAGATGGGGGGGGGGGGGGGGGGTTCTCAACATCTTGCCTTCTACAAGCCTAAAGTCCCATGAAGGACGCCTTGTTTACAAAGGAAAGTCATAGTGTTTCTGTAACGGCCAACAGACCGAACAGCAGTACAGCTTCCATCATTAGGCAATGTCAAGGTTAACTATTTAAAAATATTCTCGTGAATCTCAAATCAATGGACTTTCTTTCTCATTGAAACCATTTAATTATGACCTGCACTTGTCATTTCCTCAAGATCCTCCACAAACCCATCACTCACCCTGGTGATAAAACCCTGTTTCATCCCAAAATCTATTAAGAGCATAAAAGGGGCGTCAATATAGCACTACAGGTTCTGGATACGGTGAGTGCATAGAGTGAGTGTTGAGAACCGAGGACAGCTTCAGAAACTATGCTAGTAAACAATGCTGAAGATGTCAGCAATAGCGCTGACCTTTCCCTTGGCGTTTCCAGTGTAGATGAACTCTCCCCGTCTGTCAAAGGCGGCCACCACGTTGAGGTCTGAGTCGTCGTCAACAGGCAGGACCACGTGTTTGGAATCTGACAGAGTCAACAACACTGGAGCCGACTTCATGGGACAGACCAGAACTTTGTCCCTGAAACACAGACAGCATGTGTAACGTAAATATACACTTAAAAAACTAAACACTTATCCCTTGCAAGAGCCATTGAACCCCCTCCACAGCCTGGTAATAAGTCTCAAATGAGTGTGAACATAGTTATCTGTGCAATTTTGTCACCGTTACTGAAACATCACGATGAGGCGGTGTTTGTGGATGTGCTGAGCTCTGCCTGGGCAGTGGTTGATGTTGATTGCTACTTCCAAGAGAGGGTTATGCTTCTCGAATACTTATACTGTAACACCAGTGTGTGAAGCATTTCATGTACGACATTGCTCGTACACAACGACGGCACTGAACGTCTTCCAAACATGTGCTGTCTGAATGATGATATCATCGTCTATAATAAATAATGAGTCATCAAACATGTTGATCCACTTACAGGTCTCTTGGATGATACTGGAGTTTTAGGATTGGCGATGGAAACCGGAATCTCTGGTCGCAGTCCCCCGTCAGGACGTCCCACTGAGACACGATGTTGTCTGTTGAGGCGCTGACCAGCTTGTGGCCATCTCGACTCCAGCTGTAGGTAGAGAACAACTGTGTAAGACTAAGAAGGCACGCGTGCGTGTCAAACACCCTCTCTAATTTATTTGATTATTAACTGTAGCTTGCGCTTTAGGCAGTCCTAGAAATTGAGCTTGAGCATACGCACATTTTGCAATTGACAAGTAACGAACAATAGTCTAGCTACAGTTGTGTCTGCTGTATTTCACCATAAGGAGCACACGGGGTGGATGTGGGCGCTGATGATCTTAGCGATGCCTCGCGTGAGGAAGTCCCAGATGACAATGCGCCCGTCGTTGCAGCCCACCGCCAGCAGGGTGCCCCAGCGGTTGAAGGTGCAGGTGAGGGCCATACTGATGCAGTCGAGGGTGCCATCTGCCTCCTGTCAAAAGTATTAAACAAGCACGACTGAATGAGTTCAAGTGAAGACAAATCACCCAAAACAATCAATGCCATTCTAATGTAGGGTCACATAGTGATCCCATCGTGAGATAAAATGCTAATTGTATTTGTTTTTAATACGCCCACTCGGAATGGATATCCTTATCTGAGCCGACATGGGACAACATTTTTATCCACTGAGTATGTAATGTGCATGTTCACTTAAAACACGGCTGGACATTAGTCACAGGTATAAATACTAAAAGACGATGAATGATGAAAGAATAGATCCAGGTCACTAGAGTCCTGGTGATGACGTTAGTGGGTCCACTACAGAGTCCTGGTGATGACGTTAGTCGGTCCACTACAGAGTCCTGGTGATGACGTTAGTCGGTCCACTACAGAGTCCTGGTGATGACGTTAGTCGGTCCACTACAGAGTCCTGGTGATGACGTTAGTCGGTCCACTAGAGTCCTGGTGATGACGTTAGTGGGTCCACTACAGAGTCGTGGTGATGACGTTAGTGGGTCCACTACAGAGTCCTGGTGATGACGTTAGTCGGTCCACTACAGAGTCCTGGTGATGACGTTAGTCGGTCCACTACAGAGTCCTGGTGATGACGTTAGTGGGGCCACTACAGAGTCCTGGTGATGACGTTAGTCGGTCCACTAGAGTCCTGGTGATGACGTTAGTGGGTCCACTACAGAGTCGTGGTGATGACGTTAGTCGGTCCACTATAGAGTCGTGGTGATGACGTTAGTCGGTCCACTACAGAGTCCTGGTGATGACGTTAGTCGGTCCACTACAGAGTCCTGGTGATGACGTTAGTGGGTCCACTACAGAGTCCTGGTGATGACGTTAGTCGGTCCACTAGAGTCCTGGTGATGACGTTAGTGGGTCCACTAGAGTCCTGGTGATGACGTTAGTCGGTCCACTACAGAGTCGTGGTGATGACGTTAGTCGGTCCACTACAGAGTCCTGGTGATGACGTTAGTCGGTCCACTACAGAGTCCTGGTGATGACGTTAGTCGGTCCACTAGAGTCCT
This sequence comes from Pollachius pollachius, assembly GCF_949987615.1. Lineage (NCBI taxonomy): Eukaryota > Metazoa > Chordata > Actinopteri > Gadiformes > Gadidae > Pollachius > Pollachius pollachius. The sequence goes on along the minus strand of NC_136945.1, from coordinate 915,077 downwards.
GGTGATGACGTTAGTCGGTCCACTACAGAGTCCTGGTGATGACGTTAGTCGGTCCACTACAGAGTCCTGGTGATGACGTTAGTGGGTCCACTACAGAGTCGTGGTGATGACGTTAGTGTGTCCACTACAGAGTCCTGGTGATGACGTTAGTGGGTCCACTACAGAGTCGTGGTGATGACGTTAGTGGGTCCACTACAGAGTCGTGGTGATGACGTTAGTCGGTCCACTACAGAGTCCTGGTGATGACGTTAGTCGGTCCACTACAGAGTCCTGGTGATGACGTTAGTCGGTCCACTACAGAGTCCTGGTGTTGACGTTAGTCGGTCCACTACAGAGTCCTGGTGATGACGTTAGTCGGTCCACTACAGAGTCCTGGTGATGACGTTAGTCGGTCCACTACAGAGTCGTGGTGATGACGTTAATAAGTCCAGTACAGAGTCCTTGTGATGACTAACCTCGGGGTAGTTCTGACCAAACGATTCTTCAGACAGAAATCAGCCATCAGCCCAGTATGGAAGGAAGCAAATTAGCCTTCATTAGAGTAAACCTTTCAGAGTAAATCGTTGCAATTAAAATACACATCCATAAATAAGAAGCTGATGATAGTACGCGTTCTGTTTAATGAATTAAAGTGCAACGGACGTTTTAAAGTCATCGTTGACCAGATTATCCATGTATGGCGCTAGGTAGCTAATGAGTTAGAATAGCTAACTTCGCAGTAATCGATCAGAAACAGACACAGACACATCTCAACATGTTATGAAACACATAAATACATAGCTTACCGAGTAACTCTAAATTCATGTTTGCAATCAGAGATTCCGTCTATTAACTCTGAAAATGCTACGACCACAACATTTAGCGCTTAGCTTCGTTGCTAACAACAACCAATGCGACTGGCGCTCATAGAGGACCACAAACAAAGTGTTCTCAAACATGCCTGTATTAAATAAAGATTACATTATGAAGAATAACAACCAATACAATGATTATATGTATTTATACAATGCAACACAAATACAATTAATATATTTCATATTTCTAATTACACGAAAGAAAAGCAATTTCCAATCGTTTAATGATATATTATCCTGTTAAAGTTGCAGTAGATGCTATGTAACATTTAGTAAAATGCGCTATGAGAAACGGAGTACGGAGGGAAGGAGATATTTTATGTTTGATTAGATTCAAACTCTTAATCTCTTCTAGATATATATATATATATATATATATATATATATATATATATATATATATATATATATATATATATATATATATATATATATATATAAAGATTATTAAGACGCAGCTTGCCTGCGGATTCAGCACACTCTTTTGTGGAGACCAGGGGCAATTTTCAAAAGCAAGTCAGGTCTCTTATGTTTGGTTAGGTCCAAGCCACCATCCAAATACTACCAGGTTTTCTTGTGATATCTCAAAGATCCAAATCTTGTGTTGGGGTCAAATGACGGACAGAGTCTGTATTTATGGACAAATTGGACATATATGAGGGTTAAAGGCAAGGGCGTATGAACCGGGGGGGACGGAGGGGACATGTCCCCTCCAGTATTGTAGACAGGCGCATTTGTCCCACCTAAAAATTATACCGGGGAGAAAAATATTTTATTTTATTTTGAAAGCGCAACACAGCGTCTTGTCACTGCTTCTTATTCTAAAAAACTGGATGATTGAGCGTGCAATTAAATAATTGATTTGATATTTATCAGTTCATTACTGCCATTCAAAATGTCTTTTCCTTTACATTTACAAATGTATCTTTTTAGTAGAATAAAATATATTTGTGAATTTTTTCAGTGTAGTTAATTTATGACATATTTCTGTTCAAACCATTAATGGATCTGTCAGGTTTCCGATATGTGTCCCTCCCAATTTTAAACTCATTCCTACGCCCCTGGTTAAAGGAGACATATTATAGTGTTTTCGCAACAAGTAAACATAGTATTTGAGTTCCAGAAAACATTTTTTTGAAGCTGTTTGCTGGAAATGGCTTTTACGAAAGAAATCTCCCCTACCGCTATTCCCCTCTGTTTCAGTCCCTTCAGAATGCGCTGTTTCTGGTGTCTGTAGCTTTAATGCAAATGAGCTGCTGCCCATTGACCAATGAGCTGTCAGACTGAACCACAGCATGGAGGAGAAGGGATTGTTGCCGTTTGCTGACTCCTGGAGCCGAGTTCCCCCCGCCAGAGCTGCTCGTCTGCTGGTCCACAAAATCGTAGCTATGCTCTGATTGGAGGAGAGTGGGGAAGTGGGAGGTAATATTCAAATGCCCCCTTCCTACATAGAAGGGGGCGCCGAAACTGACTGGCTCGTTTGGTTACTGTAGGCATGGTATTTTCAGAAATGCATATCTCACTCAAAAAACCATGTACTGACTTTTTTCAAAGTTTGTATGCGTGTGGGAGCACCAGAACAACACCCCAAATCCAAGGAAAATTGTTGTTTTCATAATATGTCCCCTTTAACCGTCTAAGTCAATGGTATTTAAAATAGTATTTGAGTGTAAACTCTAGAAAATAGAATGGCACATATGTGGCGCATGGATAGGTCATGCTCTCGATGACAAAAGTCGTTAAGAAAATTGCATGGAGGATTAAAGCTTCAAATGTCTTTGAGCAGCACTCGCCCAATTATTACATTAGTGATGTTGGTTTGCAGAAATATCCGGTTCTCAAGAGTCCACAAAATACATTTTTCGATCAAACTACTGATTGGATGGAGAAAACACAAAAGTAGGTTGAATGATCCCAATATCTTTATTGAAAGGGCAAGTAAGGCATTGACATTAAAACTCACACCAATACTGTCCATTAGCAATGGATTTGCATATACATAACTTACATTTTGCATTGAAATGTTGTAATTCTAACAAAATACTTCCAACATACTCCTGATCTTGCAGACAGTAAACAGGTATTCGATCAAGAAGTACTTTGACTTTCTAGAGTTCCAGTATGTAGGCAAACGACTGGAGCTTTCAGGATTCATGAGGTTAGAAGACACTTGCTTAAATGAAACCGTGTACTTGTCATGAGATAATGACGGTGTGAATGATCCAATTATTCATTTACAAGTGATTCCTAAACACTAACCTAAGCCTGTATCTTATCGCCCTTTGAGAACAGTTTGAGCAGAGTATTGTTGCTAGCCACGAGTCAGTCAAGGCCCTCTTTGACTTTGACTCGATGTCTGAGGAATAATCACACCCAGCGATTATTCCTTACTTCCCTCTCAAGAAAAAACACACTTAAAAAATAAGAGCGCCGAATAAAGTATCCACATGCAATTCACTGGTCTGTACATAGGAAGATAAGAAAGTTCTGGAACGCTGAAAGACAAGGACCAGCCACACATGGAAACGCTCCACGGCTCAGGGTGGGGCAGTAAAGCGAAATGTTGACAAGTCCACGTGATTATCCTCACTCCGCCTTGTCTTTCCTTTTGGCCGTAAAGGGGACCTTATTGGCGACCGTGGAGCCCATGGAAGATACACCCCCGGCCACTGCGGACACGCCCCCCTTCACCAACCCGACGCCATAAGAGGGCACCGTGGTCACTGCAGTCTTGGTGATCTCCAGGCTCTTCCCGCCCACCCAGGCCACGCCCCCCACGGCCGCTCCAACGACCCCTTTGGTGACGTTGAACAGTCCGCCGGTGACTCGCCACACCATGCCGGGCGTGGCCACAGGGTGCTCCTTACCAGGATCTGTAGAGGAATAGGGAAACATGGTGGATTAGGGCCATTGTCCTGACAGGGCTGGATTCAATCTGCAGTGTCTGATTAGGTCCATGGTCCAAGAGGGCTAGATTCAATCAGCAGTGTTTGATTAGGGCCGTCGTCCTGACAGGGCTAGATTCAATTTACAGTGTTTGATTAGTGCCATGGTCCTAAAGGGCTAGATTAAATCTGCAGTGTTTGATTAGGGCCATCGTCCTAAAATGGCTAGATTAATTCTGCAGTGTTTGCAGGACACCGTTTTTCTTTCAAATAATCATTTATCTACGCAGCACATTTAACTGTAATATTGATTGGTATTGGTTGGCAAATATTAAGAAGGGGCAGTAGGTACGATTTAAGAGCTAGTATTTTAGTGTAAGTTGTTAGAAATGGCCCAGCCATCCGTTAGCTTTCAGTGACTCTGACGCTCTGAGCACATCAATCAATCAATCAGATATTCCTTTAACTGAAACAAAAAGGTACCTATGGTAACCACAGGTATGTGAATCATTGGATTCTCATAGTCCTGTCTGGTGATTTTAGGGGCCTCAGAAAGGAAATGAGGACCAAGTAGTTCTAGCTTTCTCTTCACACAGGTGGTTCACTTTTTGGAGCTAAGTGGGCCGAGCCAGTTAATATTGGCCACTGTATCCCTGAATTTGATTGGTCGTTGAATCCCTTAACATGATTCAAGGCAAACACTGTGTTTGCCTCAACTTGAATATATCTTCTCCTCATGCATGAGGACGGTATAAGACCAGTAAGCCGTCACAATGCTTCATGGGGAATTCCTGCTACGTAGAACGAACCAAAACCGTGCGCGTGAATTGGGATCAGAGGGAACAATTTATGAATCTGTTTGTTTTTTTTTCCTTAGTTCTGAGACGGAACTTATTTTTCAGTTTTATGGTATAGGACCGTAATGTATGTACATAATTTAATGTTCATGTTGAAAGTAATATAGCTATACAAGTTGTTATGTATCTCGTCTTGGTTTGCCCTCTTATAGACAATGCACAAAAATGTATGTGAGATTCACCATATGACTCGATTTTCCTCTCTACTTAAAGTTTTGTAGTATTAGTACTCTCATGAACAGAGAAATCCTGCACAACGGTGCAGTAAAAGGGGCCTCATTAATAAAAATCTGCCTGGATGCGTTGTGCGAACAAGAGGTCAGTTTTGCCGCTTTGCGGTGAAATGCCGGCATACTAGGTTTGGAATACATGGATCCCCTACCCTTATCCTCTTCATCCCAGTCTGACCAGAGCCTATAAAAAAAAGCGTCCGCCTCTGTCTGACGCTTTTCAACGAGCTTGTCCCTTACAATGGCTGATTCTTGTTTGAACTGCAGAGAAAATGGCCCTTACTCTATATTGCAGTTTTTATTCAATCCATATACAGTATATTCACATCCACATCCAAACACGGAGTCCATGGTTGGTTTTTGATTAAAAGCTGTGGGTCAGTCAAATCTGGGAGAACAGGGTGTTTCAATCTTTGCTTCAAATTAGTTTTAACCAATCATGTCAGTCTGGGCGATTTGTTAGCATTACATGGATCACAACTATTGAACAATCTGAACCACAACAAACACGAAATGCCGTGCCACTTTCTATTTGTATTTTGGCGTTTGTAACCATTATCTCCCTTTTTGTATTTTAGTTTTTTAAATGAGTGGCGCATTTTTAATAAATTTCTAGTTTCAAATTGATCAAAAAACACCAGTTTCCTTCCTAGCAAAATGAAGATATCCTTATGATTAATTATACCGTCATACTTTTCTTAAAACATTTGTTTATAATAATAAATAATGTAGGCAAATGTTAGTGTATTGTAGGCTGTGTAGTGGCCTCTTTATTCCCCCTGCCTTACTCTTGCTTGACATAGCAGTGGAACAAAGAGAAGAGCAGTAGAACAAAGAGAAGAGCAGTAGAACAAAGAGAGAAGAGCAGTAGAACAAAGAGAAGGGCAGTAGAACAAAGAGAAGAGCAGTAGAACAAAGAGAGAACAAAGAGAGAACAAAAAGAGAAGAGCAGTGGAACAAAGAGAAGAGCAGTGGAACAAAGAGAAGAGCAGTAGAACAAAGAGAAGAGCAGTAGAACAAAGAAAAGAGCAGTAGAACAAAGAGAAGCGCAGTAGAACAAAGAGAAGAGCAGTGGAACAAAGAGAAGAGCAGTGGAACAAAGAGAGAAGAGCAGTAGAACAAAGAGAAGAGCAGTAGAACAAAGAGAGAAGAGCAGTAGAACAAAGAGAAGAGCAGTAGAACAAAGAGAAGAGCAGTAGAACAAAGAGAAGAGCAGTAGAACAAAGAGAAGAGCAGTAGAACAAAGAGAAGAGCAGCAGAACAAAGAGAAGAGCAGCAGAACAAAGAGAAGAGCAGTGGAACAAAGAGAGAAGAGCAGTAGAACAAAGAGAGAAGAGCAGTGGAACAAAGAGAAGAGCAGTGGAACAAAGAGAAGGGCAGTAGAACAAAGAGAAGAGCAGTAGAACAAAGAGAAGAGCAGTGGAACATAGCAGTGGAACATAGAAGTTGAACAAAAAAGAGCAATTGAACATAGACCCTTCTGACTGCATAAGTCACCCTAATTAAGGGGCATTGAGTTCAGTTCTACACACTGGACCTTGAAAAGAAACAAACCAGCTATGTTTGAAGTTAAGGGTTGACAAAAGAACTCCAAAACTGACATTGTTTACGTAATAAAGTTAATTTCACCTTGGACGAATAAACTACCACACCGTAGTGCACCCATCATGCCTAAATACGCAAAGATGTCCTCTCATCCACTAATATCCACAGAGTTAATGACAGAACAGTGAACCAGAGAACAGGGCTACCTGCTGCTGGGTCGCTCTCCAGCCCCTCCGTGTTCTCCCCGGAGTTGCTGGTCCCGGGCTTCTCTTCTGAGCTCACGTGGTTAACGTCCTGGAAGGTTTCAGGAGAAAGGATCACAGTAAGAAAACAGCCCTCGACGTGGGACAGACTACAGGACAAAGCCAGTCTTCTGTAGCTTGAAAGACCAGGGGTTAAACACCTCTTTCTAGGCCTTTAGTTAATGCAGTTCCCCAATTAGCAGGTTAAGGTTCATTTAGACAGGTCAGGTTGTGGGGAGACGATAGTAACAATTAAGTGCATGTTAAGAAACATAGCCCTGTTAGAAGGAACTGTGTTTGCTGTGTAAAGATTACCAGTGTGGACTAAGGGATGTAAACCCCTGAGGACTAAGGGAGGTAAACCCCTGTGGACTAAGGGAGGTAAACCCCTGTGGACTAAGGGAGGTAAACCCCTGTGGACTAAGGGAGGTAAACCCCTGTGGACTAAGGGAGGTAAACCCCTGTGTACCAGGGGAGGTAAACCCCTGTGGACTAAGGGAGGTAAACCCCTGTGGACTAAGGGAGGTAAACCCCTGTGGACTAAGGGCGGTATAACCCTGTGCACTAAGGTAAGTATAACCCTGTGGACTGGACTAAGGGAGGTTTAACTCAGGTGGACTAAGGTAAGTATAACCCCTGTGGACTAAGGTAAGTACAACCCTGTGGACTAAGGTAAGTATAACCCCTGTGGACCGGACTAAGGTAAGTATAACCCCTCTGGACTGGACTAAGGTTAGTATAATCCTGTGGACCGGACTAAGGTAAGTATAACCCCTGTGGACTGGACTAAGGTAAATATTATCCTGTGGACCGGACTAAGGTAAGTATTATCCTGTGGACCGGACTAAGGCAAGTATAACCCCTGTGGACTAAGGTAAATATAACCCCTGTGGACCGGACTAAGGTAAGTATAACCCCTGTGGACTGGACTAAGGTAAATATTATCCTGTGGACCGGACTAAGGTAAGTATTATCCTGTGGACCGGACTAAGGTAAGTATAACCCCTGTGGACTAAGGTAAGTATAACCCCTGTGGACTAAGGTAAGTATAACCCCTGTGGACCGGACTAAGGCAAGTATAACCCCTGTGGACTAAGGTAAGTATAACCCCTGTGGACTGGACTAAATTAAGTATAATCCCTGTGGAGTAGACTAAGGTAAGTATAACCCCTGTGGACTGGACTAAGGTAAGTATAAGGGAGGTATTTAAGTCTGAAGGCACGATGAAACTGCCACGTTGAAAAGGGGCAGAAATAAAGCGCCCATTATGTAACGTGTAACGATTGTGACTCGATGCGTCAGACTCTTACAAGTTATTAAAGTTTTAAGAAACAGAAACCATCGAGCAATACTTAGTCTGTTAATGCACTGTGAGAAGTGGTCTTCTATATTTATACATTCCTGTCAAAGTAAAGATTAGTCTTCGATGACTACTCGTCAAACATTAACAAACAATTTAACAAACAATTGTATAGGATATTGAAAAAGGGATTCCCCGTCATACTCAAACTACTAGAACACACTGTGATAGATCCATCAAGTTACCTTCACCATGGCACCGGGGTCTTCTCGTGGCCGCAGGAGGACTTTAATAGAGTTGAGTTGATATTAAAGTGCACCTGGTGGCGAATCAACAGCCTCCCTCCGCTACTTTATCTCCAGGAGCTTGTTCTGATGTCCACAGGAGTGCAGATCTTCTCCGAGCACAGAGCTACTATGGTGTAAAGGTGTCCCTCAGTGCAGCATCCTCCAGTTTATGCGGACGTGGCGCCTCCACTGAACCTCCACAGCACTGGTTACACTAACATCTCCGGACATGCGTCACCCTACACGTCAACAATCTTTTTTTAACTGTAATAAACTTTCTGGCGCAATAGCCTTCGCCGTGATCTGGAACACATTCAGTGACAACTGGGAATACAACTTCAACGTGTTTTAAAAAGCAACTAAATAGATTAAATCCGTGCGTGGGTGCGCGTACACGTGTGTTAGTGTGTTTACTGGGTCGTACTGGGTGAAATGGTCTGGGCCCCGCCCCCCAGACACTGGGACACGTCACCACGTCCAGTTCCAATAAGTTTACACACTAATTAGACGTCGTGCAGTTCGAGAGCGCTATCACTAAAATGCGAAGCAAAAGTTAGCAAGACTGTGATGCGCAACACACTAGTGTTTTACACACGGCCTCCTGCTGGTTGTGATGATGAATGTTAACATAGGGCCCCCTGCTGGGCGTGAGGATGACTGTTAACATGGGGCCCCCTGCTGGGCGTGAGGATGAAGGTTAACATAGGGCCCCCTGGTGGGCGTGAGGATGAATGTTAACATAGGGCCCCCTGCTGGGCGTGAGGATGAATGTTAACATTCATCCAAAAAGTCATCCTGTTTTTAAATTAAACCCATTTGGAAAAGACGCAGAAACGAATGTGGAGTGGCATTGCCTGGAGAAAGCCCCTACTGGGCGTGAGGATGAGGAGGACCAGAGAACGGGGCTCAGGGGGAAGGCTAAGCTGGAACATCACCGCGGAGCTGCTGGTTTTGGGTTGTCACTAGACTGGCCAGATCAACATTATAAGTGGACAAACGGTCCCACAATTACAAACTCAAATGACAGTTTCATTTCCATGATTAAAAAAACATTTTTATTTAAATGCAAAATGCTAGAAAACAGTAGTTTTGAAAATAGGTCAAAATGGGCCCTTCTAACGAAAGGTACTAGGGTTCTTTAAGAACCAACGGTTGGTGCCCTTTAGCTCCACCCAGGGTGTTGGAAGGAGGGTCCAAGGTTCGGATCCTCTGGAGAGCAGCATGCTAGATGGACGTAGCAGTAGTGGCCACTAACCATGTGGTCGCACTGTTGGAGGAGCCCAAGACTAAAGAATTTCATTGCCAGCGACTGCTCTGTTATTGTTGTGCACATGACAATAAAACCATCTTGAATCTTGAATCTTGAATCTTGAATCTTGAAACAGTCCAACCACCACCAACTTGCTGAACCTTCTTGCATGCAAATTAAAATGGCATAATCACATTTGGTGAAAATATATTATTTGCAGAATAATATAATTTTAGCATTTCAATTAAAGTACTTGAAATCCAATCCTAACTTATCTTTGATAGTGAAGTCATGCAGCACGTGCTTGTGTTGGGAGTATGGGATTTGGCAGTTCATCATTAACCTACTGTAAGGGGAAATGAAAACAATGCGAGATAATCTTACATCCAGTTGTTTTCTATAAACAACAAACAGTTGTTTATAGAAAACAACTGTTTGTTTCCTATATCATACTTACCTTTCTTGCACTGTAAGTTTTTTTTCCATTTTTTGAATTGAAATAAAGTAAGCTTAACTGTCTCAACTTCTTGGCCTTTCCCTGATGTTTACTTATTGGTTTCAAATTGCCGTTTCAAATTCCGTTTTGAATGTCAAATCCTTTACCATGTGGTGTTTTAGTCGTTACCTTACTTTATGTAATACTAGTCTTTGTTAAGTCATTAATCGTAAAATTATTAGCGAAATTATTAAAGGGTACATTGCCCAGGTTTCTCGTGTGAGACATTTTCAACCAAGTTTTCATCAGAGTACAATTTTAGTTACTGCATTGTTCTCAATCCCAATGAATGCGTCTTCTATCAATCTCACTTTTAGTGAGTCATCTCTCTTTCTCTCTAACTGTCTGTCTCTCTCTCCCCCTCCCTCTCTCTCTCCCCCCCTTTCTCTCTTTCTCTCTCCCCCCCCTCTCTGTTACTATGTCTCTCTCTTCCCTCTCACTCTCTGTTACTTTGTCTCTCTCCCCCCCCCCCCTATCTCTAGCTCTCTTTGTCTCTCTCTCTGGCTTACAGTTAGACCAGAGAGCTTCACAACTACATCTTGTGAGCTTTCTTTGGAGTTTCTTTCACCATTTTCTCCCTGTATCCTCCAAGGCCATGGAGCTCCTCTGAATTCTAATGCATTATGTTCTGCTTGTTGTTTATTGTCTGGTATTCTGCTGTACCAAAACTGTACAAGCTCTTGCTTGTAATTCTTCCAATTAGGTGTGTGCGCCAGGCCTTGCATTTAGAAGATCATGCCTTTTGCATTCGGCTTCCTAACTTTCCCGGAAACTGCTCTGAGCTGGCTCTCTGTCCTCTTTGGCTTGCTGAGATGTTTGTTTGTCTGGAGGAGAGAGCTGTCCTTCCACAGGCAGTGCTACCTCCGTCCTTCCCACTCCATTCAGCTACAAGGGCCGACATTGAAGAACAGTAATATAAACATACTGTTTTGAAAGGTGCAATATAAATAAAATTAGTATTATATTAACTATATAATATATATTATTATATAAACATGCATATTTACTCAAATGCAGATGTAAATCTAATACCAATAACACTTTTATAGATAAGACTGTACTCTGCTTGGACTGATTGGACTCTGGGGCCGGGTGAGGCTGCACACCTTGAACATTGAGTGATCAGTGTGCACAGGTTAAAGGTCCCATGGCATGCTACTTTATGGATGCTCTAATATAGATATTAGTGGGCCACTAACACAGTGTTTGAAGACGTTCCCAAACTTCAGCCGTGGTGCAGAATTACAGCCACTACGAGCCAGTCGCACATTGAGCTTTCCCCAAAAGAAGCCGTTTCGGTGTCTGTAGCTTTAATGCAAATGAGGAGGAGCGAGGCGGGTCAAGGAGGAGGGTGGGGGTGTGGCCCTGAGCAGCTTGGGGCCACGGTACCATGCGCTCTGTTTACAGTGGATGTATCGCAATGGTGAGGCGCACACAGCCTTTAGCCGTGTTCTGTAAATATTCTACAACACAAGGGAGTCCTGGAGCTCTATATCTAAATAATATCATATTATACATAGATATCTAAATCATATAATATATATTATCACGGCCAAAAGCCTCCAGACGACGTGCGCCTCCAGCCGACGCACCACCGCCCGCGGCAGTGGTGCCCCGCGGCGGTGGTACCTCGCGGGCAGCGGGAAGCGGGCAGCAGGCAGTGGGCAGCGGGCAACAATCCCTTTCTCCTCCATGTCGCAGTTCGTGTACTTCAGGGAGTGAAAGCCAAAGTTCCTTTTCCCCCAATTCCTTCTCAACCATGGCTGAGATAACCATGGCTCAAATAAGAAAGAAGTGTACAACACTTGCGTTACAGTGTGTGTATTCACACCATAGATAGTATATAAAATGGATGTAGCATCCGGGCAGACCTCAGTTATTCCAACTGCATCCAATTCTCTTGGCTTATGAGCGTCGCCATCTTGTCATAGTTTGACTCCGCCTCATTTCCTCTAACCAAAAAAGGCCATCTAGGTGACGTACACCAAATTAGCTCGTAGCTCGTTAGTTTTCAAACGATCAGGTGGTACAGTTGACCGCAGAGCAAGGCATCTTGGCACCGGAATGAACAATAGGAATGAACGCAGTCGAGGTCCAGATGACTGAGATAGCTCGGTTACGGTTTTGACATGGCCGAGGGTGGACGTGCTCCGAAGCCTCTCCACTAAATTCTCAAATATTGTTTTATAAATATAGCTACTACATCTTCGGAATTACACGTGATTGCTTTAAACAAGTATTAACTAGTTATTGATGTCTGGGAGAAACAAAAGCCGCAGGGGAAGCAGTAGGTCGACGAAATTGACCTACGGCTCTTTGCTAGCTAGCAATTCAACAGGTGAAATGGCGGAGAACGTTGGAGAAGGCATGATCGCCACCTTCCGCACTGAGGTGAAAGCGCTACAGGTGAAAATTATGGCTGAATTCTGTGCAACAGCTCTAACTATGCGCAAAGAAATTGTCAAAGAAATTCGTTCTACACTTGGCTTTACTACAGACAACAGTGAATGTCCATACAAGCAATACAGCTTCTTCCAGAACACTATCCAACCTACGACTGCATGACCGGACAACAGAATTGTAACCTACTTAAGGATGTTACTTGGACTACTTGTTCTTTTTATATTTTTTCAAACGGAACGTTGGAACACAGACGTTAACCTAGTTTGACAGTGCGCAATGGTAAGCCAACCCACTGCTTTTGTCCCAAGTATTGCCAATGTTTACGTAATTGTATTATATAGCAGAGCATACTTTGTGGTGCTTCTGATGTTCATATGCCCCAAGCTGTATTATTTGGAACCATTACATGTTTTGGTTTTCATTTGTACTCATGCTTAGTTTTCAATATGTATTGCTTACAAATTTAGCTGGCTGCTTTTATTTTATTCAGTCTGTTAGTGGTAGCCTTTGACTTATTTTCTCTCCTGAGAATAGGACTGATTGTGGTTACCAGGGTTTAAGTTTAATTTAAGCTACTTTTGTCAGTAGTTCAGCGGAGTTAGTCTGTTAGTTTAATGACAGAGAACGATTGTGTCACCTACACGGTCGTTTGTTGTGACAGGGTTTGGGGTTCAAGGTGCCTTGTTTGGGAAGGCATTGGGGCGGGACCGGGAGCAGAGAATTGATCATTTTTATTTTCCTTCATTTTTTCTTCACTTGTGTGTGTAACGACTATATGGCTTTGTTTGCAATGGCAATATGCTGAACATTACTTCTCCTACATCCCAAATGGCTGATTTAAACATTACTCAGGGTATCCGCTTTGTGTCTTGGAATGTCAAGGGTTCAAACCAGGTTACTAAATTAAACAAAATAATGACCCATTTACAACATCTTAAGGCCGACATAGCTTTTCTCCAGGAGACGCACCTGTGTGCCTCTGATGTTCAGAGACTCAAAAAGGAATGGGTTGGGCACTTATTCCACTCAAAGTTTAATGTCAAAGCGAGGAACCGCCATTTTAATTCGTAAAAACATTGCTTTTGAACTACTCAGCTCTATTGCCGACTCCAACGGCTGCTATGTTATTGTGTCAGGTCTCATCCAAAACACTCCTGTAGTCCTTGCCTGCGTATACGCACCTAATTGGGATGACAGTCAATTTATCACCAAATTATTTTCTACATTACCAGGCCTCGACAACAGTTTCCTAATCATAGGGGGGGATTTTAATATTGCCAAGACACCACTCTTGATAGGTCATCTACCAGAGACGCTGTCCTTTCTAACTCTGCTAGGGTTATGGCTTCCTATGCTGAGCAGCTGGGCTTGTCTGACCCCTGGAGGTTCAACTTCCCATCGACCAAGGCATATTCATTCTTTTCGCACGTACACCATACATATTCTCGGATAGATTTCTTCCTTGTGGATGATAGACTTTTATCAAAGGTTGATTCTTGCAAGTACCACAGCATTGTTGATATATCGTACCACACCCCCACCTCCATGGAGGTCAACCTACCTAGAAGCTGTGCTCCTTCAAGGCAGTGGCGCTTTAACTCCCAAATGCTGTCCGATGATAATTTTAAGGAGTTCCTTACCTCTCAAATTGGATTTATCTTTGAAATTAATAAAAACCCTGACGTCTCCCAGTCCACTGTATGGGAAGCATTCAAAGTTTACCTACGAGGTCAAACAATCTCTTATGTCTCACACGCCAAAAAGTTAGAAGCAATTAAATTGTCTGTGATCTCTGAGGAAATTTTAGAGCTAGACAACCAATATGCAGTAGCCCCAACCCTGGCTCTGTATAATAGACGCCTTCACCTGCAGACCGAGTTTGATGTGTTATCGACAAGTAAGGCTGTATTACTTCTGCTTAAATCCAGACAATGTATTTTTGAGACAGGGGACAAAGGAAGCAAACTTCTCGCCTATCAAGCTCGTTCAGCTGCAGCTTCTAGACTGATCACTAAAATAAAATTACCCACTGGTGATGTTCTCACAGATACAAGAGATATAAACAAAACATTTTAAACTTCAATTCCGATCGTTACTCCTCTGAATGCCCTCCAGATATTTGGGACCATGACAACCCTCTTGAACATATTTGCTACCCAGCTCTTGACAAAACACTTTCTGGCAACCTTGGTGGACTGATTTCACTTCTTGAGATCCAAGAAGCCTGGAAATGCAAAATGGCAAGTCCCCAGGGCCTGACGGATACACTGTGGAATTTTATAAAAAAAACCTTATATCCCCCGAATTACAAAGCATGTATAATGAATCATTTCTGAATGGTCGGCTGCCGGGAACACTGTCTCAAGCCTCTATAACCCTGTTGATTAAGAAAGATAAGGACCCGCTTCTTTGTTGCAGTAGGAGACCAATCTCACTTCTAAACGTGGACCAGAAAATTTTAGCCAAAGTCCTTTACAACCGTCTCCGACAAGTGGTCCCAGACCTCATATCGACTGAACAAACAGGCTTTATTCAGGGGAGATTCTTTCTTTAACACAAGGCGACATAATTCATGCACCAAGTTTGTCCTTTTGTTGGATGCAGAAAAGGCCTTCGATAGGGTAGAATGGACATACCTTTTTTTTGACCTGAGAAAAATGGGGTTTAGTAAAGATTTTATTTCATGGATTCAACTTTTATATTCGGCCCCTGTAGCTTCAGTTATCACTAATGACCTACATTCACCTTTCTTTCCTCTCAAGCGTGGCACAAAACAAGGTTGTCCATTGTCCCCATTGCTGTTCGCGATTGCTATTGAACCTTTAGCTATCTTGCTTCGTAGTGAGGCAGGGTTTGAGGGTATTGCGAGAGGTGGGGTCACCCACAAAGTGTCCTTCTATGCAGATGACTTACTTTTGTATATATCTAATCCAACCTCTTCCATTCCTATTATTATGTCTATACTGGAGCAGTTTGGTAGATTTTCAGGGTACAAGCTGAACCTTCAGAAAAGTGAACTTTTCCCTATAAACCCAATGGCCACTAGAATGCCTCATTCACTCTTTCCTTTTAAACGGACGGACACTGGGTTTAAATACCTGGGCATCGTCATTACTAAATCATTCCCTCATATTTTCAAGGAAAATTTTCTCCCATTACTTGAATGATGATTTAAAGCGTTGGTCCACTCTGCCCCTTTCACTGGCTGGCCGTATTAACCTTATCAAAATGACTGTCCTGCCCAAATTTTTATATCTCTTCCAACATATCCCAGTATTTATTAGGAAAAGCTTCTTTGCAAAATTTGATCAGACTATATCCTCCTTTCTATGGGGAAACAAGCCACCGCGCATTAAGAAAGTGTATCTCCAACGGCCCAGGTCGATGGGTGGGATGGCCCTTCCAAATTTTCTTAATTACTATTGGGCATGCAATATTCAGAAGCTTCTCTACTGGTCTACTCTGGAGAACACTTCTCTTTGGGCGCAAATGGAGATGTCCTCTTCCCAGCAATCTCTTTACTCCTTAGTGAGTTCAAGCTTACCGCTTCTCTCCGTCATCAGCTCGATGCCCACTGTTACACACACTGTAAAGATTTGGACGCAATTCAGCAGGCACTTTGGTCTTAACAGACCATTCTCTCACTCCCCAATATGTTGTAATCACTTGTTTAAACGCAATTCAGTAGGCACTTTGGTCTTAACAGACCATCCTCTCACTCCCCATTATGTCGTAATCACTTGTTTAATCGTGTACTGATCTCACCTTCCAAACCTGGTCTGACAAGGGAATCAGAACTGTTGATGATCTGTACAGCAAAGGGACTTTCTCGTAATTTTCAGACTTATCTGAAAGATTAGATTTAGCTGGATCTCATCTATTTCGCTATTTCCAGATTAGACAGTTTTTACAAAAGCAATATCCAGAATTTCCAAATCACCCTATTCATTCTGAAATTGATTCCATTCTCTCTTTGAACCCCAATGTAAAGAGCCTAATTTCAATTAAACACACTGAAATTGATTCCATTAGGCCCGAAACTCTAAATAATCTTAGTGTGGACGGTGTGGACGTTCCACCTGATCCTCTTACAGCCCTGTTTGGTGCTTCCCCTGGGACCAATGCTCCCTTGCGTCTTATGGGATTATGTCTTTTACCTCTCTCTTAGCTAGACGCCTCATACTTCTTAAATGGAAACATGTATTCCCACATGATCCATTCTAGATGGATCAAGGATAAATTACATTTGATCAAGCTAGAGAAGATTAGATTCTCCCTGAAAGGTTCACTGAGAAACTTTGAGAAAACATGTACACCTTTTCTAGACTATGCAAAGACCTTAACAGTTGCTTCGGAGGATGGGGATAACTAAAGCCATGCAATGTTAGATAGAATGTTCTGCATACGTACATTATTATTGTAATTTTTATTTTATTTTTGTTTTGTTTCTTGTCTTCTTTGTTTTTGCACTCTGCCAATAACCTATTTTGTATTTGAATATCTCCTACTTCCTGTTTACCTCTGCTAAGGGGACAGGAGGGAGGGAGGGGGGGGGATGCATATGTATGACTTGTTTGTTTAATGTGAGAAAACTTGCAAAACCTAATAAACACATTTAAAAAAAAAAAGAAAAAAAAAGAAAAAGATGACTGAGATAGCATGCTAGTCCTGAAAACTAGCCTCTGAGTCAAGGTGAGGGTCAGCGGCTAGGTGTCACTCAAGAGGCCGTGCCCCTAATTCTTCTTTTTTTTTTTACTCCAATAAAATAAAAGCTAGCCTGCTAACCAGGCTGTAAATAGGTTTAATAAGACTGTGGAAACGGCCTGTTTAACAAGTGAGTCAACGAAGAATTGCTCACTTTTGGTACCACCTCGTAGTGGCCACCCGGTGCTACTGCAATGTTTGTCACTTCCGCATTGGATGCTGGTAGAACTCGCTGTGGTTAGAGCTTGATTGACACGCACAAATGTGGCGCTCGCACGGTCGTAGCTCATTGGGCAAAGCAGAGAAAGGGGAGGTAACTTGTCCCCGTATGACGACATACGGGAAAAATTCCAAATCAGCTCGTCTGAGCTTTGTTTTTTCAAAGGCAGAGCAGGATAGCTAGTGCTCTTTTTACACCTAAGGCCATTTCTAGCTACTGGAGGACCATAGGCAGGCTATATGAACTCATATTAATGTTCACTCATAGAAAACCTCATAAAGTGAAATTTTCATGCCATGGGACCTTTAAACCAGCCAGACCGTATGCATGGCAGCGGATCACCATTATCATGTTAATTTACAATAAACTGGATTCAACATCTGCATCCCTTGTCTGGCAGGGATCCTAGATGGCTAGCAATTGGCATTGCTAGTTAAGCAACATCCATCCATGCCATACTCCACCTAGGTGAGTATTATTGGCCTCCTCCAGACAATGGCCGCAGGGTGGTGATGTTAGAAATCCGGTGTATTGTAAAAGTGAACCGGCCATCATCCAAACATTCCCGCAAACATATATTGTCAGTGAATTTGTCCCAATAATACCTGACAGATGTCTGGATTTTTTTTTAAATAAACTTATAGCTCTTAAATATTACATTAAACAGCACATTTAAAGTTGCCAGAAAAGGGAACCTGTAACGCAGAACAGGGACAGCAGTGAGAGGTAGAATACTCGGAAACAGAGGTCTGCTTTCATTTCATTCGGTCACAGGGTTAGAGGGTGTTGCCTCTGCGTCTCTTGACAGTCCTCTTCCAGACATTCAAATACGTGACTTGATTCAGGCGAATTGGAAACGCGTTCAATTTATTGACCAGAGCAGAACCGTTCAAAACGCACCTGCTTGGCACCGTGCGGTCTCCTAGACAGAAGAGCCGCTCTCCAATAACCTCAGCTCGACCGTGCACCTCCTCGGTACAGCCTAGCCGTATCATACAGACAGAGACTCCTCTATTTAGACTGTACACCTGCTCATCTGCTACCGGGAGGGACATTGGAAACGATAACCCAAAGGGCTGTCCGCCCCGTCAAACTGTTTATTTCGGCTCTTCTAGCGCGTGTGTGTATGCGGACATTTTAGAAGCCCTTCTACTTTTAAAGGTAGGTTTAAAGCTCGACCTGACTGTCTTACAAACACTGTCCTTCTCCTATCGTACAGTGGAATTAAATGATTTGAGATGTTTAACCTGGTAAATCAAATTTCCATAGCTGATGAATACGCAATTACTAAAACTATTTATTTAGGACAACATTATTTGTCCTCCTTATTTATTTAAAGTAACCCTCCCTTTTTTAGGCTTCTAAAAATAGCCCACCGTTCTTGCTCAAGGGCACCGTTCCTGTTATTCAGGAGCAACCAGATTTCTAGAATTAGTAACCTACTCATTTCTAAATGTTGTCTTTCTAATTTTAGCACAAATAAGACAGTGGAGAGTAGGCTCTCACGCCGTATGGCCAATCATTAGTAGAAGAAGGAAAGTGTTAGACAATAAATCTAGACAATAAAGAACTCCATCCACGCAGGCTGCTCATCCTAAGGCCACGTTTTCTGTAGGCCTCCCACATACTGGAGGAGTTTCATAATTTCGTTTTTACATTGAAACATTATTACATGAATAATAACTGCCACCCTTGCTGAGTATCAGTTGAGTATTCGTATGGCCTGGGGATATATTATGTGTTTGTTGGGGTAGTAACTGTTGTGGAACATTGCCTTTTCATTGTAAAAGGGAACACAAGACAATTGGATAAGATGAGTATTGGATGATGTTGTTAATGGAGAACCTTTATCAGGTTTCTGAGAAGGAGAGATGGAGATGTTCTCCATTACGCACAGAGTAAATTAAACTGATCAGGAAGGGTAGCAGACACACAGAACAGAGTAAATGATTGGCCCAGAACCAGGACTATTACTGTATGGCCTACATTACAAGAGGAAATCAAAACACATTACTGGCAGTACAACAACATAAAAAGCAAGTCTTTCTGGTTTAGCCAGCCTCTGCAAAGGGAGTCTGTCCTACTCAGCCTACTCAGTCAAGTTTGTCTTACTGATGCAGCCTTTAGGTGATGAAATATTGGTGTAAGTCTAGTTTGTCCTCCTGATACAGCCTTTAGGTGATGAGATATTGGTGTAAGTCTAGTTTGTCCTCCTGATACAGCCTTTAGGTGATGAGATATTGGTGTAAGTCTAGTTTGTCCTCCTGATACAGGCCTGAGGTGATGAGTCACTGGTGTGAGGCCCTATCTAAGTCTAGTTTGCCCAACTGGTAGAATCAGAAACAGATTTATTGCCAAGTAGGTTTTCACATACAAGGAATGTATTTAGACAAGACAAAAACTTCTAGTCACTAACTAGGACTGAAAGTACTTCACACAAGGTATTCACAGCCTATCCTAGCTGTCGCCCTTCTCAAGTGAATCAGGGGCGTAGGCAGTATCTTAGATGCTAAACTGTGCCTCGGTCTTTGTTCCAGCACAGTTTCTTTGTTTTACTGTGTTATAACCCACACATGCACGTAGAGACACACACACACACACACACGCACACACACACACACGCGCACACGCACACACTGGTTTAATAGTAGATGCCGTTTATGTGTGATTTTGAAGTGTTGCATTATTGCTTGAGAGCAACAACTTACTGTGAATTCATGGAATGAGATATCACCACAAAACTATGTACACATGTTAAGGAGTCTCCTATGTTCCTAAGCAGGTTTCAAGTTCCTGCCTCCTTCTGACAAGGACTTGGACAAATTGACACTGCGATGTAATTTCTTTAGCTATCGAAACACAATTTTAACAAATGTTAAGGAGAGTTCCCCCAAAGGGTGTACCAGGAATACAAATGTCACAGACAAATTTGAATTTTTTTGTGCAAACAGGGGCTGGTTTATAGGGGTAACCAATGGGGAATAATACTACCCAAACCCTAGAATAACATAATAATAAGTAGTAGAGAGATAATTGAATTTTTCTAGCTAGAGCCTTTATGTGATGAGTTACTGGTGTAATTCTAGTTTGTCCTACTGATGTAGCTGCAGCCTTTAGGTGATGAGTTACTGGTGTAATTCTAGTTGGTCCCACTGATGTAGCTGCAGCCTTTAGGTGATGAGTTACTGGTGTAATTCTAGTTTGTCCTACTGATAGCTTTAGCCTTTAGATGATGAGTTACTGGTGTAAGTATAGTCTGTCCTACTGATAGCTGCAGCCTTTAGGTGATGAGTTACTGGTGTAATTCCAGTCTGTCCTACTGATAGCTACAGCCTTTAGGTGATGAGTTACTGGTGTAATTCTAGTTTGTCCCACTGATGTAGCTGCAGCCTTTAGGTGATGAGTTACTGGTGTAATTC
The DNA here is from genome assembly GCF_949987615.1 of Pollachius pollachius. Taxonomy (NCBI): domain Eukaryota; kingdom Metazoa; phylum Chordata; class Actinopteri; order Gadiformes; family Gadidae; genus Pollachius; species Pollachius pollachius. The sequence goes on along the minus strand of NC_136945.1, from coordinate 894,386 downwards.
TAGTTTGTCCTACTGATGTAGCTGCAGACTTTAGGTGATGAGTTACTGGTGTAATTCTAGTCTGTCCTACTGATAGCTACAGCCTTTAGGTGATGAGTTACTGGTGTAATTCTAGTCTGTCCTACTGATAGCTACAGCCTTTAGGTGATGAGTTACTGGTGTAATTCTAGTTTGTCCTACTGATAGCTACAGCCTTTAGGTGATGAGTTACTGGTGTAATTCTAGTCTGTCCTACTGATAGCTGCAGCCTTTAGGTGATGAGTTACTGGTGTAATTCTAGTTTGTCCCACTGATGTAGCTGCAGCCTTTAGGTGATGAGTTACTGGTGTAATTCTAGTTTGTCCCACTGATGTAGCTGCAGCCTTTAGGTGATGAGTTACTGGTGTAATTCTAGTCTGTCCTACTGATAGCTGCAGCCTTTAGGTGATGAGTTACTGGTGTAAGGCCCAAGTTAAGTCTTCCCAGGGCTGGTGTGTTAATGCATATTCATTTGTACAGGATTGGGCAGCAGCCAGAGAGAACGTGGCGGTAAACGAGGTTCCTTTTACAGTGCCATAGACAAAGGCATAATGTACAAACCGCCAGAGGTACCCGGTCGAAGCGATGTGTCCTCAATGGACTGAAGTGGGTTGGTCCACCGCTGTCGCCATAAACCCGCTCTACAACTCCCAACAATAGACCAAAGTATATTTAAAAATATATATGTTCACAACACCTATGCATGGGCTGCAGAGGCAGCTTTTTGCTTTTCACCGGGATGTGAATAAATCTTTTGATTCTATAGAATCTGTCTCTTGAATTGTACTGTTTAAAGTCTCTGTATGTATGTAACTGAATGTAACTGTTAGTGACATGGAAAAATGGATGATTAGAAAATAATCTGTTATTCATGCTCACACAATTTTGCATCGAACATTATACCAAAGATGATACATAAAAACAGTATAAAAATAGAACTTGAGGTAGTTTGCAATCAATATAAAAATAAATACCCGGTTACCCTAACAGCGTTTATAACTGGAAAAAGGTTTTATTTTTAAACCACAAATAGCCGAATAATTGATTGAACTGGTGAATCGAAGTCGACTTGTAAAATGCAGTTATGCATTCTAAAATGCACAACAAAACAGGAAGTAGAAGTATTTGCTGGAAATGAAACGAAAGTGTAGCCTGGCTGTTCTTTATTAGGCTATAAATTGTATTGCAAAATTAGACATTACATATCATTGCCGTATTGCTCACAAACAGAATGTGGTCTCTTATAGTCTGTTAGGTTAAAGGACCGATCTGGGTGATCAAACCATATATATATATATATATATATATATATAATTCTCAAGCAAGCAAGATTAGTAGGGTGTGGCTGGATAACCGCCACAGCCAACATTTGATTCCCACGCGTAAGGATGTCCTGGAAGCCGTTGATGCAGCGCTGAATAAAGTAAAATGAAAGATGGCATTGACTACACAATAGCCCTGCTCACCTTCAACACCAAGATGCTCTCACCAACCTCAAAGACCTCCTACACCTCCTCAAATCCTTCCGGACCCTCAGGCTGCCACATACTCCTAGTCCCACACAAACAGAAGACCTGGGAAACCTTGCCTTCTGTGCGGCTGGCCCCCAGATCTGGAACTCCCTTCCGAGCCACCTGAGGGACTATCAAACCCTCTCCACATTCAAACCTGGACTGTAACTCACATGATCCATCTGGCTTTCAGTCTGGCCAACTGTGCAAAAAATATATACTTTTTTTATTAAGTTACTCAATCACCTCAAAATCTGAAATGTGTATAATTGTTATTTTCCTACTAGCTGCTTGTTTCCCACTTGACAGTCTCAACTGACTGAATTCATGTTGGATGAATGAATAATCATTAATGTTGGAATTCAACACGGGTGTAACCCTTGTTACAATCATCCCCGGCCTCAAAAAGCTTAGGGATTGCACAAAGGGATACATTCCATTTGTTTGACCTTAATTTGAACTGGCAGAACACATAAACATTCAAAACTGTTTTGTACAGGTGATCCGTCCAAAAGGGTGGAAACGCACAAAGCAAAATGAAACCAAATAACATACAGCAGTACATTTAGCGTTCCTCAGAAGACCAAAAACAAAAAATCAAGAATTAACTGCAACGAAAAACGACAATCACATTCTGTTCCAAAGCCTTCCCCGGTTTAGGTCTCATTCTATAAAGCTGAAAAGGTTCTCCCGACACAGACCAGTAGACCACACCGGTGAGAAGGAGCAGTTCCTCTAGGTAAAGACTCAGTGTTTCTGTCTCCTCAGGGTGCAGAGATGTCCCGTCAGTCGGAGGCCAGGCAGCCGGGACCAACTAAGCGCCTCAGCTCATTATTTGTTTCTTTACAGCGGAAGCTCTCAAGAGACCGTAAGAATACATTGCATCACATTACATTACAATGCAATGTAATGATGACAAGTTGGTCAAATATGACTGAAATGGAATTATCTGGAACGCCATTTACAGAAGCACACACACAGAATTACTGGAAAGAAGTAGCAGTTCAATTCTGCAGTCAACTGCGCAAATGTGTAATATTGTTTAGATTGATTTTGTTTGCCAAATGAAACACACAATATCAGTTTTATTTTACAATATTTATACGGGGGACGGGATGTTGGCTGACGCATTGTGTCAGTTGCAGCCCTGCAACAAATTACAACTAAATCAATATGATCTTAATCAAAACAATTAAAACATTATACAAACACAAATAAAATACATATTAAAAATACACACAAGAAAATAAATCATAACAAAAAAAAGCTAAACAGTCGCGGCAGTAGCTCATGAGGTAGAGCTGAGCGGGTTGACTGGCAACCGCCCTCGTGTATGAATGTGTGAATCACTGCCATTCACTTTGGATAAAGCGTCAGCAAAATCACCTAAATGTAAAATGTAAACATTTTGTTCCTCAGAAATGTCTATTTATGTCGGTTTATTTTTATCTAATTAAAATAAACTATTCAAAGCAAATGGTGTAAATATACTGATGGCGAGACAAGGTTTAGAGTAATTTTATCTGGGGCACAGGTGCAATATAATCTAGTTATAGAGTTAGTCAGACACCGCTCCGGCCTTATGGCCAAACGCTCTGTAGCACCATACTCAGCAGTTCCTTTTAATGTATACACCAGCAGCTCCAAGCCGGTTCTGAATGTGTGCATATTCTGTATATACCAGGAGCAGACAGAGTCTCAACACACGCCAGCCAACCTGAAACTACCGAGGCAGGAAGCCCAGCACCCAACCACTTCTTCTTTGAGTTCCTGGTGGTGGTCAGACTACAGCAGAAGACCAAAGACAGCCCCTACGAGCCGCTCGTCATCTACAAGTTCCCTAAGGTGAGTCAGCGGAAGGTGCTGTAGGGAACCAAGAGATTACCCCCAAGAACCTCCCACATTATATAGTATAGTTTTCTCACTAACCATCTGTTATCGCTCTCGTTTGAACACCATGATTCGAGAGTGTGTGTATGAATGTCTGTCTGGGTTTGTCACATTAACATAACTGATCAACGTCCCAACTCTGTTATGTTTGCCTTCTCTTCCTGCTAAATCTTAAATTCATCTTTGCCTTTATTTTCTCTTGTGTATGTATTTTATTTTATTTCTTCATTCTATTGTAGACAATGCATTTTTTTACTTTGCCTTTGATTTTGTTTTGCTTATCTATTTTCTGTTATAATAACATTTTATTTTGTGACGATGTTTCTATGAGTCTGCCTCTTGTATGAAAAGTGCTATATAAATAAAGTGGCCTTGCCCTACCTTGCGTCGTAGGAAATAGGCCTCAGTCCTCTGCAGAGGGAAGGAGAGGAGAAGTCCCTGCAGGCCATCACATTGTTCTGTTTCCCTGAGGGAGTCAACTGGATCCCACTCACTCAATACCAAAGGTTGGCAGCACTGGAGTATATCTCAATCGCTATATTGCAAGTGTGTATACTGCAATGCCACTTGCGCAATGTTAACGTCCATCTGCAACATACAACCAGTGATGTACAATATGTCTAAAGTGCTGTTCCTCAAAGCATTTTGAAAAGGGCAACCTTATAGATTGTGAGAACCGTTAAGCCCAGTACATCCATTTTAATGCTGTTTGTGTCAATCTGCCACTGGTGACCAAAGTATATTTGGTCACCAGTGAGATTCAAAAATGGAAAATGTGTTATCTGACGTCACACTGTTACGGAAGTAGAGTTTGAGCACAAACCTGCTGTTTCACTCACTTAATTAGAGGCGGTGGGTGCGAATGCGCCCCCTGGCTCGGACTTCGATTTTAAAAAACATGTTTATATACGTCAGTCTAAAGCAATGGGAAAAGTTGAAAAAGCATGATATCAACACACTACCCTTTAATGAACACAAAAGTAGTTGTAGAACCTCTACTACATTGAGGCCTTTTGCCATAAGAATAGGGGGGAAGGGTACTAGTTTAATCTGTTTCTTTGCTGTTTCCTAGTGAGACCTTCTCCTTTGTTCTGACAGAGACGGACGGCACCAGGCGGAATGGCTTCTGCAGGCGGCTGTTGGTGAGTGCTGTCCTCTGTGGAAGATCCGAGTGATGACGGGGGATGTGCAATCCATATTGTTTGTGATATTCATACTTTGGGACCAGAGCCTTCAGTGTGGCAGCCGCCCCCTCTTGAAGGAGCTGCTACGTGCGGACAACTGAAATCTACCTGTTGAACGAAGGCCTACTGTCAATAGGTTTAGAGTTGGAGTTTATTCCTGCCATCCCTCCCGAATAGGGGTCAGTGTTTCCATATAGAGCTGCAGCGGGGAGGTGAAGCAAGCTCTTGCGCATTGTGTCATTCATATTATCCAGGCCCAAGCACTCTGCTGCAGCCTGGACGCCCTCTCTGAACATTACAAATGAAGGCTGATAGTCAGACCCTTGTCCAGAACTCAGAGGCCAATAAGTAATGGAAATAGAATGCACTTCTAGGAGGTGTATTTCTATAGGCAAACGTTAATTCTACCGTTTTGTAACTGCTGTTTTTGATTTCTGACTTTTTTTTCCCTTCAGCCTCATGGAAGAGGAAAGCGACCTCCAGAGGCCTTCTGCATCGTGAGCAAAGTTGCCTGCTTTGGCCTCTTCTCGAAGGTGATCCCCCTAGTGTTCAGCAGGGCACTTCGACCAAGCCTGGCCATTCCCAGATAGAAAAGGAATGGATTGTAGTGTAGAAAACCCAGCGCTCTTCTTACTGAATGCATTCATAGTAGAAAACAACCAACATTTTATTATAATCTTTTTTTGGAGATTTTTGATGAGGTGGAGAGGCGGCGAGAGAAGTCCATGGCGATGATTTACCCCTTCATGCAGAGCCTAAGAGAGGCGCCCTTCCCTGAACCTGGAGAAACCGTACAGATCAAGAGCTTCATACCTGAATCTGGCACTGAGGTAACCACGGCAACCCCCATGCAAAACGCCCATTCCAGAGGGACTTTGAATCATTGGTTAAAATAATGGCAACAAACTAAAGAGAAAAACAAACAAAAAAACAAAAAGATCATTAAAGTGATGGACAACAGGATCCAAAAACATAAAATAACATATTACAGAGCAAGGTTTCCACTACACACAAACCACATTTTACCAGATCATTACATCATAGCGCAATGTTTCCACTACACACAAACCACATGTTACCAAATCATTACATCACAGCGCAATGTATTCAATACACACAAACCTTGCCCAATCAGCATTCAGAATGTTGTATATGAGGCAGAAAGGAACCACACAGCATTGGATCTTCACTCAGTGCTGTTCCCACATGTATCTTGAGTTTACACAAGAATATTCCCCATGTATCACCGTGGGTTGGGTCTGGGCAGGGAACAACCTTCTGTGTGCCAGTCTACTGCAGGGTCAGACTCGCCTTCCATCCGGGCTTATGGGAGATCTGGTGTTATTATTATCATGATTAATACCTAAATGTTTGTCTTACTTTATAGATAATAAGCCTTACACGGCCACTTGAATCCAGGTTGGAACATGTGGACTTCCAGATACTCTTCCGCTACCTTTCCAACCAAGAGATCTTGCAGGTCTTTGCCTCCACCCTAATGGAGCGACGCATTGTGTTCATCGCTGAAGAGCTTGGGTATTTATACAAGCCATATCCATATGGGTTATCATTTTGGTCAAGTAGACGCTAGCTTTAATAGTAATCTTTTAATTGCTCCGGCCCCGCACATTCTTTTCACTGGATGTGGCTTAAAAATCGCTATTGGTTTATAATCGAAATAAAGGATATAAATCCCCAGGCAGGTTTGTGTGTAGTAACCCTGAGCCGGGTGTTCAGCACCTTATCGCAGGTCCTCCACGCCGTTGCGGCACTGCTCAGCCCCTTCACCTGGCAGCACACCTTCATCTCCACCGTGCCCACTGTGCTGATGGAGGTGCTGATGGCGCCCACTCCCTACCTGCTTGGGGTGTACAAGAACACAATGGATGGTGTCTTTGACAAGGGTGATGTGGACAATGTAAGTTTATACTTTATACTTGAATGCAGCATCTCGTTCTTCGTAGTGGTATGCATTTCTCTGTATATATGAGAGCAACTTAGCCCCTGTTGCCCATCAGATGCTGATTGTGGATTTGTCGTCCAAAGAGAAGGAACGATTCTTGGCACGCGTAAGTAAAAGAATACAAATCAGTTTATTGTGTAGTCAACCATCCCATCTTTGATTGGTCAATGTCGACCGTCCACCTTCTCTCCCTCAGGTCGGAGATGAGGACTCTATACTCCCAGAGACACTCAGAAACGAACTCCTTGAAGCTCTCTGTGCCAAGAAAGACCATTCCAGTAAGTCATTGGCATTGCCATGTTCCCAATCATATATATATATATTTATATGCATATATATAAGCAATATCACACAAGAGGGAGTTCTGTCGTATTGAATAGTTCTACAAGCACCATTTATCAGTTAACAGTAATAAGCATCAACAGATTATGATTTGTTTGTTTTTTTGATGATTTATTTGGCTACGCCAACACAAATAGATCCGCGACTGGCTAGGACTGAACTGTTGCCAAGCAACACATAAACACACTAGCTTAAAGGTCCCATGGCATAAAAATGTCACTTTATGAGATCTTCTAACATTAATATGAGTCCCCCTAGCCTGCTTATGGCCCCCCAGTGGCTAGTGTAAAGTGTAAAACGAGCATTAGGTATCCTGCTCCGCCTTTGAAAAATTAAAGCTCAGATGCGCCGATCTGGAATTTGACCCCATATGTCGTCATAAGGGGCCAGGTTACCTCCCCTTTCTCTGCTTTGCCCGCCCAGAGAATATGGCCCAGCAATGAGACAATGAGCTACGACCGTGCGAGCGCCACATGTGTGCGTGTGTGAATATACACACACTGTAAAGCAAGTCTTGTAAACTTCTTTGTTATTTGGATAACTGTTCTGCTGTTGGTGTATTAGCGCATAACACACAATATTAGGTAAGGTTTGCATAAAGCTCCCATTTGGTGAAAAGACTAGACTGCATTGGGTTCTCTGACGCCTCTGGTACTTCCACGACGGGATTGTCTCCCGCCGCCCCGGCAGCGGGGCTCCGGCGGGAGACAATCCTGGGCAACAATCCCTTTCTCCTCCTTGTCGCCCCTCAATCTCTACTTCAGATTGACATTGAAGTGGAAGAACCTGAGACGTAGGAGAACCCGACGCAGTCGTTTGAGATTCATAATTTCATCCAGAGGCGCACACAGCTTTTGGCCGTGATAATATATATTATATTATATAGATATCTATATATCATATCATTTAGATATAGAGCTCCAGGACTTGCCCCGGAGCAACCGGAGTGTTCTAGAATATTTACAGAACTCGGCCAAAAGATGTGTGCGCCTCCGGATGATATTATGAATCCGAGCCATTGCGATACATCCACTGTAAACACACTAGTGCATGGTACCGTGGCCGCAAGCTGCTCAGGGCCACACCCCCACCCTCCAACTTGACACGCCTCTAAAAAATGGCATGTATGTGGAAAGGAAATTTCTTTAACACCTTCAAATACTGTATTAGTGGCCAACTACCACCTAAGCATCCTTAAAGTAGCATGCCATCGGACCTTTAATAACATTAACGGTTATTAGAACACATGTAAAGCGGAGCGATACATGTATAGTTAAAGGTCCCAGTGCTGTTATACTCAATATGAGCACTCATGGAATGCCTCTTGTCCAATCAAATTACTTGGTCGGAACTAACTAAACTTCACTAGACCAGCTCCCCAGAAGCTATTGAATGTTATAACATGGGAATTTCTGACCGACCAACCCCTTGTGCAGTAGGGAGTGAATAGCAAAATGAATCATCTTATTAATGACCCAAAATGCCAATCTATCACTGTCTGTCACTTTTTAATTTTCCGTGTCCACTATAAATATAAACCAGCTCTGGTAAAGGCTGAGCAAGATTCTCAATACTCCCATAAATAAAAATGCAACGCTGTTAAGGAATGCCACGTAAGTCAACGGTAACTGGTCCCCGGCTTGGCTACTTAGCCAGGAGGGTAAATCCTCTCTTCCTGTTAATCAGGTAGTACATGATGCTTAACACATACCTTGATAGCCCTTAATAACATCATCAGTACATGATGCTTAATACACACCTTGATAACCCTTAATAACATCATAAGTACATGATGCTAAATGCACACCTTGATAACCCTTAATAACGTCATAAGTACATGATGCTTAATGCACACCTTGATAACCCTTAATAACATCATTATCACATGATGCTTAATACACACCTTGATAACCCTTGATAACATCATTATCACATGATGCTTAATACACACCTTGATAACCCTTGATAACATCATCAGTACATGATGCTTAATACACACCTTGATAACCCTTGATAACATCATTATCACATGATGCTTAATACACACCTTGATAACCCTTGATAACATCATTATCACATGATGCTTAATACACACCTTGATAACCCTTGATAACATCATCAGTACATGATGCTTAATACACACCTTGATAACCCTTGATAACATCATTATCACATGATGCTTAATACACACCTTGATAACCCTTGATAACATCATTATCACATGATGCTTAATACACACCTTGATAACCCTTATAACATCATAAGTACATGATGCTTCATACACACCTTGATAACCCTTAATAACATCATTAGACGTACATTTTGAATTTCTGTTGTCCATCACTTCAAGTTATCCAGCCTCTATTATTTGTAACTTTGGAAACTCTTCCCGTTCAGCTCCGGAGGAGATCAACACCTTAGTGTCAAAGGCCTTTGTTTCATTCTTCGTCAAGACGGTGGGTCACTACTCAGCCCATGTGAAGCGCAGCAAAAGCCAACAGCCTGGAATCTTTCAAAGGAAGACCTTCTGCAAGTCAATAGAGAACAAGTCTCACCAGCAATTTGTCACCAACTTCATAGCGACCCAGATGTTTGATGTCTTCATTCAGGACGTAGAGAGACAACCGGCTTCCAATGACGGTGTGTATGGCAATTAGCAACACAAATGTTTGTTAAAGGGAGTTGTGTAAGCCCTCATTGAGGTAAATTTCTCCAGCCCTCCTTGGTTTTTCCCCGTCTCCCTCTGGAACGTCTCCATCACTAGAGGAACGTCTCCCATATGTGTCTCTCAGGCTCTGTGGGCCGTCGATATTCCTTTGAGCAATATTGATGGCCAGCCCATTGAGGCTTTCTTGAGACATTAGTGATAGAAGGTTTTCATTCGTTTGAGTTTAGAAAAACTGTCCAGAAGCCACTGTCACCAACACAGATTTAGCATATAGCAATGATCTCGCTGAAGCCAGAGACTTGTGGTTAACGCTTGCACTAAAAGGTTTCGTAAATCCCCTTGCGGCATAGACATCAATGTTAAATCACAATTTAAAAATTCAGGAAATTTTGTGATATTAACCACACTCATGGCTCTTAAAAGCATTGATAAAGAAAAATGTATCTAGTGTATGTACTGGATAGCTTGCAATTTGATCTGGTTTGTGTATGATGATATAAGCTTTGCAAATGTCCTGTAAACCTTTGAAACTGATCACATAATCGTATGGGTGTCACTGGCATCACCCAATCATGGAAGAGATGCCATGGTTGGTCAGAAATTAGCCAGATGCGGGCTTAATAAGTATTGTCTCATTTGGAGGCTGGCAGTCCAGTCCGACCCGATCTTCCACAGTGCTCAGTCTAACCATCCCACTAAATATAGCTCTTAAATCTTACCTACTACAATCTAGTGATTATATAATTTCTTGGTTGCTCCATGAATGGAGATAAGTGCGTTTCTTTACCTGACGCTCCCATTTCTATTTCTAGCTTTTTTTAGCATTACGTTTTTATAAAATTCCAAATCCACTGAATCAAAAAATGTAACTAAAATGACAATGTTTAATATCTGCAACATTAACCAACTGTTACATTTGTTGTTGAAGGTTTTTTCTGCAGAAAGATTGCAGAATATGAAGAGACGAAGAAAGAGGCAGACCGGAAGCGATGGAAGTTTTAGAAGGGTTTTTGGTGTAAATTGGGTCGGGGAAGGAATTGTTGTCCCAGCGCACAAGTGAGCGGATCTGATGTGTCGGAAGACATCGATGTTGTGAACTTAATATTCCAATGATACTTCCGTCAACATGTTTGACGGGTTTCCTAATGTGATGAAGGGGACCAGGAAGTCCGGGTTTCCTAATGTGATGAAGGGGACCAGGAAGTCTGGGTTAATGTGATGAAGGGGACCAGGAAGTCTGGGTTAATGTGATGAAGGGGACCAGGAAGTCCGGGTTTCCTAATGTGATGAAGGGGACCAGGAAGTCCGGGTTTCCTAATGTGATGAAGGGGACCAGGAAGTCCGGGTTTCCTAATGTGATGAAGGGGACCAGGAAGTCTGGGTTAATGTGATGAAGGGGACCAGGAAGTCCGGGTTAATGTGATGAAGGGGACCAGGAAGTCTGGGTTAATGTGATGAAGGGGACCAGGAAGTCCGGGTTTGCTAATGTGATGAAGGGGACCAGGAAGTCCGGGTTAATGTGATGAAGGGGACCAGGAAGTCTGGGTTAATGTGATGAAGGGGACCAGGAAGTCCGGGTTAATGTGATGAAGGGGACCAGGAAGTCTGGGTTAATGTGATGAAGGGGACCAGGAAGTTCGGGTTAATGTGATGAAGGGGACCAGGAAGTCTGGGTTAATGTGATGAAGGGGACCAGGAAGTCTGGGTTAATGTGATGAAGGGGACCAGGAAGTCTGGGTTAATGTGACGAAGGGGACCAGGAAGTCCGGGTTAATGTGACGAAGGGGACCAGGAAGTCTGGGTTAATGTGACGAAGGGGACCAGGAAGTCCGGGTTAATGTGACGAAGGGGACCAGGAAGTCCGGGTTAATGTGACGAAGGGGACCAGGAAGTCCGGGTTAATGTGACGAAGGGGACCAGGAAGTCTGGGTTAATGTGACGAAGGGGACCAGGAAGTCAGGGTTAATGTGATGAAGGGGACCAGGAAGTCCAGGTTTCCTAATGTGACGAAGGGGACCAGGAAGTCCGGGTTTCATGTGATGAAGGGGACCAGGAAGTCCGGGTTTCATGTGATGAGCCACGAGCAACCCCCTCTAAATGAAGACGTGTCCCGGTGGGATTCCAACAGCAATGTGTTGGTTAACAGACTCTCAGATGGAACCACATCATCTCAGTTTACTGCTGGCTAGGGAGGGGGAAGGAAAACGGGAGGTCTTTATGTTTATGTTCAATAAACATTAACATATATTTATAATACAAATATACAGTACCGTGTAATATCATCTACATTATATAAAGTATTTATAGTACAAATTTGAAAAGATGGATTGACTTGCAAGGAAATCTTTTGGAAACAGTGAATTACATGTCGTTTGTCATTTGTCATGTAGCTAATGCCATAACAACTCAAAGTACTCAGACTTTGTACTTTGTACTTGTAATAATAAGGGCTAAGCCACACATCCACTCAGGTAAATGTCCAAGTACTATCAGTCTGTTAAAGTTTAAGTAAAGGAGTGCTTGCTCCAAATGTACTTAGCAATTGCTTAGCAGCCATGTTAATTGTTGGCATTGTTTGAGATTGAAATCAGCACTGACCTCTGTAACTCCCGCAACTGTGGCTATTTCATTGTACAATTATTTTGCAGTAATATTTGGATATTGCAAGCCATTGCAACCAAATATCACATTTTATAAATAAATTAAACTGCCCAATACAACACAGTATGTTTAATGGTATACGATCAAATGAACTCCCTATAGTAAGGGTATTTTCTGTTCTCTGGCGCCCTCGTGTGGTGGCATCAGATGAACCCAGAGCATCGTTACCATAACAACCTCAACACACACTACATGGACGACCTGAAGTCGGTAAACGATCAGCGAAACTATCATGCTTCACCGAGTCAATACTTTGGGTGAAAGTAGATAATAGGACGCAGGGTATGATCACGACACCTGCCTAGAATTAACCATCTAAATGACATGAAGGGTGTCCAACCAAAGTGCATCAGAAGACTTCATTTAGGAAACAAGTCGCCGACTGCGATGCCGTCGCCAACCACGGTCTCCTTAAGTAAGTCGGCTCTATGTTTCGCCTCAATTTTCTCTGTGATTTAGACCAGCCTGCACCACTTCGATAAAGTCTACTGTTTGGTATTGATTAATGTTCCACCGGCCTTCAGGCCCTCTGCGAGTCCAGGACTGCCCCCTGGACCCATGTGAACCAGGTAGGCTAAAGCAGGCCAAATGAGGCATGCTACAACGCTATTCAAATGGACCATTTAATATTTTATACACATGTAAATAGATTTACGTTACTGCATATTTAGCTGCTTTGCAGAAATACATACAAATGTGGTTTACCATACGACTGAACCGTCTCTTACCATCTTCTGTATGGGTTGAGGCGGGAGAAAGAAGCCCCAGCAGAAACCCTCCAAACTCCCCGAGGACAAACACTTCCTCCTGCACACTGCTGGCCGGGAGCACCATCGAGAAGTACGCGCATACACATGTCACGAGTGTGTGTGTGTGTGTGCGTGCGTGTGTGTGTGTGCGTGCGTGTGTGTGTGTGCGTGTGTGTGTGAGATAGTCCTGTAGTCACTTGATTCACTCCGCTGGGATCGGACCAGATTCACAAGAGTATCTCAAGGACAAAACATTTCAGAACTGCTGTTTAGTTTGGAGAAACTACTACTCTTCTCCAAAAGGTATCTGAAGAAAATGAAAGGTTCTTCTGAAAATATTGAGGAACTGAAGTTAAGAACAAGCTAGGAAAAAAATTGTTGAATTTCTTAGGCAACTTCTTGAAAATGCCGGACTTCCTCCATCCAGGAGAAGTGTCGCTATCTGGCGCTGCCAGTCCACGAGAAGCTGTCCTACATGGGGCGCATGAAGGCCTCCCAGAGGGAAACGAGGAGGGGGCTGGAGCCACCCCAGGACCAGGAGCAGGAGGGGGGTGACAGCCTGGCGCTGGGCAGCCCCGCAATGAGAATGGCCATGATCAGACGAAGTGAGTGTTTGGGGTGAGGTAGTTGGGGTTGGTCTGAATTCATTTATATTAATGATATACTTATGGTCCCTCCCCCAGGAAACATAAAGAAAGAGAGCATGCAGGAGTTCCTGTACAAGAGGCGGGAGCTGTTTCGGCAGGAAGTAAGGACCAGGAGAAGGTTATTGGCCCGTTGTGTTTGTATGATCGGATGACTTTGAAACGAGGTAGAAACTGGGGGCAGTAAGCAGTGGTCTAAGACGGGACATGGAGGGTCCTCTGGGATAGTAGTTGGAGTGCGAAACGTGGATGTGGTTCGAGAGCAGAAGAAACTTGGTCAGAAAATATAATCATGACCAAGAACAAGATATCTTACAACATAATAGCAGGCCTGTCGCACCAGTTACTGAAGTTGGTCATGAGCGCATGTGCCTGCAGCTCACACACACACATTCAGCACGCGCGAACGCACACATACACCGCAAGCATGCACATACACAGCGCATACACACACCGCACACACACGCACATAAGCACGAACATACACGAAGACGCACACACACACACACACCGCACATCAAGACAAAGGCAGTGACACATACACAGAAGCGCACACACACGCAAGCGCACAACCTGCACATCAAAAAAAAAGGCAGTGACACACAGTGACATTATGTTCTTAAACATAACGGCTCCGCCATCGACACGCGCGCAGGTTAGAACACACAAGCACGCACATACATCGCAGCGACACTCGCCCAGGTAAGACGTTATGTTTTTAAAGGAGACATATTAGTGCGTTTTCACAACAGTAAACATAGTATTTGAGTTCCAGAAAACATTTTTTTAAAGCTGTTTGCTGGAAATAGCTTTTAGGAAAAGAAATCTCGCCTGTTTCGCCTGACACCAGAAAATGCGCTGTTTCTGGTGTCTGTAGCTTTAATGCAAATGAGCTGCAGCCCATTGACCAATGAGCTGTCAGACTGAACCGCAGCATGGAGGAGAAGGGATTGTTGCCGTTTGCTGACTCCTGGAGCTCTATATCTATATAATATAATATAACATAATAATAATATTATATACAGGTATTTATATAATATATCTAATATCACGGCCAAAAGCTATTTGCGCCTCGGATGATATAATGAATCATAAAGACTGCGTCTGACATCTCTGGTACTTCCACAACAAGTAAAGACTCGTAGTGGGGGATATCTCGGCCATGGTTGAGAAGAATTGGGGGGAAGGAACTTCGGCCTTGACTCTCTGAAGTCCATGAACCGCGACATGGAGGAGAAAGGGATTGTACTCCGGGAGCTGAGCTGCCGGACTGCCGCTGCTCCGGCGGCAGTCCGCCGGAGCTGCCGGACTTCCACCGAAGCTTCAGCAGCAGGTCCGGCCACCATCAAAGTTGTCCGGTCACCTCCAAAGCTCCGGCGGCAGTCCGGCAGTCCGGCATTGTACTCCGGTAGCTGAAATGCCGCCGAAGCTTTCCAGCTGCTCCGGCGTTGTACTCCGGTAGCTGAAATGCCGCCGAAGCTTTCCAGCTGCTCCGGCGTTGTACTCCGGTAGCTGAAAAGTCCGGCGGGGGTAGCTCGGCGGCGGTCCGGCAGCTCAGCTCCGGAAGTAGAATCCCTTTCTCCTCCATGTCTCCTCCTCCGGACTGCCGCCAAAGCTCCGGCGGCAATTTGGCAGAGAAAGGGATTGTACTCCCGGAGCTGAGCTTTCGCCGAAGTTCCCCCCCGCCGGATCTGCTCGTCCGCTGGTCTACAAAATCATAGCTATGCTCTGATTGGAGGGGGTGGGGAAGTGGGAGGTAATATTCAACTGTGCCCCCTTCCTACGTAGGAGGGGGCGCCGAAACCGACTCGCTCGTTTGGTAACTGTAGGCGGGCCACTTTCAGAAATACATCTCAGTCAAAAAAACATGTACAGACTTTTTTCAAAGTTTGTATGCGTGTGGGAGCGCCATATATATATATATATATATATATATATATATATAATAATTAATCAGTTTTTATAGCGCTTTTCTAAATACTCAAAGACACTTTACAAATAAGAAAGGAATACATACAGACAGTACAGACACTCAAACAAAAGGGGAAAAAAAATAAACAACACCACAACAATAGGCAACACATTAAGAGAGTGGAAGATGGCGGAGGATGATTTGTCAAATGTTGTAGGTGGTCCTGAAGGGATAGGTTTTAAGTTGACTTTGGAATGAACAGTGTGTCATAGTTTCGGATGGCCAGAGGGAGGGAGTTCCAGAGGGTAGGGGCAGCGATGGCGAAGGCTCTGTTCCCAGGGTGCGATACTTGGTCTTGGTGATGGAGGTGAGAAGGTTGGCATCAGCGGAGGAGTCTAAAGGGCTGGAGCCCACAAGTTGATAATCATATGCGTCCTTTGAGACCCCCTTTGATATAAAAGAGACCCCAGGTCTATAGCTTACTTGTTAATGTCCTCGACTCAGTCACCTATTGCATCACTTCCTTTAGTGCTTCGGCCTCCTAATTGATCATTGTAGTATAATTGAATGATCTCTTTCATATAAACTTAGCACAAAAAGTAAGGAAATTTGTGTTTGGTTGATTATTTCTCTGTGGTAAAAATGCTTTTTGGCAATAAATCTTATACCGTTGGAAAGCCTGTATAGTTCCTTTTCAAATGGTGCCCTATTTGTAAGGAACATGCACTTGTGGGGTGAGCAGCAGAGCTGAGTATTTGGGTTGCGGCCTTGAAAAATTTGCCAATGCCAAACAGCTTATTCTGCCATTGACTCGTTTGGTTTTTGGTGGGTTGGATGATTGAAGTTTGAAGAAACAAGACATATTGGCAATTTAACAATTTATTCATTTCACAAACAGGAGCCTCAGTAGCGTGTGGAAGAACCATACAACCACATACCTCATGCTGGTCACCAGCCTGGTCACACAATGCTGTGGGATGGCATCCCATTCTTCAACCAGCATTTGTCGCAAGTCAGCCAACGTGGTTGTGTTGGTCACTCTGGCACGAACAGCACGCCCAAGTTGATCCCACAAGTGTTCAATGGGGTTGAGATCAGGACTGCTAGCAGGCCATTCCATCCTCTCCACTCCCACATTCTGGAGGTAGTCTCTGATAAACCCCGCCCAGTGGGGGCGAGCGTTGTCATCTTGGAGGATAGAGTTCGGTCCCAGACTGTGGAGATATGGGATTGCCACTGGTTGCAGAATCTCATCTCTATATCTCTCTGCATTGAGATTGCCTCCAATGATGACAAGCCTCTTTTTTCCAGTGAGGAAGATGCCGCCCCACACCATCACACTGCCTCCACCAAAAGATGTTATTCTATCGGTGCAGCAATCAGCATAGCGTTCTCCGCGTCTTCTCCACACTTTGACGCTATGATCCAACTGCCGTAGGCAGAATCTGGACTCATCACTGAACATAACGTTCCTCCACATGTTCAGGTTCCAGGGCACGTGTTGCCGACACCAGCGCAAACAGGCCTGATGGTGAAGGGCAGTCATGGCAGGACTCATGGCAGCCCTATGAGACCGGAAATTGGCTGCATGTAGTCTGTTCCGGATTGTCTGGGCAGAGAGCCGTCGGCCATATCGTCCTGCAAACCTTGACTGCAAATCTGTAGAAGACAGCCTAAGTGCTGACAGGGTGATGAAATGGTCTTCTTGGGGTGTCGTCTTCTTGGGACGCCCACTTCGCGGCCTGTCTTTGACATCCCCCGTTATATGGAACTTGGCCTTCAGTTTGGAGACGGTACTAGGGCTCACTCCAAATAATGCCGCAACTTGGTTTTGCGGAACACCAGCTTGAAGTTGCCCTATCGCAAGGGCCCTTCCCAGATCAGTCAAACGCGGCATGCCGATTCTTGGAGCATACACTTACTGACTGTAGCTGTACTTACAGTAGTAGGGCCCAGGCTCACCTGGGGGTACCAGAAGCTCAAAACAAGTGTCAATAGCAACAGCAAAATAACCTGTTTGGCAATGGCAGAAAAGATTTGGCAAATTTTTCATGGGCGAAACCCACATACTCAGCGCTGCTGCTCATCCCACAAACGCATGGTTCTTACAAATGGGGCACCATTTGAAAGGGAACTAAACAGGCTTTCCAACGGTATAAGATTTATTGTCAAAAAGAATTGTTACCACAGAGAAATAATCTACCAAACACAAATTTCCTTACTTTTTGTGCTAAGTTTATATTATACCACCACCACTGGGACGTGGCAACAATTCTCCATATCCATATGGGGAGGGGGGGTGCTTGTGGACAGTGGGGGTGTACACTAGACATAAACAGGAAGCACACTCAAGACGAGGAATGACCTCTCACACATATTTAATTAATTGTTTCAAATAACCCTGCCTCGTTAAATCAATGAGCTTGGTGTTTTGCTTTCAAGAATAGGTTATAGGCTGTGTCACTATAAAATCTGTCCATGCGCGTCTCTCAGAGTGACGTAACCAGCCACCAGACAGCGATTTAAAAAAAACGTTTTCTTTTTTAAACAAAAACATATTCCAAGGTGCCTTTTGAAGGAAACCTTGGAATATCTGTCTATTTCCTAACCAGCGGACCCTAGTTCACGTTAGGGGTGTAACGGTACACTGAAGTCACGGTTCGGTTCATACCTCAGTTCAGACATCACGGTTCGGTGCGAGTTCGGTACAATGAAGGGAAAAGAAAAAACAAAAATGCAGAAGGCAGTTTTTTATTGTCTCAGGTTGTACCACCTAGTGTCATACAGTCTCTCCCCTGAGCTAGCTGCAACAGCCTGAACTGTGTAATCTAAAATGTAAACAGTAAACAATAAGTACCCCACATCACCTCCAGACTCCATCTGTAACTTGTAAGCATAATAAGACAATCAGTTATAAAACTGAAAATTCATCATGTTTTATTTAAAGTGAAAGTGCAAAGTACACAGAATTTGCCCATTTCCACCGGAGGGTGCGGGTCGGTTCGGGGCGGCTTGGTAGAGTAGTGAAGGTGAAGTTCAGCGCAGCTCAGTTACGGCTCGCGTTTCCACCGTCGACAGTACCCTTATTTAAACCGGATCGCGATAGACTCGGCAGCTACGTTAGCATCATGACCTCATAGCAGCCCGAGACAGTGTAGCCTTCTAATTAATCCAAGGAAAAAGAAGAACGCGCACAATGAACAAAGACAACAAAGACAACAATGTAGGACGTCCAAGAAGGACGGCAAATTTTTGTGCAACATTTTCTTCAATAAACGAAGCTTTCGCCGTTGTCCAGAAATACCTCGAGGATAATGTGTTTGTTTATTATCCCCGTCTCACGGAAGTGCGATTCTGTTGACCAATCAACGGACGGCGTGTGTAGCTCGAACTTGCCGGCACCCTTTAAGGCGTCTGAGTTGTCCCTGAAGATTGCGTATCTAACCTTAGTTCGGGATTACATTAATTAATTTGCACGCCAGTTTTATTTAATTTTATACTGTGTATTCTCCGTGTAAATCCATGCAACGAACCGTGACGTCCGTACCGATTCGGTTCAATACGAATACATGTATCGTTACACCCCTAGTTCACGTGACGCTGAGTCACGTGACGTTGATGCAGGCCCATTGAAAAGAAAAGGCCAAAAAAACGTAGGTATGTCACATGTTTAAAGCCGTTATTGTATTTAATTAATTAACAATTATTTAGTTATAATATTATAAGTAGACCATAGCTTTTATTAAATTATCGTAATAACAAGATCTGTATCTGACCATTGACCAGCCTGAATGAACTTCATATTGACGGTATGGCACTATTCTCGCACACCCATCTTGAATTTAATAGACCATTCTCGTTGCTTGAAGTCTGGTGGTCTCCGTAGCCTATATAATAAATAAAATAAATAAATATCCTAAAAACGATCCAATAGGAAAGATGCGTCGATTAGTGCCATAGTCGGGTAAATACAGGAGTGAACGGGCTGCTGGAGCACCCGCTCTGAACGTCAAACACCGCCGGGATGGCATAACATTTTAGTGATTTGAACCCCTGCAGACGACGCCGAAGGGTACCTTTCCCGTCAGTGACCTACGCTAAAGTGCCCTTGCCAACAGTCAGTATTCACGTTCTCGGAGTGAGACTGTGTTGTCAATACATACCCTACACACCCAGGAGGAGGAATGACCTCTCACACATGATAACTTAACGAATTATTTCAAATAACCCTGCCTCGTTAAATGTGTCCGTGCACATCTCTCAGAGTGACGTTATAGCCTAGGCCTACTAGCCACCAGACAGTGATAAAAAAAGAAAAGAAAAGAGTCACGTTGAATACAAAAGAAACTTATTAATTACAAGTCTAAACTGTGGGAAGTAGAACGATATGGGGGACGAGAGCGTGCACTGTGCAGCCCTTCTGAAGTCGAAAAAAATCTCCCGATTGAAATGCATTGGTTTAATATTGAATTAATTAAATATTAAAATATATATTATGTATGTATATAATTTTTTTTAATATAAAATGATTTAGTTATAATATTATAAGTAGACATGTAGCTTTTATTCAATTATCGTTATAACAAGATCTGTAGCCTAGACCGTTGAAAATCCACTTCCACCAATTTGTAAGTGTGGTTCAGGTATACCAGACAATATTAAACTATTCATAATATAAAAACGATGTAAAAAATAAGGTTATGGGCCGAATTCGGTTAAAATTCAGCCTCTGCTGGCCCACAACTAGATCGTCTCATTTCCTCGTTACACGCTTTCATTTAATTAGCTTTAAATTATTATGACCATGGAGCCTTTATTTTCTTGCGATTATGATTACATCCTTTCTCGTTATAGCACTATGAATTCTCGAAACACAGTGGAAAAGAGAGAGAGGGAGCCACAGAGAGGGACACTGATGCACTGCGCAGCCAAGTTACTGATGGGCTTAAGAGGGCCTCTCCTATATAATGAATATTTATATATATATATATATATATACCTATGCATATTCAGAGAAACGCTCCAATCCAAAATGCATGGGTTTACATTTCGTTCTGTGAATTACGACTAATGTCGGGCAGCGGGGCTCCGGCGGGAGACAATCGCCGGCAACAATCCCTTTCTCCTCCATGACGTGGTTCAGTCGACTTCAGATTGATGTGGAAGTGGAAGAAACAGAGACGTCAAAGAACCCGACGCAGTCGTTTGAGATTCATAATATCTTCTGGTGGTTCTTCTATTATTTAGATATAGAGCTCCAGGACTGTAACGCAAGTGTTGTACACTTCTTTTTTATTTGGACAACCGTTCTGCTTTTGATGTTATGGCGCACAGTGGCGGTGGGTCAATAGAGGGCACTAGGGCGCCGCCCCTCCGTGAAATATTCACTTGAGTATATCTGCCAACTATTAATCAACTATTATCAATATGCAATAAATCAAAAAAAATAAATAGCGTTTATCCTCGTTTAATTGTGTGATATACTTGTCACTGCCAGCAACCATTTAAATGCGTCTGAACGTCAATGATTTGGGCTAGGCTAGTTATTGGTGATTCGAAATAAAGCCCTCCTCCAAGTCAGGGGCGCCAGCCACGTTGAAGTCAATGTAAGCTCGCTAACTGTTTGCTGTCTATCAAGCAGAGACAGCTTTTCATTGGCGCAAGAAAATTCGCCCTCGGGTCGCACCAGTGTGCGTAGCCAGGCCAATGGTATCGCTTTTCTTTTTTGTTATCACCACATGATTGGACAATTCAGCGAATCAATCAAATAGGCTTCCTCCCTCAGCAGCAATCGCGCAACAGAACTACATGAAGAGAAGAGATAGATTGCTAACTAGCAGAGAGTTATAAGCACTTTGCACCCTTTTCAGTGGAGGAATTGAACTCCCAAGCAATGTTATACTTAAAAGGAGCAAGTAAGTTACATATTAATTTAGTCTTTCGGCCTGTAGCATATTAACAAAATGAAGCAACTGTCCCATATTTCTAACTGCATTTGAAGTAGACATTGAGACTCACAAAAAATGGACGCTATAGGACAGTGAACATGATTTGTCTCAATATCAGAATAACAACAATGGGTCAAATAGCAATGGCTGGTGGAGTGGCCATAAAGTAGGTCTGTATGCAGTGTGAGCTTGTCCAGGCCCTGCAAGTCAGGATGTAGGCTATGAATCTGAATGGATAGTAGGTTAATAGGTAGTGGCCTTCCCCAAAATGCACCAGAATACAGGAAATCAAATCTATTAAATTCAATTATTTTTATGGGGGGGGGGCCCAGACCCCCTGTCTATCACTGGGCCCCACCAACATTTTGGATCACCAGCCGCCACTGACGGAGCATAACACGTTGGGTTGTCTGACGTCTCTGGTATTTCCCCAACGAGACTCGTAGTGGGGGTTGTCTCAGCCATGGTTGAGAAGGAATTGGGGGAAAGGAACTTTGGTGGCCCCAGTGGTGATAGTACACAGACTCCTTAAGGGTCCCGGGCTGGCTGGATGGCAGACGTACCCACGCAGGGCAGGTGCACCACATAAAACTCACGCACACGTTCTTAACACAAAGAAACCTAATACGACCGGCCAATCAAATGATGGAGTGGTGTGGGGACCTTGGGGAGACCCCGGACCACGGGGAGACCCCGCTTCAGGGGGAGACCCCGGACCAGGGGGAGACCCCGCCTCAAGATGTCCTTCCACCTGGGCTAGCATCACCAGCCTGGGTTCCTCCACCCTCTCTCAGTACTCTGTGATGGTGAAGCGGGCTGAGATCCAGAGGCTGGAGGAGGCCCACTCCCTGGAGGAGCAGCGGATGCAGAAGGCAGAGCAGCTGCTGGAGCAGGACCAGCTGCTGTTTGAGAAGTTCCTGAAGGAGAACAACCAGAACTCGGTGGAAGCCATTCAGATGTGAGTCACCCATGTGAAGACGTAGAAGATGGCCTGCCCGTTGGGACTCTGATTACACCAGGCTTTGGGATCGTTGTGTTCTCCTTTAAAGACATGTCTGATAAGCATGCATATGAGGTGATGAAATAAAGAAATATACATATCATGCAACAAATTCCAATGTAATTTCCCTTGCCATGTCTGGTCATTTGACAGTGCTGAAAAAGAGACCAAGTGCAAACTGGAGAAGATGGCTGAGATCAAGAAACTTACAACGGAAATGCTCTCAATTAAAAGGTAACTTCTATTCGTGGTACAAACGTGGTGTTTCCTTTCAGTAGCCATAACTGGCCCTCAAATCTGTACACTCAGTGGAACAATCTCATCAGTAGCCCAACATGGATTGTGATTCTTATGAACCCTTTGTGTGCTTCTCCATCAGTGACATCTCGAAGAAGGAGGAGAAGCTGAAGGAGTATCAGATGTACAAGGACTTCCTGTTCAAGCTGTCCCCTCCGGACTGGAGGGACGCCCAGGAGGCCAAGGCCCAGCAGGCCAAAGACCTGCACGCCAAGGCCGACGAGGCCAAAGCCCTGCTAGGCAAGGCCGGGCTAGCCGCTGCCCAGCCTGCCAAGGCCCGGTCAGGCAGAGCCCAGCCAGCCAAGGCCCAGCCACACCGGGCAAAGGCAACACAGGTGGACCGAGACACGGCTGCTGCCCAGGACAAAGGAAAGGATCCAGAGAGCAAGGGAGGAGGGTCAAAGCATGAGGGTGAGCAGGATGTCCTGTATCAACATACATCATAGTTGAACCTTACAGCAGGCCTGTTGGAGATGGGTTGACACAGTAAACAGCTTGAGGGACTTGGATTGATGTTTGCTCTACATATAACAGAAAAACCCCACGCCTAAGGGCTAAGGTCAGTCCCTCCGATGTGCAGGAGACCTTAGAGCTTCAGAACTCCTACATCATGTCATCTTGTTAGAGGGATCAAACTGGGGTGACTGAAGAGGGGCGCCCATTAACAAACGTGAATAACCCTTTGTTCACTCTGTAGGTTCCCCAAGGAAAGTGTCCGCTCATGGTCCAAAGCTCCCGCCCATCAGAGACCCCAAGCACCGGTCCTCAGCCATGAGCACCGCTAGACAGTAAGAGCCATACCTACCTCCACACAGGTACTGTCCCCCTGGTGACGGTACCTGACCTGACCTGGGGCCTGTTTCCTGTGTTTCAGGACACCTGAATCCAACCCCAGCACTGATGGCTCTGACTATGAGGTACCCTAACACATCAAATATAATCAAATGTCCCCATTTCTTTCTTTTGTTAATCTCATTTATTTCTCCATTCCTGCACTATTCACTAGCCAGCCCCTCTACCCCTTCATGGACTTTACAGATGAACAAGTAGTGTCCTTTGCATATGCACCCATTGCATATGCTCCCTCCTTCCCTGGAAGGAGGGATCCCTCCTGGTCCTCCTCAGGGTCGCCTCCTGCTCAGGGCTCGTCCTCCATGGGGCTCTGAAGCCCTTTGAGGTTGAACCGGGGACGAGGACCAAGGGCTGCTCTACAAACCCACTAGAGGGGAGTGACTCTGCCCCCAATCCCCCTGTAGGAGGAGCCAGAGCTGTACTTCACAGAGCCGGAGCAGCTCCTGGACCTGCTGACGGAGCTGGAGGAGCAGAACCTCACGCTGATCCAGAACTCCAGAGAGACCGAGGAGGACCTGGAGGACCTCCAGCGCACCACGGCCACCAGCAAGCAGAAGACGTAAGACCCCCCTCTGCAGCTCCTGAAGCCCACTGCCCCGGGGCGGTTGGGCGTGGAACTAGTGGTACTAGTCAGGCCTGCACGGTACACATGGCCATGAGATAGCCTCACATTGGATAGAGTCGTGGACTGTAGGTTGACCTGTCTTTGGACCACGTGTAGCTTATGAATTCTGGTCCGTATTGATATAACGTCACCTCCCACCATGGAGCCCAGCCAGGTGCGTCAGGTCGCATAGAGAGGTTGTGATGGTAACACGCGTGTGGTACACTGGGCTTCTCCATGTTCAGGGAGAGGGACACGGAGCAGCTGAGCGCCCAGATAGACATCATATCCCAGACCATCACCGCAGAGAAGGAGCAAGCCGCCGAGCTGGAGCTGAAGGCCCGCCTCTACAACTTTGGGAAATGTAAATCAGTGGAAGAGGTATGCAGGAAGTTATTCATTATCTTTTCATAGACGACAATTGATTTACTTTTAATTCTGCCAAAACGAAAGCCAATTAAGCCCCGCCCCATCCGATAGGAGACACACCTTTGACTCTAGCCCAGTGTCATGCCGACCAAAAGGGTTTGGGTGTATAGGATCCACTGTTGTCCTCACCTCTACGGCTCTGCATCACAGGACCAGATGCTGGAGGCCCTTGGCCGCAAGGTGGAGGAGGTGTACCGCTGCTGCGTGGGCGACGTACAGGCCAACCTCACCACCATCCAGATGCTGGCAGTCATCGAGAGCCACCTGCTGCAGCTCCTGGAGAACATGGAGAACATACCCCGGGACACGCTGGACCAGGTGGAGAAGATGAAGGACCGGGAGAGGAGGATGAGGTGGGTGGCCTTGAGACTACTGGGTCGGGAGGAAGATGGGGTTAGGATATACCTTGTACTGTTTAGTCTCTAGTGGTTAGTGTGTTTTCTCCCTACTGAAAGGTTCTTGGTTCTGATCCTCAATGTTCGCAGTCTGTCCGTAGACCTCCTATGTAAGAAGCCTGTGTCTCCCATGTGTGTGAAAGTCCTGTTTGACACGTTGGTCCACACAACCTCTTCCCGACATGCACTTTGTCACGCTGCGCCAACAACCTCCTAAGGCTTTGTGGCCCGTATGTAAGGTACAGGACGTACTGTGTGCACGTCCTGTTCCTTAATCCCATGCATCTGAACTCACTGACGTCACTTTGTACAAGTGTCAGTAAACTGTTTCAGTTTTAGTTTCCGACAGAAGCAACTACATTAAGTTTCAGGAGCGTATGAACTAAACTCCTGAAACACCAACACATGTCAGCGCCCCATCACCCCGCTCTGCAGGCAGCGCGTGCAGAAGCTGGCGCAGCAGAAGCAGCATCAGGAGGACCGACTGAAGAAGGCCATGGAGAGGACCCAGGCCAACAGCAGGAAAACAGTCCGTCTTCAAGCACAACATTAGAACACAAAGAACCACTCGTACACCACACATCTTCTACATCTGGTAACATCTGACAGATTGCCACTAGTCAGGTCATAGATGTTTGCATGGTGTAATGTGCATTTGTTCTCTCGTTACAGAATAACAGACGGTTGATGCCCAGATCCAAGCCTGTTACAGCAAAGATCAAGTACAGCAACGTGAACAACGGCTCGGAACAGGACGAGCTGCACGCCTACTTCTTCACCTGAAGAAGCATAGTCTTAGTAGTAGCCTTAGGTACATCCTACACTAATAAAATGATTAGATGTATGTGTATATTATAGAATCTGGCTTTTCCCTTTTACAATGTCAAGCAAGTCAAGCTGAAGGTCTGGCAAATCCCTTGTTAAAAGGGGTTATATAATGCCATACGGTACGAGTGTGATTCGCCCTTACAAGCCGTTTTGTGTTTTAGTGACAAGCGGGAGTGTCCACCTAGATGTATGATGGCTAGATGAGCGTCATTTGCGGCAGATTTTCAAATGGCTTGAAATGGCTAAACACTAACACACTTTTTGGCCTAATATAACCCCTTAAAAAAGGTACTGCAGCTAAGATCTAACATCTAATGTTGAGTCACTTATTAGAAATGCCATAGCCATCCAGTTTTAGAAATGCATTGAGAATATTTGTTTTGAGTTGACATTGCCTGCATCTTAATCCTTGATGCCAATTCTTCGTCAGGTTAAACATGGTCTGGTAGAACAATACATTTTGCTTTCGCATTTCATTTGCAAGAAGAATCTTTACTAATGAAAAATAAAGGTATGTCAATTTGTACTAAAGATTGAGATCGACAAAAGTTCTGAAAGTAGGGTGTACAGACTGTAGTGATTGTGCTTAGATTTTTAATACATCTCTTGCATTTGGCCACTGCCATTCTGTAAACCAGTTAAAGGGGACATATCATACCACCAGGTGTGGGTGTGATTAGCCATTACAAGCAGGTTTGAAAATGTGCAGCATTGTGACATCACAGGTTGGCGTGTCCATCTATCCGTCACACATCTAGATGGACACGCCCACCTGTGATGTCACAATGCTGCACATTTTGAAAACGGCTTGTAATGGCTAATCACACTCACACCTGGTGGTATGATATGTCCCCTTTAAAGGTCCCATGACATGCTATTTTATGGATGCTTTAATATAGATATTGGTGGACAACTAACACAGTGTTCAAAGACGTTCCCGAACTTCAGCCGTGGTGCAGTTACAGCCACTCCGAGCCAGTCGCACATTGAGCTTCCCCCAAAAGAAGCCGTTTCAGTGTCTGTAGCTTTAATGCAAATGAGGAGGAGCGAGGCGGGTCAAGGAGGAGGGTGGGGGTGTGGCCCTGAGCAGCATGGGGCCACGGTACCATGCACTCTGTTTACAGTGGTGTATGGCGAGGTGCACGCAGCCTTCAGCCGTGTTCTGTAAATATTCTACAACACACGGGAGTCCTGGAGCTCTCTATGTAAATAATATCATATTATACATAGATATCTATATCATATTATAGATATTATCACGGCCAAAAGCTGTGTGAGTCTCCAGACGATATTATGAATCTCAAACGACCGTGTAGGGTTCTCCAACGCTCTGGTTCTTCCACGTCCACATCAATCTGAAGTAGACTGAACCACGACATGGAGGAGAAAGGGATTTTTGACCGCGGTTGTCTCCCACCGGAGCCTCGCTAACGAGGGACCGCCGCCTCAGCAGTGGTCAGCGCTTAGGCACCACCGCCTCCTGCAGCGCCGAGGCGGTGGTCCCTCGGCAGCGGGAAGTGGGGCTCAAGCGGGAGACATTCACGGGCAACAATCCCTTTCTCCTCCATGTTGTGGTTCATGTACTTCAGGGAGTCAGAGCCAAAGTTCCTTTCCCTCAATTCCATCTCAACCATGGCTGAGATAACTCCCACTACGAGTCTCGTTGTGGAAATACCAGAGACGAGAGTCCGACGTGTTATGCGCAATGACACCAACAGCATATACAACACTTTGTGTGTACTAGGGCCCGACCGATATTGATTTTTGAGTGCCGATGCCGATTATTTTCAGAGAAAAATTACGATAACGATTTAATCGGCCGATTCTAAAAAAAAAAAAAAGCATTACAAACTGCTTCACCAGTAGGCCCCTTGGTGAAGTAGTCCCAAACCTTGCTATGAGTCTTATCTGACATCTGTACCTCCCAATGTGCTGCGCTCGTGAGCAGTGACTAACACGTGCGCACTGAGCAGTATGGTCTCACCGTTAGTCTACAGTATAACAAATTAACATGGCCTCGGACCTAAAGGAAAACAGGCACAACATGCTCAAACAACGCGTCTTGTGTACATTGGTGAGGTGAGCGCGCAGCTGCCTGAGCGAGCGTGTTTTCATGTTGTACGGTAAAATTCAATCTCCTCTTTTTTACTCCGGCTAAAGTTGCTAGTTAGCAAGGCTAGGTTAACTTTACTGTATTTGAAGGGTAGTGGGGGGTTAGGTGTACTTTTCCTTTTTTTAAGCATGACCTACACGTTTAAAAGGACCAATTGTTCATTACACAAACTAGTTATAAACTTACCGTGGGGGGAAACTCTGCTCGGTTTATCCAATGAGCTCAGCACATTCAAGCTACATGCGCTCGGGTGTTGTGTCCAAAAATAAGTGCGGTGGGTGAGACTGAGAGCCTTTCTTAAGTAGAATGGAGTAGGAGCGCACTCTGCTGGATACTAAGCGCAATAACATTTCAAAAAAAATAAAAATCGGTTGTAATCGGCGTCTTTTGGCAGATGTTCATTATTTTCAAAAAGGCTATAATCGGCCGATTAAATCGGCAGGCCGATGAATCGGTCGGGCCCTAGTGTGTACGTGTGTGTACGACACACGCGTTACAGTCCTGGAGCTCTATATCTAAATAATATATAATACATAGATATCTATATCATATGATACATATTATCACGGCCAAGCTGTGTGCGCCTCCAGACGATATTATGAATCACAAACGACTTTGTCGGGTTCTCTTACGTCTCTGGTTCTTCCACATCAATCTGAAGTAGACTGAACCGCGCGCTGCCTGCTGCCGGCTGCCCGCTGCCGGGCGGTGCTGCTTCGCGGCGGTGGTGCCTCGCGGCAACCGGCGGCAGGCAGCATGTCTCAGTTTATGTACTTCAGGGAGTC
Organism: Pollachius pollachius; assembly: GCF_949987615.1. NCBI lineage: Eukaryota > Metazoa > Chordata > Actinopteri > Gadiformes > Gadidae > Pollachius > Pollachius pollachius. The sequence goes on along the minus strand of NC_136945.1, from coordinate 865,593 downwards.
AAAGCCAAAGTTCCTATCCCCCAATTTCTTCTCAACCATGGCTTAGATAACCCCCACTACAGTCGTTGTGGAAATACAAGAGACGTCAAAGAACCGACGTGTTATACGCCATAACATCAACAGCAAACATTTTTCCAAAGGTGAGCAGATCACCTAGTGCTCGTTTTACACCGAACGCAAGTTTTAGCCACTGGGGGACCATAGGCAGGCTAGGGGAACTCATATTTATGTTAGAAAACTTCATAAAGTCAGATCTTCATGCCATGGGACCTTTAATAAATAACAAATAAGGAGATAACAGGAACTTCAAATGAAGCAGCACATTTTCAACATGTAAAGACTGCCTTAAAAAACGAGGAGAAAGAAAAGCGGTGAGGAAGGAGTTCACGGTAAGAGGACCTCAGTGGAGACGTGTCCTCCAGCGAGGCCCTTGAAAACACTCAGCCCCAGCTCAAAGCATGTGCTTGTGGGCTATCTATGGATTGGCGCATGACGTCATGTAGAGTGCCAGGTCCCAGGTTAAATCATTGGAGCTCAAAGTGAGGCCCCTTCACACCGGCAGCAGGGCCCCGCCCTGACTGCCGGACAAGCAGGGTGTGTGATGCCACTCATCGGAGAGCTCCTTAAGGCACCTAGAGCACAGAGTTCTGAACGTCCACAAGGTGCATCTCGAGCCTGGAGCAGAGTTATGAACATCCACAAGGTGCATCTCGAGCCTGGAGCAGAGTTATGAACGTCCACGTGGGCCATGAAGAAGACAGTAAAACGTTGAATTAGAACAAAGATTCAGCAACAAGGCGAAACAGGTCTCATTTAAATAGAGTGCCATTGGTCTTGATTGTGTAAAAACTGGGTTTCTGGACTGGTAATAGAGGACAAAGCAATGATTATAAGTGTAATCATTTCAAGGTGCATAACGCCAGGACCAAAGCCTTCTGTGGTCCCATGGTAACCATTAGCAGCTCAGAAGATCCAAACAGGATGGGTGTGTCTCTGGAAACTTGACCGGGCTCCAAAGTGTTCTACTCCAGATCCTGCAGATTGATGGTGCTACCGGTGAACTGGGAGGTGTCCGAACCGTTGTCGTCCTCTGGCATCACTGATGATTCCTGGAATATTGCCAACAGAACAACAATCAGCTTGCACAGGGCTTCCAGAACACAAACCTCATAATATATGCACACAATACACAGACTCAAACTGCAGCTTTCTGGGAGTTTGACTCCAAACTCGTACAGTGGCGTCGAAATGTTACCTGTAATATGTTGACGGGCAGGTCGACGGTGAGCTGGGAGTGGGAGCTGGAGGGCTGGGAGCTCAGCTGGAAGGCCAGGTCCCCGTCACTAGGCGGGTCATCCTGGAGAACACCACAGAAACAAACGGCTGTCAAAAGTCTCTCCAGGCGGTCAGCAGCAAGGAGGGTTGTTGTTGACATCTTACCTGCAGTAGTTGTATCTGAACATACTGGGTCCCAGTGACAGGGTCTCTGAGTGTTAGCCCTCCACTGGCTGCTGTGTGGGCACCGTCGGGATAACGAACACTAGAAGGAACCAACGACGTCAAGGCACTGCCAGCTTTTCCAACCTTGCTTTTTCTCTGGCTCAACCCTGAAGCTGAAGTAAACACAGGGGAGGAAACCATCAGTGGCTGTGGTCAAAGGGCTGTAAAGTTCAATGAGGGTGGCATTATACTGACTCTTTACACTCGTCCCTTGGTTACCAACACAACAGCTAATCTAAATCAGACCTGCAAACTCCTCCGAGTAAAAAAGGTGACAGTGGCAGGAGGGGGATGGGGGAATCATCCCTGGGCGGGATTTAGCGTGAATATTCATTACGGAGGTTGTAGCACACAATACAATGGAAAGATTTCAAATGACAGACTTGGATGCAAAATGTAGCCCTTTATTATACAGAAATTTGCTGTTGGTGTATTAGCCTAGGACAACTCCCTTACCAGATTATTTATCTAAATAGCCCTATGTTGTTAGAATTTACTAACTTTATGCAAGGTTCGTGCAGTACTCGGCGTTGACTCGGTCCTAAAAATACAATATAATTGTCAATTATATCACATTGAAAAAGCGGTAGCTAACGTTAGTTGAATCAAGCAAACAAATAGCTGTTGTTTTTGCTCCAAAAAGCTTGACTTACCTCGAGTTTAACACAAGATAGTTCCTTCAAATTAGGGCAGTATGGTATGGACTAAAATGTATATCACGGTATGATTTGAGGCATAGACGGTAACGGTATTATATCACGGTATGTTCATTTTATCTTCTAATTTCGATATAAATGCCTCTGAAGGGGTAAAATACTGGTAAGGCAGCAAAACTGCATAAAGGAGTTAGTTACTTCCATCTCTGAAAAACACTAATGTTTAATAGTATGGATTTGTTTCTCCACTGGCTTGCCGACCTTGCCGTATAGTTTTGGCATCCCAATTTGGCTAAAGTGTGTGCGGGCAGGTAAAGCATACCTGGGATCGAGTGTTTTGACCATCTTTTTAAAGCCCTTTCTATCGACATTTTGAAAGGGAACCATGTCCTTACACAGGTAAACAGTGACGGCGTTTTTTATCTCGTGCCACTGCTGGCATTTTGTCGCAAGGACTGGCTTTCAAAATGCCTGCGGAAGCAATGACTGATTGCAGAGACAGCTTCACGCTACCAGCGTCTGTCTCGTACTGTGTGGAATGAGACTATTACACAAGCAGGCAGGAGCGCTTGCTGCGCGCCTGCCTGCTTGCGCAATAGCATGCTGCCTGAGAAGGCAGTATCGCTGTCAAATCTGTCCCTGGGAAAAGTAACGTGGTGCCGAATTGAAAAAGGAACTATGTTTCGTTACCATATTTTCAGTAATTGCGCATAATTTTACTTTTTACATGAAAAAGTAGTTAAGTTACTGTATTAACACGTTACTTACTTTGTTACGAGTTACACACAACACTGTCTACCGGTCACACGGTAATGTCAAAATCAACCGTAGCGCAAATTCACACTGGTGTACTTTCTATACCGTGTATACCGTAGGCCTACACCCAGGGCCGGCGCTCGGCAAAGGCGACCTAGGCGATGGCCTAGGGCGGCAAATGCCTTGGGGGCGCCCTCTGGTGGCACCCTGGCTCTGCCTACACCCCTACTTCAAATTGACGTTAAGAGTTTCCGTCAGACTCGCGCAGTAGCCAGGCGTCTCATCCAAAGGCGAGCTCAGTTGGCGCTGTGTGCTTCAAGATTCTGAAGCAAGTGCTGAGATTCCGATTGGCCCAGAGAAATGTCAATTATAACAATTATCCAATAACGTTTCATATGAAGGACAGCCTTCCCCGCACCCCCCCCCCTTAAAAAACCTCTCCGATTCTACCCGATTCACGTGAATGACCCAGTTGACCAAGAGAACGGCGATGGTCGCCGAAAAGCGACAAATTTGCAGGTGTGCTAAATCCCCCCCCCCCTTCTTTAGTCAGGTTAAGGTCTTACTGGAAGAAGCAGGTGATCCTTTCTGCTTCTTCTTCTTGGCTAGCTGGATGGCCCTGTAGTCCGTCCTGGCTGAGCCTCCACTCTCCTAGCACCCCCCAACAGGAACACAGGGTTAGCGATCCTTCATAACTCACAGTGAGTGGTGGCGTGGTGTCACGCGGTGCAGATGCTCACCAGGAAGCTGCAGGGAGACACGGCAGGGCTGGTTTCCGGGTCCTTCTGCGGGCTGAAGCTGCTGCTAGGGCCGGGGAACACAAACTGGCCCGGCCCCTTCCCGCCTCCCTCCTGGGGACCCAGGCCCTCTACGCAGTCCAGCAGGGGGCCCGCTGGGCCCTGACCACGTGCTAGCGCCACCTTAGAGGGCGACTGTGCCAGGAGGTCGGGGCCCGGGGCCACGGGCAAGGAGGCGGGGGGCGGCCCCCCACTGAGCACACTGGAGGCGGCCAGGTGGGGTGAGAGCCCGTGTTCGGCCGACATCGCGGTATCGGGGGTCTGCATGCTGAGAGCACCCAGGGCCTCCGGCGTGACCGCCTGCACGTCGTCCAGGTTGAGTGTGCCCTGCGGGGGCAGCACGTGGCCCACTGTCCCCTCCAGCCCCTGGCTGTGATGGGAGGCCATGTCGGCCACGGCTGCCAGGACCAGTGGATCCACCGTCTTCATGGTGCCACCTGCCAGGGGGTGGCTAGGGCCTGTCTGGTGGAGGGCGTCGGGCCCTGCCTGGTGGTGGCTAGGGCCTGTCTGGTGGAGGGCGTCGGGCCCTGCCTGGTGGTGGTTAGGGCCTGCCTGGTGGTGGTGATGGTTGGGGGCTGTCTGGTGGAGATGGTTGGGGGCTGTCTGGTGGAGATGGTTGGGGGCTGTCTGGTGGAGATGGTTGGGGGCTGTCTGGTGGAGGTTGTTGGGGCCTGCCTGGTGGAGATGGTTGGGGCCTGCCTGGTGGAGTTGATTTGGGCCTGCCTGGTGGAGGTTGTTGGGGCCTGCCTGGTGGAGTTGATTTGGGCCTGCCTGGTGGAGTTGAATGGGGCTTTCTTGGTGATGGTGCTTAGGGCCTGTCTGGTGGTGGTGATGATTGCTGGGGCTTGTCTGGTGATGGTGGTTTGGTCCTGCCTGGTGGTGGTGGTGGTGGTTGGGGCCAGCCTGGTGGTGGTGGTGGTGGTTGGGGCCAGCCTGGTGGTGGTGGTTGTTGGGGTCAGCCTGGTGGTGGTGGTTGTTGGGGTCAGCCTGGTGGTGGTGGGGGCCGAGTGCGGAAGTGACCGACGAAGGGTCAATGGTGAGGATCCCCGAGCTCACCAGGGAGAAGTCTGCTGTGGAGAAGGCGACCGCCACGCCCCCACCTACAGAGGCCACGCCCACTCCCAGGCCGGCAGGAGGTGAGGGAACCCTGGGAACGCTGGAGAACAGGGAGCTGAGGTCCAGGTTGCTTAGAGGGTCGCTCCCGGGCACACAGGGCCCTGCGACCGTCGTGGGCGTAGAGCTGACCAGTTCGCTGCTGGGTGTGAGGGTGGGCGTGTTCTCCATCTGGCTGAGAACATCTGCATGGCACGAGATACGGCTCAGTGAGTCATGGCAAGGCAGAAGGACATTGGTTTTGATTTACAGATCCCATGAAATACCAAGAGTTTAATGTATCCTGGAGATGTGTGAAAATGCAGTACATTTTCAGAGTGACGGCATCAGTACTACAGTTGATTAAGCCTCCGTCAGGCATTACATAGAGACTGTGGTTGTGACTGGATCAAGGCCCTAACTACAGAAGACAACATTGTGGAGCCCTGCGTGTGGATGCGTACTGACCCGCCGTGAGGTGGTGATGTTTGACCATGTGGCTCTTCAGGCTGCTCCGGGAGGAGAAGTGCTTAGAGCAGTCGGCCATGGGGCAGCGGCTCCGGAGCGCGCCGGGGTCCTGCTTGTGCTTCTTGGAGTGGATGTAGAGGCTGCTGCGTGCCGAGAACTTGGCACTGCAGCCTGCCAAGACAGCGGCGGCCTCTCAGCAAATAAACCAACAACAGCTAGAGATAGCAGGCTAAACCCACTGAGTGTACAGAGACACACCCATCAGCAGCTATACACACACACACCATGCTATACACATTGAATATGAAGAGAGACATTCACTAAAAAGCACTAAGGATCCCAATTTTTTGGAAAATATGACTTTACAGGAATGCTCGCTCAAAATGTTAGCAATGACAATATCTATGGAGTGCGTCAGCAGGGTGCCGTTAATGTTCCTACCTTCGGCATGGCACTGGAAGGGCTTGGTGCCCAGGTGGGTGATGCTGTGGCCCTTGAGGTGCTCCGCCCTAGTGAAGGACTTCCCACAGCCCTCCTCTTGACAGGTGAAGCGGCGGTCGTCGTCGTGCTTCCTGGGGAAGAGAGAGGAGTGGCATGGTGTGGAATAACATGTTAGCGACAGTTATCATGGCCCGGATATCAGGCCTTAAAAAAAAAAAAGACACTTTAACCAGTTCATCGTTTGTTTCTTTACCGTTTGTGTCGCAGTAGCTTTGACATGCTGGTGAACGACCAGCCGCAGCCCTCAGAGTCGCAGACAAACGGCCTCTCTCCTAAAGGACACAATACATTCAGAGTCAGACACAAGCCGCCTCTCTCCTGGAGGACAACACATTCAGAGATTGTGGTGGGGGGCGTACCGGTGTGACTCCTCAGGTGGATCTTGAGCCGGCAGGCCTTGTCGTACAGCTTGCCGCAGCCCGGGTAGGAGCAGGTGAAGTGGCCCGCTTCCCGGAAGTGGGTGCGGTTGTGAGAGAAGAGGGCACTGAAGGTGATGAAGGTCTTCTCGCACCCTGGGGAGGAAAGGTGAAACAATCCAATACACAAACAAAATGGGAATACATGGCACCATACTCCTGAGAGAAAGGTCCCTGCCGCGGCGAAGCTTTCCCTGCCTGAATCACAGCGGCGGAGACCACTGGTGCAGAGACTGATCCATTTGTTATTTTTATAACGCAAAAAGTAGGATTGCTGCGTGGACCTCAGAGGCCTTCGGACCACTCATTGGTCCAGATACGACTGTTACGGAAGAGCTTAAGCGCAGCCTTAAAGTTTCAGAGGACGCGAGGTGAAGTGATCTACACTGATACCAGCTACTGAGACATGATTGTGATCATCGTTGAGAATATTAAAATGGGTAGAGAGTCATGGTGTGTCAAAGGCCTTGCTGCAGGCGTTACCTGGGAAGTCACACTTGTGGGGCCTCTGGGGCTCAAAGTGGGCCCTCTGGTGGTTGGTGAGGCGCGTGGCGCTGCGGAAGCACTCGCTGCACACCTGGCAGGCGAAGGCGTTCTCCTGGGCGTGCACCTTGAGGTGCGCCTTCAGGTTGTACACAGTGGTGAAGCGTCGCCCACAGCCCTCGAACTGGCAGGTGTGGGGCCGCTGCTTGTCGTGGGACTGGAGGTGGCGCTTCAGTTTGTAGGAGGTGGTGAACGCCCAGCCACACCCCTCCACCGTGCAGCGGTACGGCCGAGGGTCCTCTGCGTGGTTCAGAAGGTGGATCTTTAGTTTCTGCCGGTTGTCAAAGATGCTGGGGCAGCCGGGTTGGGTACAGCCAAAAGATATGGTGGTTTCCTTCTTAGACCTGATGAAGTGCACGGACTGAAGCTCATGATTACCGTCACAGTCTAGGGTGCTTGCGGTTTTCGAGCAGGGGGTGACGAGATCACTCTCTGTTATGGCACATAACGTGCCCACTTCCTGTTTTATGATTGGACAGGCGTCCAAGGAGGACTCCGTCAACGGACAGTCATCCACCAGGGCCAACTCTGAGTCAGCACCGGACAGACCCGCCCGGGGCTCGTGTTGACTGGAGGAAGCCACCGCCAGCGTGCTGATCTTGCCTATGGATTTGGTGCCGCTGTCATAGTTGAGGAGAACGATGTCCTCGTGGTCTTTCATGCCCAAATGTTCCTTCAAACTGACCATGTCGTCATCTGTGTGGACATAACCCTCTGGGGGAGCGGCCAGTGTAAGTATTCCGTTTTCAATCGTCACTATGATGCTTTGGTTATTGATCATGATAGTTCCCGAGAAGGTTTCGTTTGCAGGGCAGCTTGTGGACGCAGTGTCTGCAATGTTATTCTCCTCAAGACCTGATGGGTCGGAAATAAAGTCTGAAGTGTCCATGTTCTCACTGGTGTTCATAACGACCAGGTTTTCTGAAATCAACGGCCCCAGCAGCTTTCCATCTATCCTCTCAGGTCCCACCTTGACCTCCACCCTCTCAGGGCCCACCTGGTCGGTTTGCCGGAAAGCGTTGGCTTTGCCATCGGCAGTTAGAGCATTGAATAGGCTATCAACACACTCGGCTTTCATACAGGCCTTACCGTGGACATAATGGAAATTCTCGTTTGAATAAAGCACATTAGTCGTCTCCACATCCGTCGAGTGATATGGATTCATTGTTGAACACTCCGGATCTTTACCGTTGATCGCATCGTCCGTTGGAAATAACTCATGCCTCCCGGGTCGTCCCTCTTCCTGAACCACACTGAACACAACACGGGGCTCCTCCGTGGCTCGGTGAGGGAGAGACGCGTCGAGGCTCCCAGGGGCCGTCCGCTGCAGGGCGGAGCCGCCTGCACGCTGCTGCCGTGCGGAGCCGCCTGCACGCTGCTGCCGTGAACCCGCAGACTGGAGCAGCTGGGAGGGCTCCTCTCCCCCCCGGAGCCGCTGCTCCTCTTCCCCCTCCGAAAAGGGAAACGCCATTTGTATCGCTGCATCCCCGCCTTCCACGTCGTGTTTCCAGACGCTTCTTACGTGTTTTTGCGACAGTAAGTCCGTCTCTTTCACGTTCAGTCCGGTATCGGTGACCGTAGCGTCGCTCTGAGGAGGATCCTCGCCGTTCGGTCGCTGTTTTCCGACCGACAAGCGGGCCACGCTGCCATGTTCCGCCAGTGGGCGAAGCGGAGGAGTCCCCGGCCTGCTGCTGGGGCTTTCCTGGTGGGACTGGTCCGGGTCCGCAAGTCCATCAGACCCGTTTTCCTTCGACAAAGAGCGAAAAATGGTGTGTGTGTTCGATATAAGCTGCGACAGAGCCTGGGTGTGTGTGGCGCCATGTTGAGAGTGGATGTTCGGGGCACCAGAAAGCCCCTGTATTTCCATCTTGGTATCCCTGTAGCAGCGGCACACGAAGGCCCGCCCTGCGCGGACCCGGAACTCCACTTCGTACTTTACAGACAGCCCCTTCCGACCTCATTTAGTTTAATGAAAACACGGACTGGACTTCTGTATAGTGGATTTACGTAGATTTTGAGTGGCCCCTTCCGGTAGAGCCCATGGGACCTATGTGATCGAAAAATATGAATGGGTTTAAATGGAGAGAAAAATATTATTTTCTGGTCCTAGTCTTTATATGCCCCGGATTACACATATGTTGTTTGTGGATTTAAATGATAATTTTTCATGCAAAGAAAAATAAACATTTTCGTGAAGAAGTTTGATAATGTTAGGTTTTTTCCAAGGGGAGGATAACAGCATCGAAAGAGGTGAAAACCATTATAAGTCGGGGCATGTGGAGAGTTTCAGATATGCCGATGGAGAGATTGTCGGTCATGTCCACGCCAGTCGCAGGGAGCATGTCGTCACATAAGAGACGTGTAGTCTTTCTCATTGTGTTTTCTCTACAGCCTTTAACTGAACAATTGCACAATAAACGGTCAAACTCTTGACATGGAAAATTATAATTTAAATCAATCACAAACAGCATATTTGTAATCCGGGGCATATAAAGACTGGGACCAGAAGATAATTAATTACCACCAATTAATTACCACTCTATGGAGTGGCGAAGTCACGCCCCTTCCGGTAGACCCCCATGGGACCTATGAGATCGAAAAATATGAATGGGTTTCAATGGAGAGAAAGTAATTATCTTCTGGTCCCAGTCTTTATATGCCCTGGATTACACATATGTGGTTTTTGGATTTAAATGATAATTTTTCATGCAAAGAAAACTAAAAAATTTCGCAAAGAAGTTTGATAATGTTAGGTTTTGTGTGAGGCCGCTTTGTGAACTACAGCCCCTTGCTGCTCTCGACGCGAATGATATACGTCCCCACCACTCTGGTACAGACATGGCGATCTCTCTGCTCCACTTCACCGCTTTTTTCCCATGGGGAGGATAAAAAGCATCGAAAGAGGTGAAAACTGTTAGAATGCCGATGGAGAGATAGTCGGTCTTGTCCACGCCAGTCGCAGGGAGCTTGACGTCACATACGAGACGTGTAGTCTTTCTCATTGTGTTTTCTCTACAGCCTTTAACTGAACAATTGCACAATAAACGGTCAAACTCTTGGCATGAAAAATTATCATTTAAATCCACAAACAACATATGTGTAATCCGGGGCATATAAAGGCTGGGACCAGAAAATAATTACTTTCTCTCTCATTGAAACCCATTCATATTTTACGATCTCATAGGTCCCATGGGCTCTACCGGAAGGGGCGTGACTTCATCACTCTATTCCGAACCCGAAGCCGACATTTTTTATAAGTTTTCAAGGAAATAATTAATTAACATACAACGAAAATAATTCCCTGTAAATGCTCTGATGTCAGAGCATACAAAGGCAACATATAAAGACACCGCTGTATTCACCAGGATAAAATTGTTGCACTTCTGTACGTCACCACTGGATGGGAGTATTGTATTTAAATCCAAAAATAAAAAGGCAAAAAAAGTCCCGTTGACCCCACTGCCGAAACACACACACACACACACACACACACACACACACACACACACACACACACACACACACACACACACACACACACACACACAATGTTTTTATTATGAAATGCACATAGACTAACATTTCCATTTGTATTTATTATTTGATTTTATGTGTAGTGTCAAACATATTGTGATTCATTGAGTTTAAAGACAATTCAGTGATTAACAACACAGTAACCTCTGTTCACCCTTTTCACATATTTATTTGATTCCTAAGCAATTGTTGAAGTACATACAAATCCATTAATAGCTGTCGCTAATGGAGACTAAAATAACACATGTTAGGAGTTACCAGTGGGGAAAAAACTAGGAAGACTATTCACAAAATACTTATTGTCCAATGAAATGTATTTACAATTGCACATCTCTACTTGAACGTTTTCACATATACCGCACTAGGATGGAAAAGTGATCCGCAGCATTATATTATTGGTCATGATGGTTTTTACCTTATATACCAGATGTATACAAAGCACAACATGCTTCATCCAAAAATATCTTAACATGTGGTGTGGCTGAGGACGACGTTCTGACCACACAACGTATTCATGCATGGGCCATGGTGGGAAAATCTGTGGAAACACAGGATTAAGGATTTGAGAAGCTACCATCTCTACAGCTCCTACCGGTGGGAGATAATAATGTAGTTTGCTGTCATTCAGATGTAACTAAAGAACTTTTAGAAGACTACATTAGAAAGAAAGACGCACCCTCACAGAGCACAAACATTTAGGAATGTCGAAGTGTTTTCTAGTAGGATTAGACATCTGATGTCTTTATAAACAAACCCTCCTGCAGCAGGGCCATTAGCTAAGCATGCAAAATTACAAGAATATCCTTGCATTGAGTGGTCATATAAAAATAGAATACCTTCGTGCACACTTTTGGGTTTATGACGGAAATAAGGCCACATGTCCAAGTCCTTTCTGATACAGCACACACTGAACAATAAAAAATAAAAAATTCCTCACCTTAACACAAGTTGGCAGTTTCAATGTGAGCGTAAAAGGTGCAGAGTGTAGGATCTATTGTCATCTCACACCCCTCCCTTTAAACCAGTAGGAGGTGCTATGGTGGCCTGCACTGGCCGGTAAGGTGCCAGTAGATTGTGTGATCTCTAGTGACAGTGATCCATTTCTAAATTGTATTTAGATATTTAGTCTGTAAAACGGTCTCTAGAGCTGTTTGTCCGTTCTGGGTTACTGTACCCCCATGTAGGTACAAAGGGCTCATTCCTAGATAACGCAAACACAACCATTTGGATTATTATACACTTTGAACATTTGGATTATTAGGGCCTTGATTATTATTATACTTAAAACATACTTTATTATATTGTATTTCATTTCTGCAAAGTAAATTTTTTTACTTTGCAAATCTACAAAATCATTTGTAGATTTCTGTCTTTCCACAGGCCTGTTTGATTGGAAATCCAAGTGGAGAGGGGGAAAGAAAACAAGTAGAAGCAGTTGAGTAAAAAATAAGTCAAAATGACAAACCCATGTTCAGGATACGGCCGCTTGCATCAGCTCTGGAGAAATCAAAGGCGCACAAATGCAACATAAATGCAGTCATGCCTCATGAACGAATCAACTAGTATCTATGGTTGCGTCACATGACTGTAACAACTAAACTCAAATCAATATGTCAAAATATCTCTTCATCCGAACAGATTGACCGACACAATAACATCTACCTGCTTCTCTTTGGGACAGGGAGCTTGACCTCACTTCCTCTGCTACATGCTGTGCTAAGTGTGTCTGGTCGGTGAGATGTGCATTGACCAGCCATTCAGATTCTAAACCGGCTCAGACTAAACTATCTTTAGCTAGCGACTTGGAGAGAAACACACCGCCATGACCCGCTTCACAAAGAAGTTAAAACAAATACCAAAATAGTGCTTACATAAACAGTTTGGAGAAAATGGGAAAGGAAAAAATTGAAAAAATAACTCGTTATATATAGAGCCAGTCTTTGTGAGGATTCTGTACAGTGGCAGTTTGAGAGGTGAAAAGAGCCCAATTACATGAAAGACCAAGTGAAGTCGTTCATGTAATTCAAAAGAACACGTTCATTTACAGCGTAGACTGGCAGATCTAGGGCAACATTTTCGTTCCGCATTTTCACATTTTAGGTCCTTTTCCTATGAGCAATGTGTGGATGTCTTCAAATCGGTCCCTGAGGAAAAATCGAATCACCCCTCTGAAGTCTCCAACTATGTTTTAGACAAATCACAGCCCTGCTACCTTAACAGAATGTACAAACATGAAGCTCACCACCACCAACACAACGGAGAGGGGCAGACAGCGTGGGAACTATTTGCTTTTGACCGGTGGAGAAAGACAAGCCACTCTGCTTCCTGCACCGCTGCAGGCGTGAGGTCATTGTTTAGCAGGACCAGCTGTCGCCCCTGCCCTGGTTCGGTCTTTTGATCAGCCTGTACAAACATGCTGCCCATTGCAACGGGGGAAAACACCAGTTTTCATCCATCTTCGTCAAAAGTATTTTACTAATTCATGTTTGCGAAAAAACGTTTGGCACCACAGTGGCCCTTTGGCAATGGTCGTGCCAAAGGGATCCTGGCTGTTCAGCTCTGAAGTCCAAGGGAGCTCCAGCCCGACCAAGTGTTCTAGAACGAGCTCAATAGAAGCAATGGCCCATCAGACCGTGTTTGATTCTCCATGTTTACCGCCACTCTTCAGGGACTTAATTCTCCACCCAGGCAAATATTCTTAACCCCTAAAGACGGAAGTTCAGACACACACATACTGACGCATGCACACACACACACATGTATTCACGCATGCACAAACACTCAAACACACATACAGACACACACTATCACCCGCACAGACACATTATCTCATGCACACACACAGACCCACACATACACACACACACACCCACACACACAAAGACGCACACAGACACTATCTCACGCACACACACCCACATAAGCACAAACGCACACGGACACAATCTCATGCACACACACACCCACACACACAAGCATGCACAGACATACACACACACACACACACACACACACACACACACACACGCACACACTCATCCTCAGGTGTATTTCAGGCATGTGTGTTTCTTCCTTTAGCGATGCTGCTGATGCTGGTGGAAGTGGTGGTGGCTGTGCTGTGGGACTGAGAGCCGCTGGCTGGAACGGCAGGCCGCGGTTCGATGGCCCGGCTCCTCATGAAGGACAGCAGCTGGTCGGGGATCTCTGCCAGCACGTCTTTGGCCAGCCGCGCCATGCTCAGCACCTGGTTACCGGAGCGGTCGATGTAGTCCCGGAACGGCACGAACTGAGACGGGAGGGAAACCAGAGCAGTCGGTTAACAGCGGATTCTGCTCTGATCTGTCAGTGGATCTGTTTCAAATCAACCACAATGAACCATTGAACTCAACCAGCTCTAACAGGGCAACATGCATCCGTCATTAAATGTGTGCACATTGATCTTAAGGCTGAGCACAATTACGGCCAGGACTCAGAGAATTGGTTTTCCACTGTGTGCGCGTACTTAGGATACATTTTACACTAAAATTGTACCATACATAGATCACCACAAATACCACAAAGTAAACATATTGAATCATTGTTGCTGGTGGTGACGGCCACATGGCTCTAAGGCCAAGAACCATAGAAGAAGAGGAATAAATGTAGACTACCTGGACAGAACCATAGAAGAAGGGGAGTACATCAAGGCGTTACCTGGACGATGTCTCTCTCAGCAGAGCGCCCCCTGGAGGACACTCTGACCTCGTCCCCGTCTAGCTCCTCCATGGCTGCGAGCAGAGTGATGGATGATATTTGACAAGTTTGAGAGATTTTAGAGACAAACAGCCTATTGTCTACAAAAGCACATATTATGAACTATTTCTTTTGTGTGGTCTCGTCTCGATTCTTGCTAAGACCGTGTCCTGACTCCTCACTTTACCTTGAGACTAAGAAATACTGCAGCCACCACCGGCATTATATTATACTTGTCTCCTTTCCTTATGCATCGCCAGAGACCAATTAGAAACTGATTTCACTTGCCCTCTCCATATGCAAATTGGTACCTTCAATGTATTTGAGTAGCAGCAGCCTACTAAAGGCACGTGCTGGTCTGAGTCGCCCCCCGCCTGCCTGGACAGCAGATTAACTGGGAAACGCTATAGGCTTTCATATAATGGAGGTCAACCTGATCACTTCAATATGCCTCAAATAGTAGGCTGATCCATATAGACGATAAGGTACAAACATGTTCTAGCTATGAAGTCACGAGTGTCCGCTGAAGCACACTTTGTAGGGTAACCAGGGAAACCCTTGGGACTAATCACACCCGCCGTGTGGCTAGGAGGGTCCCGGTCTTTCTGCTGCCCCCTGGACCTGTTCACACCTGTCTTCTGAGACATCTCAGCCATTCCAAAGTACCAGCTCATGACCCTGGTCCATGATGGTTTCAGGTCCTGATCCCCACAGCTGTCTCTGCCCACGGACATGACCGTCAACTATCGTCATCATTATTTCTTGTTAACTGTGTCTCACGTGGACTTTGTGAGTGATTAGCAGACCGGACTATGGGGAGGTTTAGGTAAGGTCTGGAGAGAGGGAGCCGGAGGAGCAGATAGGGTCCTCCAGCTCACAAGGCTGATGCCAATGTAATTGAGGTTCAATGGAGTGAGATCTTTGAGTGTGTATGTGTGTGTGTGTGTGTGGGGGGGGGGGCTTTACTGCATCGCATCACACAGAGATCTGACAGATGGTGGTAAAGTCATGCCTGGGAAAAGGGAGAGAGAGAGAGAGAGAGAGAGAGAGAGAGAGAGAGAGAGAGAGAGAGGGAGAGAGAGAGAGAGAGAGAGAGAGACAGACAGACAGAGACGAGATGGTACAGAGATGTAGCAATGAGCTGAAGAGAACATAAATGGGGATACAGGCAGCAACAAGACATTGCAACGTTTTTTTTTAAATGCCGTGTACCGTGTCAACAACAAAGTGCATTCTCGCCTCTAAATCATGCGGTCAGGTTCTCACTACCATTTAAAGAACGGAGTAGAAGGATCATATTGGATCTTAAAGCCGACCCTCCAAAGCACTGATCCTCTGTGACATTACCTTTCAAAGCCTCTTTCAAATAAAACATGTGTCCTACATGGATACCAACGTTTCTATTCAATTTAATGATGAAACATCCTGAGAATCTTCTCCCTCCAAATTGTCAGTCTGCAGAGGAAGCATATAACTGTGGGTCAGTCTACAGAGGAACCATCTAACTGTGGGTCAGTCCATCATGAACCACCTAGCTGTGGGTCAGTCCATCATGAACCACCTAGCTGTGGGTCAGTCTACAGAGGAACCACCTAGCTGTGGGTCAGTCCATCATGAACCACCTAGCTGTGGGTCGGTCTACAGAGGAACCACCTAGCTGTGGGTTGGTCTACAGAGGAACCACCTAGCTGAGGGTCAGTCTACAGAGGAACCACCTAGCTGTGGGTCAGTCTACAGAGGAACCACCTAGCTGTGGCTCAGTCCAATCATGAACCACCTAGCTGTGGGTCAGTCCATCATGAACCACCTAGCTGTGGGTCAGTCCATCATGAACCACCTAGATGTGGGTCAGTCCATCATGAACCACCTAGCTGTGGGTCGGTCTACAGAGGAACCACCTAGCTGTGGGTCAGTCTACAGAGGAACCACCTAGCTGTGTCTATCGAGGACTTCCACATCCTGGGAAAAGGCGGGAGACATTTGACTTGCCTTGTTTCACAACACCATCACAAACAACAAGTTAGTTGATGAGTCTACAAATTGTATAACTTATAACAGCTTTACGCCTTATGTCCTGAAGTTGACCATCTCATACCCCAACTGAGAAGTTTCTAACTTTTTGCTATTCATTTTCAACCTCATACATAATCCAAATCCCTTCAGAGCTTAACCAGGTCATGAGTGCAGCCCATCTCAGGGAATGAACAGTACTGCTTCTCACTGCTGTTTTCTGCCTCTCATTCCTGCTTTCTCCATCTCAATTTGTCCTCTTCCCCTCCTTACTGTCATATATGTTGCCTGATAATATTTCTCTGTCACACATACACAAGAACACACACACACACGAGCACAAGTGCACAGACACAACCACACACACAGACGTTCCCCTTGACCCCGGGCTATGTATAATGGGTCCCACTGAGAGCTTGTGTTTGGCCTGGATCAGCTCTTGGTTCTCCCCTCCCCATGCTTGTGGGGTTTATTCTAATCATTTGGAAAATTAAGGTCTGTAGAAACCCTGTGGAGCCAAGGGGACAGCACTTTGCCGTTAGCACAGGGTCCTACTCAGTGTTTGGCCATCACAACTCCACGGTTAAGTGTCTGGAAACGATGATTCCTACATTAGCAAACCATTACAGTGGATTGGAAGCTCTGTTCTGGGCTGAAGCTAGCTTCATAAGGTATGGCTGCGAGGTCACTTATCTGCTCTGATCACACGCTTGTAACACACCAAGCAGTCTATTCTGGTTTTAATATGTGTTCAGAAGATGGACTCTAAAGAATGTCTACTCTGTCCTCAACCATTAAAATTGGGCAAATAAACAACCTATTTAGGGAATACTTTATCATTAGCACAATATTAAGAGAAAATCATGAGATATTTTCAAACAGAAGCCTTTTCTTGTGAAAGTAGAAGAAAATTAGAGTAAACAGGTTCCCTGATATGTGTTGCGTTTTTCTTTCAAATTAATCTTGTAGACTACCAAAAAATATTCTGACAGTGTTTGAATAATTGGAGCAGAATAACCTTAACAGCTGTGGCATTTATGCACACCCAACAAGAGCGCCATTACCTGTTTCTCAGCCCCCTAGAGACACTCTGAGGAATGTAATTGCAAAGTTCACCGTAACATACTATTATTATACCCAGTGCCAATCAACCGTCCCCCTGCTGAGCTGTTCCAGCCTTTCAAAGAGCACTGATGGGGAAACAAAATGAGGCCTCTAATTTTGCCTTTCTTATATGTTAGAACAGTCAAAACCATTTCTAGAACATTCCAGTTTTGACTCACCTTTATATATGAACCTCTTTATAGACAGTTTTCTTATGTGGCATTGTTTTTAATAAAGCCATAGGGAAGTGACCATGACATCTCGTAAAACAAGGATCATTGTCAATTGTATTTGGCTGGCCATCACGGCGTGTTTTCCACATAGATCACTGTTCGTCTATTAATCCCCACATGGTGGTTTAGAGGGGAGTGTCATGTGCCGTGGTCACTCAATCATGACATGTAAGACACAGTGCGGTCTCTACCTGGATGAACCATGGACGAGCACAGCTCTAAGGGGCTGTTGTCAATGTGTTGTATGGGCTATGTAATGTCATAGCTAGCCATCCCAACAGCAGCTATTATGTTGAACAGATGTAGCCTGCTTCAGTGTGTAGTGTGGTCTAAGTTAGTAGACTAGTTTCTGCCGAAGAAAAGCTAGAATCTAGTTTATGCAGATTCTAAGGCTGAATCCAGCTATTGAATCCAGATTCTAAGGCTGAATCCAGCTATGTGTCCAGCTATGTGTGAGTGAGTGAGTGAGTGAATCTATGTGAGTGAGTGAGTGAGTGAGTGAGTGAGTGAGTGAGTGAGTGAGTGAGTCTATGTGAGTGAGTGAGTGAGTGAGTCTATGTGAGTGAGCGAGTGAGTGAGTGAGTGATTAAGTGAGTGAGTGAGTGATTGAGTAAGTGAGTGAGTGAGTGAGTGAGTGAGTGAGTGAGTGAGTGAGTGAGTGAGTGAGTGAGTGAGTGAGTGAGTGAGTGAGTGTGTGTCTGTATGCGTATGCATATATGCATGTGTCTGTATCTGCATGATCATTACATCACCATCACTCGTTGCCTGTCCACAGCAGATGGCTGACTGATGACACGCGTACATACTCAAATCACATCCATAAACATGAAGCCACTGACCGTCAAATTCTGCAGGGCCCACTCCCACGATGATGATGGACATTGGTAGACCGGCTGCCTATGGGGGGAAAATACACACACACACACACACACACACACACACACACACAGTGTTGTATAGTACTTACACTTTATGTATTAACATCGTATGAGAGTACAGAAACTATTTGTGTTAAATTTGTGAAGCTTATGTGCGCGTCCCCTTAGTGAATGAATGTGCAGCACGTCTCGTAGCTCACATTGACTACCGCTTCTTTGGTCTGCTCCATGTCCGAGATCACGCCGTCCGTGATCATCAGCAGCACGAAGTACTGGGAGCCATCCGTCATGTCCGCAGCACACCTGCGTGCACACAGGCAAAAACACACAACCACACACACAACCACACAGAAACACACACACACACACACACACAATGATAAATACAAACATACACGAAAGCATGCAAGTGCACACACAAACACACAAACACAGCCACTTAACGAGGAACAGCAGCTGGTGTGTGTCTTCATGTAGGAGGGGTATTGACTCTGTAGGAGCAGTGATCTTCCTCCTCTCTTCATGTAGGAGGGGTATTGACTCTGTAGGAGCAGTGATCTTCCTCCTCTCTTCATGTAGGAGGGGTATTGACTCTGTAGGAGCAGTGATCTTCCTCCTCTCTTCGTGTAGGAGGGGTATTGACTCTGTAGGAG
Source organism: Pollachius pollachius (assembly GCF_949987615.1). Taxonomy (NCBI): domain Eukaryota; kingdom Metazoa; phylum Chordata; class Actinopteri; order Gadiformes; family Gadidae; genus Pollachius; species Pollachius pollachius. The sequence continues at coordinate 846,720 of NC_136945.1, read as the reverse complement.
CAGTGATCTTCCTCCTCTCTTCGTGTAGGAGGGAAATTGTGGGAAAGTCCTCTCCCCCCCTCCTTTCTAGACCCCACATTGTAACCACCCGCCGCAACCTCAAAACTCTCTCTCCCTCTACGTTTGCCTCAACTGTTCTGTCTTCACTACCTTCTATTGAACAATTCTCTCAACTATCCACAGAGGATTCCTCTGACAACCCTGCTATCCTCCCTCTCCTCCTCTTTGGACTCCCTCTGTCCCTTCCACTCCAGACCGGCACGATCTTCACCCCCCCCTCCTTGGCTGTCTGAATCTCCGCGGACCCATAGAGCAGAGTTGCGGGCAGCTGAGAGGAAATGGAAGAAATCAGACTGTCCTAATGATCTATCTCACTATCTCCTTCTTCTCTCAGGTTTCACCTCCACTGTGTCAACAGCCAAATCTGCCTTTTACCGGACCAAAATTAACTCCTCCGCCTCAAACCCCAGGAAACTGTTTTCCTTGTTCTCTTCCCTCCTCAACCCTCCCTCCCCTCCTCCTTCTTCCTGCCTCACTGCTGATGACTTTGTTACCTACTTTACCCAGAAAGTAAAGGACATTAGCTCCTCTTTTATCACTGCCACCATCCTCCCTCCCCCGACCCCCACCTCTGTCTTTACCCAATTCATCCCTCTCACCTCAGACGAGGTCAACAGAATTATAACATCTAACCATGCCACCTCCTGCCCCCTTGACACTATCCCTTCCTCCCTCCTCCAGGCTGTGTCAATCGACATCCTGCCATTTCTAACCGCACTAACCACACTCTAACTCCTCCCTCACTTCTGGCATTGTTCCAACGTCTTTCAAGACTGCCAGAATAAAGCCTCTCCTCAAAAAACCAACGCTTGATACCTCTGACATCCAGAATTACAGACCGGTATGTCTTCTTTCATTCCTCTCTAAAACATTGGAACGTGCCGTCGCTAACCAACTGTCCTCCTATCTCTCATCTAGCAACCTGATTGACCCTCACCAGTCAGGCTTCAAAAAAGCACACTCCACTGAGACGGCTCTCCTCGCGGTGACTGAGTCCCTCCGGGCGGCCAGAGCCTCGTCCCTCTCATCGGTTCTCATTCTCCTTGACTTGTCTGCAGCATTTGACACTGTGAACCACCAGATCCTCCTCGCCACTCTCGCCGAGCTTGGCATAGCTGAATCTGCCCTTTCCTGGTTCACGTCCTACCTGATGAATTGCACTTATCAGGTAACATGGAATGGCTCCTTGTCCAAACCTTGCACACTTGATACAGGTGTCCCTCAAGGCTCGGTGCTGGGGCCTCTTCTGTTCTCCCTATACACCAGATATCTGGGCTCTGTAATTACATCCCATGGCTTTTCCTATCACTGCTATGCTGACGACACTCAGCTATTTCTCTCCTTTCCCTCATCTGACAAAGCCTTGATTGCAACAAGCATATCTGAATGTCTGGCAGAAGTCAGCACCTGGACAACTGCCCATCACCTGAGGCTTAACCTCAACAAGACTGAGTTCCTCCTAATACCAGGGAAAGATTGCTCACACATGGACTTACTGGTCACTGTTGAGAACATCACTGTATCTCCTTCTCCAACTGCCAAAAACCTTGGTGTAGTGTTGGACAATCAGTTGTGCTGCACCGCAAACATCACTGCGGTGGCCCGGTCCTGCAGATTTGCACTTTACAACATCCGCAGGATCCGGCCCTTCCTCACAAGG